>NC_069502.1:284575339-284927839 GCF_027579735.1 Bombina bombina
CTTGAACCCCTGTAATAAGTTTTCCCTTTTAAATAGTTGTTTAGGCATTCTCCCATGTATGAAATATCAGCCTTTCTAAAGTCTAAAACTTTTGTTTTAGTCTGGGTGGACAGGTTTTGCACATGAATACTAAGGGGTAAATTTATCAAAGCCATTCTCCTTTAATTCCGTCCAAAATAGCGCATACAAACTGATCGTCATATTTATCAAAGCACTTTGTGCCTATAATTGCGCAAATCTGAAAGAAACTTCTTTGCACTCCGCTTGCATTCGCCTAGACACACGGGCGCGCTCCTAAGTGCAACAATATACATTAGTAATAGGTGTAATTTACCAGCCCGATCTACAAATACGCCCAGTTTCTTATTTATCATTGCTTTGCGCTGATAGAGAACTGAAATTTCGGCTTCAATTGCGTGTTGTATATTTCGCCATACAGACTGAGGCGAACACCATTATAATACATGCTGTGATGCAGTACTTTCTTCTTTTAACTAATTTTTCTAAGGCTCAGCGCCAAGCAGAGACTATTATTGCCAGAAATTTGCGCTTCCACAGGCGCATATGGGTACCAACAGTTTTATATCTATCTATCTATCTATCTATATAGATATATATATATTTATATATGTATATAGATATATTTATTTTTGCGATCTTAAATTATCAACATATGGCAAAAACAGCACAGAAACATTATATAATATAAATATAAGCTAAATAGTTACCTAAAAAATGCTTTTTTAATAATCAAAACATGGCGGCGTAAATATTTATAGGTATGTACTGTGATAAATAAGGAGTAAATGCTTTTTCTGACAGGCGAAATTTATCATTATTACGCCCCAGCTCACCTGTGCAAAGTTACATTTATTTTTTTGCTAAATTCAGGCGCACGTGCGCTTCTCCAGAGGCGAGCTGGGGAGCAGTTACAGGCGAAGCACATACAGAGTTTGCCTAGCCTTTGATAAATCTACCCCTAAACCAAACAGATTGATGATCACTGGATCCTAAGTTCTCACCTACAGACACATTTGAAACTGTATCACTGTAATTATTAAATATAATATAGCTTCCTTTTGTGTTGGTTCCTTAAAGGGATACTAAACCCAAATTGTTTCTTTCATGATTCAGATAGAGCATGCAATTTTAAGCAACTTTCTAATACACTCCTATTATCAATTTTTCTTCGTTCTCTTGATATCTTTATTTAAAAAGCAGAAATGTAAAGCTTAGGAGCCGGCCCATTTTAGGGTCAGCACCCTCGATAGCGCTTGCTTATTGGTAACTACATTTAGCCACCAATAAGCAAGCATAGCCCAGGTTCTGAAACAAAAATGGGCCAGCTCCTAAGCTTTACATTCCTGATTTTTAAATAAAGATAGCAAGCTTGATCTTACATCCACATTGTTCTCCTCCAATACTCTGTTACACATCATAGAGAAAACAATACCAGATACATCAAAGAGATAATTTTTACGGCTGCTAAACTATGTATAGCTTGGGCATGGAAAAAACCTGATCCTCTGCATCTGGCTGAAATAAGTGCAATGGTCGACTACATGGCCATGATGGGAAAAACGGTTTTATAATTCAATTGATCAAATGGAGACATACTGGTCCGTCTGGGACACCTGGCTACATAAATGACTCAGTCCTTATTTCTCTAACCCGCTCAGACGCCGACACAATGAGAGATAGCAATGTCTAACGTTCCCTCTCCCCTCATCCCACCTATGTGAGCGGATCCTACTTTGTTAGCAATTATGGATGTACTAAATACGAACGCACAGATAGTAATAAGATTTAACAGCAAAAAAAGGGGGTAGTAATTGCGCTGGACTACTTGGAATCAGACCTCTCCTAAAAAACACATCTACCTCTATGCTGTGTTAAAAGTGTTTATACAAAGATGCAAGGGGGTATTTAAGAGGGCACTAGAAAAAGCTAAAGATTCCCAAAAAACACATATAATGACAATATTCATATCAGACAATATATATATATATATATATATATATATATATATATATAACAGATTTTATTGTATAATTTATATCAATAAGAAATCATTAAAAAAGTCATTTAAAAATCGGGACGTCTCCCTTAGAATATTTGCTCACTAAATACAGTGTATATAAAAAAAAATTTGGACTAGTACCATATGCAGATTACTATATGTTTAAATATTTTAAAATTAAAAATGCTGAAAATAACACGCTGGTAATAACACGCTAATACAGATATGTTGAGAAAAAAACGTGTGTTGGAAAGAACAACCACCTTTGTATATATTGCATCCAAATTTTAAGATAGTAGTGTTACACACAGGTCTCTAAACAGAAAATATTTTCGAGTGGTAAGTGATACGTGTAATTAATGGTCTGGATGGTATCACAATATAGTCTTTTTTTTAGGTAATGGTATACAGTCTTTTATGTATCTTACTCGTGTACCTTAGTTTGTCCTGGAATCAGATGTAGTTCATTTTCCTCCTATTGCACCTGCGCTTTGCAGACATTTCTTTTATGCTGCTGTAATGTTAGACTTCCAATTGGTCGCTCACCGTCATGTGACTTGTTTCCCTTTCATCACAGTCTGTTGCAAATAGTAACAAACTTTATTTCATACACAATGTAGATACCGTAGTATTACCTTGTTTGTAGTGCTTGCTCTTAGTGTTTGAAACACGCAAGCTATCACATCAGTTACAGGATGGTATAAGTCGATGTAAGATGCTGGTCACAGTATAACCCGGGTTCTGTGGATTGTATGGATTGATTCTCTTCTGCAAAACTTTGTCCGTGGTTCAAATAGAGTCTTTCATGTGGTTTTGCTTACCACTGTTATAGATATTACTGCATTTAAAATGTCAACGTGTTTCACCCAGTTCTGGACTTTTTCAAGATAAGTTTTCGGCAGGAAGGTGGTGTTATTTAAAGACCTATGTGCTCTGTTATTGGTCCAATGTAAATTGCTTCTTAGGTGGTATTAGAGATCTTAGTCCATTTTGGTTTAAGGTGGAATTTGGAGTTAATCATATTTCCATAATTATATATTATCACAATCCATATTTCTGAAAGATATAGGGTGTTTACCAAAGAATATCATGCCTAAGTTATTCTACCCTCTTAATATATTGGTTCTATTAAAATGTAAATCATTAATGAGAACATTTTTTATTCAAATAGAAACAGAGACAGGTCAAGTTCTGAATTAAGACCTTTGGGGTATAATGTATCAAATTTATATATAAGTTCTGCTTCCTTAATGAGCAGTCTTTTTTCAATGTTACCTCCTCTCCAATTATTTGGAATCTTTTTTTATTCCTCAATATTTCAAATCACTGATATTGCCTTTGTGAACATCTTTGAAATGTTTATATAGATGTGTGTTATCTGCTTCGTTTGTTATGCTACACAAGTGTTCCCTGATCCTATCTCTCGGGCATCTCTTAGTCTCACCAATATAAAATAGATTACAAGTGCATTGCGATATGTAAATAATGTTCTTATGTGAGCATCTTATCATATCCTTTATGGTGAATTCTTCATTTATATGCAGTATAATGATAGTTTTCTTCTTTGTACTATGCTTACATGCTCTACATGTGTAATAAGGATAAAAGCCAACAATTGTTTTACCCATTAAATCTGCATCTACAAGTTTCTTTACTTTCTTTTATTTAAATTCACTTGGTGCTATAACCGATTTCAGGTTTGGTGCCTTCTTAAATACAAATTTGGGTCTTACTGTAAGGCTGTCCCCTATAAGGGGATCCGCTTTGAGCAGATGCCAGTGCTTATTTATTATTTTCCTTATTAGTCCATGGTCTGCATTATAGTTTGGTATAAAAGGAACCTGTACAGTGTTTGAAATATCTGCTTCAGTATTTGACTTATCTTTGTATTTTAATAGAGACTTTCTTTCAATATTTCTTGCTTTCAACACTGCATTATTGATCTTTTCATTTTTATATCTTCTTGCATTACATTTTTCCACTTGGGTTAAAGCCTGGTTCTCAAAATCCTCTATACGTGAACAGTTTTTTCTAATTTTTATGCACTGCCCTGTTGGGATATTATCTTTCCATCTGTCCAAATGGCAACTGTTTGCATGCACATAGTTATTAGAATCAACACTTTTGAAATGTGTCTTCGTTTCTATCTTGTTATTTATCGCCATAATCTCCAAATCCAAAAAAAATTTCTTTGCTAAAAGTATTCGTGAAAATTATTCCCTTATGGTTATTGTTCATATTTTCAAACATTTTTAATAATTCCAATTCTGATCCATGCCAAATAAACAAGAGATCATCTATATATCTCTTATAGAGTACTGTACACACTGAAAACAGCAACCACCGGAGTTAGTGCTCGTGAAGGCAGGGAATCTGCCTGTTCCCCCAATCACATATCATTGAAACAAATGTCCACAGCACTGTAGATTCTTGTATATCTTTATTGTACCAACATAGAAAAAGCGACGTTTCGAGTCTACTGACTCTTATTCATGCTATTTACAAAGTATTCTAATTCACACTTTTAAAACATTATTTTCGTGCCAACCATCAAAAATTGAGGCTCTGCTGCCATCTACTGGTAGAAGAAAAAAATTACAATTTAAAATTACATTGAGTGTACAAATGATTGCCTACACTGAATTGTAACTTAGCCATACAAGTATTGTGATATTCCAATATATTATATTACTGTAAACATTATAGACATTTAATTTATTATGAACCACTATTCACCTATGTGTCTATATTTGTATCTATAAAATGCCTATATAAATACTGACCAGTCATATTCTCTATTATGGCCCTTAGGTGCCAAACTTTCCAATTCATGTACCCAGAACATTTCTCTCTGTCTAAGTAATTTCTCTCTATTTACCCCACTTCTCTGTGGATTCATATTATCTATTATTTGCCATCTCAATTGGCTAATTTGGTGGCCACATTTTAAGAAGTGGTTGGACACTGGTGCTTCATAATTCTTACACCTTATGTTAGATCGGTGTTGGCATATCCTATCACGGGCCTTACGGGTCGTTTCCCCTATATAAATTAGGGAACAGGGGCACTTGATAAGGTATATAGTATATGCAGATTCACATGTAAAGAATTCCTTTATTTCATATATTTTACCTTTTCTTGGGTGGAAAAAATATTTTCCCTTAATCATAGAATTACAACTTATACACCCCAAGCATGGGTAACATCCTAGTTGTTTTTTATTTAGGAAGGTCTGTTTGTCTTTTTTTTTTTGACCCTACATCTATATTGGTCAATTGGTCTCTAAGGCTTTTCACCCTTAGACACCAGAGTAAGGAGGGAAATAAATTAACGTTTGATTTATATGTAAAAGAAACAGATAGAAATACATTATTGAGTTATGAAAGCTTCCATCCTAAGAACTTAATAAATTCCCTACCAAAAAGTTAGCTATTAAGAGTGGTTAGAATAGTAAGCAATAGCAATACTAAGGAATTACGAATGAAGGAAATGCAGCAAAAATTTGTAAATAGGGGATATTCACAGGCATTAGTCAGTGAACAACTTAGTAATCTAAAAAGGGATAAGGAAGTTAAAAAGAAGGACATTAAAGCAGACAGATTGGTTCTAGTGACACAACATAACCCTAAAAGTGAGCAAGTATCCCGAATAATAAAAAGACACTGGCACGTTCTAAAAGAATGCAATAAAGACATGGAGATCTTTAGAAATCCACCCCTTATGGCATATAGGAGGGTGAAAAACCTTAGAGACCAATTGACCAATACAGATGTAGGGTCAAAAAAGAAAGACAAACAGACCTTCCTATATAAAAAAACAAATAGGATGTTGCCCATGCTTGGGGTGTATACGTTGTAATTCTATGATTAAGGGAAAATATTTTTTCCACCCAAGAAAAAGTAAAAGATATGAAATAAAGGAATTCTTTACATGTGAATCTGCATATATTATATACCTTATCAAGTGCCCCTGTTCCCTAATTTATATAGGGGAAACGACCCGTAAGGCCCGTGATAGGATATGCCAACACCGATCTAACATAAGGTGTAAGAATTATGAAGCACCAGTGTCCAACCACTTCTTAAAATGTGGCCACCAAATTAGCCAATTGAGATGGCAAATAATAGATAATTTGAATCCACAGGGAAGTGGGGTAAATAGAGAGAAATTACTTAGACAGAGAGAAATGTTCTGGGTACATGAATTGGAAAGTTTGGCACCTAAGGGCCTTAAAGGGACAGTCTAGTATAAATTAAACTTTCATTATTCAGATAGGACTTTTAATTTTAATCAACTTTCCAATTTACTTTTATCATCAAATTTGCTTTTTTTCTCTTGGTATTCTTAGTTTAAACTAAACCTAGGTAGGCTCATATGCTAATTTCTAAGCCTTTGAGGGCTGCCTCTTATCACAGGCTTTTTAAATCTCTTTTCAACACAAAGAGACAGAAAGTACACGTGGGCCATATAGATAACACTGTGTTCAGGCACTGGGGGTTATTTAAGATCTAGCACAAAACAATGCTAAATTTAAGACAATAGATAATAAACAGTCACAGTCATGTGATCAGGGGGCTGGAAGAAGGTTCTTAGATACAAGGTAATCACAGAGGTAAAAAGTATATTAATATAACTGTGTTGGTTATGCAATACTGGGGAATGGGTAATAAAGGGATTATCTATCTTTTAAAACAACAATTCTATGGTAGACTGTCCCTTTAATAGAGAATATGACTGGTCAGTATTTATATAGGCATTTTATAGATGCAAATATAGACACAGGTGAATAGTGGCTCATAATAAATTAAATGTCTATAATGTTTACAGTAATATAATATATTGGAATATCACAATATTTGTGAGAATGTACTTGTATGGCTAAGTTACAATTCAGTGTAGGCAATCATTTGTACCATCAATGTAATTTTAAATTGTATTTTTTCTTCTACCAGTAGATGGCAGCAGAGCCTCAATTTTTGATGGTTGGCGTGAAAATGTTTTAAAAGTGTGAATTATAATACTGTGTAAATAGCATGAATAAGAGTCAGTAGACTCGAAACGTTGCTTTATCTACAGTTCTCTTATAGAGTACGAGGTTTGCACCATAGCTATTATGGCCGAAGAAATCTTCTTCCCATTCTCCCAAAAATAGATTGGCATAGCTAGGTGCAACCTCGTACCCACTGCTGTTCCTTCAGTCTGGATGAAATATTTTCCATTAAAAGAGAAATAGTTATTTGTCAATATAAATTCTATACTTTTTAGAATGAACTCTCTTTGTGCTATTTCCATTGTATTATCTTTTTTGAGATTTTTCTCAACAGCTTGGATACCTTTCTTATGATCGATTATGGTATAAAGTGACATGAAGTCACATGTAGCAAGTGTCATGTCATTTTCCCATTTTATTCCATCTAATAGGTTAATAAGATTTGTTAAATAACTATTGCTATAGCAGTGTAGTACATATGACTGATCACCTTGAATGCACCTAGATGTACAAATTGATCACATTATGTGTTGTATTATTGTTATACTCTTGAAAAATCAATACAAATATTTGGGGGAAAAAAAGATGGCAAGAGAAAGAAGAAAAATTGATAATAGGAGTAAATTAGAAAGTTACTTAATATTGCATGCGCTGAATCATTAACCCCTTAAGGACCACAGCACTTTTCCATTTTCTGTCCGTTTGGTACCAAGGCTATTTTTACATTTCTGCGGTGTTTGTGTTTAGCTGTAATTTTCCTCTTACTCATTTACAGTACCCACACATATTATATACTGTTTTTCTCACCATTAAATGGACTTTCTAAAGATACCATTATTTTCCTATCTTATAATTTACTATAAAAAAAAATATAAAATATGAGGAAAAATGGAAAAACCACACTTTTTCTAACTTTGTCCCCCAAAATCTGTTACATATCTACAACCACCAAAAAACATCCATGCTAAATAGTTTTCCTGAGTTTAGAAATATCCAATGTTTACATGTTCTTTGCTTTTTTTGCAAGTTATAGGGCAATAAATACAAGTAGCACTTTGCTATTTCCAAACCATTATTTTCAAAATGAGCGCTAGTTACATTGGAACACTGATATCTGTCAGGAATCCCTGAATATCCCTTGACAAGTGTATATATTTTTTTTAGCAGACAACCCAAAGTATTGATCTAGGCCCATTTTGGTATATTTCACGCCCCCAATTTCACTGCCAAATGCGATCAAATAAAAAAAATTGTTCACTTTAGGTTTCTCACTAAAATTATTTACAAACAGCTTCAATTCAGCTGCAATTATGGCACAAATGGTTGTAAATGCTTCTCTGAGATCCCCTTTGTTCAGAAATAGCAGACTTGTATGGCTTTGGCAATGCTTTTTGGTAATTATAAGGCCGCTAAATGCCGCTGCGCACCACACGTGTATTATGCCCAGCAGTGAAGGGGTTAATTAGGGAGCTTGTAGGGTTAATTTTAGCTGTAGTGTAGTAGACAACCCAAAGTATTGATCTAGGCCCATTTTGGTATATTTCATGCCACCATTTCACCACCATATGCGATCAAATAAAAAAAAATTGTTCACTTTTTCACATACTTTTTCACAAATTTTAGGTTTCTCACTAAAATTATTTACAAACAGCTTGTGCAATTATGGCACAAATGGTTGTAAATGCTTCTCTGGGATCCCCTTTGTTCAGAAATAGCAGACATATATGACTTTGGCGTTGCTTTTTGGTAATTAGAAGGCCGCTAAATGCCGCTGTGCACCACACTTGTATTATGCCCAGCAGTGAGGGGGTTAATTAGGGAGCTTGCAGGGTTAATTTTAGCTCTAGTGTAGAGATCAGCCTCCCACCTGAGACCTCACACCCCCTGATCCCTCCCAAACAGCTCTCTTCCCTCCCCCACCCCACAATTATCCCCGCCATCTTAAGTACTGGCAGAAAGTCTGCCAGTACTAAAATAAATACAAGTTTTTTGTTTGTTTTTTTAATTTAAAAACTTATTCTGCTGTGTAGGATCACCCCTTAGCCCCCAACCTCCCTGATCTTCCCCAAACAGCTCTGTAACCCTCCCCCTCTACCTTATTTAGGCCTAAAAAATTGCCTAAAAATACGTTATTTTTTTTATAATAAATTTAAAAGTTTCTGTAGTGTAGCTGCCCCCATCAATATCCAACCCCCCACCCCCTCCCAGATCCCTTAGCCAAAAATTCTGACCCTCCATAGTCCTTTCCCCCACCGTATGGCATAAATGTATTGTTTCATAGTGTAGTGTTCCCACCCGCGCCTGTGCGTGCCCCCGGCGGCCCTGCCTGCGATCCCGCCCCCCTCTGGTACGTACCCTACCATCGATGGCTGCCAACCCGCCTCCCACACCGGCTCCCACCCACCAACAATCGTGGCCATCGATGGCCGATGCACAGAGGGCCACATAGTGTCTCTCTCTGCATCGGGTGGCTAAGCAAAGTTATTGCAGGGTGCCTCGATATCGAGGCATCACTGCAATAACATGAAAGCGCCTGGAATCGATCAGGATCGCTTCCACTGCTTTCAAACACCAACGAGGTACAGGGTACGTCCTTGGTCGTTAAGGACCTTTTTTTGTAGGACGTACCCTGTACGTCATTGGTCCTTAAGGGGTTAAAGAAAAAAATTGGTGTTAGTATCCCTTTAACTACTTGCTCAAGTGATTCCCATTGCAAGGATTCAAGAATATACCTGCTTCTAGCTGATCTAGCAAAGGGAATCTTCCAGTCTATATCTGGCAAATTAAAATCCCCCATTACTATAACCTTACCCTTCATGGTCATTTTTATCCCCAGTTTCCAAAGTAACCCAAATACTTTACACCTCATCATTAGTTCTTACAATTTCAGTAACCTTTATATTTTCATTTACATACAGAGCAACTCCTCCACCTTTCTTTCCTACTCTGTTCTTTTTAAATAACCTGTATCCAGGTGTGACTATGTCCCAGTCATGCAAATCATTGTACCATGATCCTGTTATAGCTACTAAATCCAAGTTGTCCCTAGTCATTATTAAAGTGAGTTCAGGTCATTTATTTCCTAAGCTGCGAACATTTGTGCTCATGGCACGAAGAACTTTTCTGCTAGAATTTCTAGAACTGTAACTTAGACTAACATTTTTGGCATGCTGTATGGGGCAGGTGGATATATTAATGCTACCCCCCCCTTTACTAGTTTAAATTATTTCATATTAAGCATTGGAACTCCTCTCCCAGATACCCTGTTCCTTTAACATCCAAATAACCTAGTATCTTGCCAAACAGAGCTATAATGGCCAATAAAACCAAATCCTCGTTCCCTGCACCACTTATTTAACCAATAATTAAATGTTCTTATCCACTCCATCTTTCCTGCTTCTTGGCCATACACAGATAAAATAGCAGAAAATTAAATAGTTGATGCCACATCCTCTAAATGATTGCCTAGGTCACACAATTCTATCTGAACAGCAGCAACATCATTACTAGCCAGATCATTTGTTCATCTAACTCACTTTCCTGTCTTGCAGCCTTAAAGGGACAGTCAACCCAAAAATTACTATTACTTATTTAGATAAGTTAATTAACGATTTTTACAGGCAACTGTAGCCCAAATTTCATCTAAATAAACTTTGCCAGTAAATACACTTACTAGTTCTCATCTGGCCATTTTGAAATGGCCGCCTGACCCCCCCCCTTCTCTGACGTCTCCCAAAGCTTCCACTAGAGGATCCTGAAGATCCTGCGCGTTCCTATGTCTCCCGCATGCGTGCCTAACACTAAGAAGAGGTTTTTTTTTATTGTTGTGTTTAGTGCTTTACTTAGATGACGCAACACTAATTTTGCCGTTATCAGTTGGAGGTCCTCTGTGAGACGCATTTCCTGATGCTGGGAAGAGATTGTCCAGCTACGGCTTCTTTTCTCTCTTAGTAGATTGGTTGGGACCCAGAGCCTGCTTTACTGAGTGGCTTGCGCTCTTCAGCTTTCTCATGTCGGTTAGTCTGAAATCAGGGGGGCTCCTATCACACCATGTTTCGCTTCACGGCTTCAGGGACTTTTCTTAAACACAAGCTGTCTTTGGGGGATTCACAGAACAGTGCTTTTTCTTGCGAGCCCTGGCTTGTCTGCTACAGCAGGAACAGCACCACATACAGTGAAAGTGCTCATGGGACTTGTTCAGCATACTTGCACTCCTCCCGCTACACTTTATTATCCGCTGACCATAGAGCTATATGATACGTAGATAGAGTGATGATACCTCCATAATTATAGTGTCAACAGGCTAAATTGAATTTCTTTATTTAAACTTCATAACGTGATTTGACATAACGTTATAGGAACTAAATTATTGCAGCAAAGTGCATAACGAAGACTAGATCATATACCTCTATGGTAAGTCAGTTTTACCTGTTTATTATTATTATTGTCATTATTATTATCATTTATTTGTATAGCGCCGCCAAATTCCGTAGCGCTGGGTACAATGATAGGGGTATACAATGACAAGGATTTGTGATAAAATACAAAACATAACAAAACTAACAAAATCTAGCACAGGAGGAAGAGGGCCCTGCTCCGGAGAGCTCACAGTCTATAGGTTTAGGGTGCAGAGACATAAGGTTGGGGTAGCTTGTTACATCGGTTGTATTTGCAGCAGTGAGTCAGGCAGTTCATGTACATGTATTAGTTTGGTTCGGATGCAGAATGGAGGAGAGATGGTAAGCCTCTCTGAATAGGTGGGTTTTCAAGGATCGTCTGAAGCTATACAAGGTTGGAGACAGTCTAATGGAGCGGAGTAGAGAGTTCCAGAGGACAGGAGCAGCACATGCAAAGTCTTGGAGGTGGGAATGGGATGTAGAGATAACAGGAGTGTAGAGACGTAGGTCAGAGGTTGATCGAAGAGGACGGGATGGGGAATATTTCACGATGAGAGAGGAAATATAGTTGGGACTGTTGAGTGCTTTGTAGGTTAGAACAGAAAGGAATGTGTAATGAGCGCAGGGTGAGACCACCAAACTCCTGAAACACCTGCTTTGTAGGTTAGGGCTAATACTTTAAATTGTATTCTGGAGTGTATGGGGAGCCAGTGTAAAGACTGGCACAGTGGAGCAGCTGATGTAGATCGTCGACTTAGGTGGATGAGTCTAACATAATAGATTGGAGGGAGGAGAGGGAGGGAGGCGGTGTTTTGGAAGGCCATTTAGGAGTAGATTGCAATAATCAATGCGTGACAGGATGAGGGAATGAATAAGTATTTTTGTAGTTTTTTGAGTAAGGAAGGGACTAATTCTGGAAATGTTGCATAGGTGTGAACGGCAGGATTTGGTAAGCGTTTGTATATGTGGGTTGAATGTGAGTTCTGAGTCTAGTGTGACCCCAAGGCAGACGACCTGTGGGAAAGGTGTTGAGACCGTCAAAGAAATGTCAGGTGTCGGATGTCTCGAAGAGGGGGGGATAAGAAGCAGCTCAGTTTTGGACAGATTGAGTTGGAGGTAGTGTGAAGACATCCAAGATAAAATTGCAGAGAGGCAGTCAGAAATCTGGTTGAGTAAAGAGGGAGAGATATCAGGAGAGGAAAGATAGATTTGGGTATCATCAGCATATAGGTGGTACTGGAATCCATAGGAGGCTTTAAGTTTTCCAAGGCAGGATGTATAAAGAGAGAAAAGCAAGGGGCCCAAGACAGAGCCTTGTGGTACTCCAACTGAGAGAGGCATAGGATCACAAGATATGTTGTTAAAGGAAACTGTAAACGAGCGGTTTGAAAGATATGATGCAAACCAGGAGAGGGTTGCTATATGCATACATATACATGCTATATGCATACATGCATACATGTCACTGCTAGCTAACTTATTCTTTGTAACCTTAAAGGGACAGTCAAGACCAGAATTTTTGTTGTTTAAAAACAAAGATAGTCCCTTTATTACCCATTCCCCAGTTTTGCATAAACAACACAGTTAAAATAATACACTTTTTACCTCTGTGATTACCTTGTATCTAAGCCTCTGCAAATTGCCCCCTTATTTCAGTTCTTTTGACAGACTTGCATTTTAGCCAATCAGTGCTCACTCCAGGGTAACTTCACGTGCATGAGCTCAATGTTATCTATATGAAACACATGAACTAATGCCCTCTAGTGGTCAAAATGCATTCAGATTAGAGGCAGTCTTCAAGGTCTAATAAATTAGCATATGAACCTCCTAGGTTTAGCTTTCAACTAAGAATACCAAAAGAACAAAGCAAAATTGGTGATAAAAGTAAATTTGAAAGTTATTTTAAAATGACATTCCCTATTTAAATCATGAAAGTTTTTTTTGGACTTGACTGTCCCTTTAAGTACTGTATATTGTATCTGTGGCTGATGAAAGATTACCAATAAAAGGAATTGCTGCTTTTATTCTCTGTGTCTTTAATTTTCTTATGGGAAGAATTAAATCCTGTAACACTGAGAATCTCTCTTTTTTTTTTTTAAAAGAACATTAAGCACTAAATATAATTCATGCACCTCCTTCTAATGTGTGCAACTATTGTGTAAATGAGATTTTTCTTTCATGATACAGATAGAGCATGCAATTTTTAACAGTTTTCTACATTACTTCAATTATTCAATTTGTCTTTGTTCTTTTGTTATCTTTTGTTGAAAAACAGGGACGTAAGCTCAGGAACCTGCTCATTTCTGGAGTACTATATGGCAGCACTTTTGCAAGAAAGTTATCCATTTGTAAGAGCACTAGAGGGCAGCACTATTTCCTGCCATGTTGTGCTTCCGACCCTTACCTAGGTATCTCTTCAACAAAAAATATGATGGGAACGAAGCAAATTTTATAATAGAAGTAAATTGGAAACTATCTATACTTTTTTGGGGGGTTTCATATCCCTTTAATGTCCCTTTAATAATTATCTATATTTATTTTATTCATAACTCTGCTTGTTGTGCATAGTTATGAATAAAATGAAGCTTTTGTAATGTGTATTTTAAAGGGACACTCAATCAAAATTAAACTTTCATTATTCAGATAGAGCATGCCATTTTAAACAACTTTCCAATTTACTTCCATTAACAAAGTGTGCAAAGTCTTTTTATATTTTAACTTTTTGAGTCACCAGCTCCTACTGAGCATGTGCAAGAATATGCATTTGTGAATGGCTGATGGCTGTCACATGGTACGTGTATGCATTTGTGATTGGCTGTTGGATGTCACATGGTACAGGGGGAGTGGAAAAAGGCATAACTTTTAAAATAAAAAAAATCTACTACTCATTTGAAGTTCAGACTAAGTGCTATTGCATTGTCTTGTTATCTTGCATTTGTTGATTATGCAAATCTACTGTGTTGACTGGTCCTTTAAGTAACAGTAAATATGTATATCCAGTTGTTCATATAACAGAAATGCCAAATGTGAAAACAATTCTTTTATTGATTGGCACATTTTTTAAATACTTCTTTTAATATTGTTGCTTCTGTCAGATATTTTCTTCACAACCAAAATATGAATATTTTAATATAACAGCAAACTGAAAAACAGTTACAAATGAGTTTAATAATAAGCACATTGTTACAGTCTCATTGTTTATAGCCAAATGTTCTATTTTGTAGGCTCCTCGTCTATGTAAGATGTTAATGAGTTAGCCATAGTGTCTTATTTATATATATATAAAAAACAATAATAAATATACATTTTGACATTCTCACCCCTCAGAATATATTTCCTGCTACAATAAAGTAAACTGCAGTGTGGGTGTTGCACTGTTCCATACAATTAAAGCAGTAATGCTAATTTCTTTAAAAAGCAAATCAGACATTTTACTTATCCATTGTATTTTCGTTACGTTGACCCTGAGATATGTAGAATGTCTAACTTGCTTGTACTGCAGCTTATATGCCGAACATATCACATGTAGGAATAGAGCAGTATTCCCTAAGGAAGCCAGGGGTGTGCTACACATATGATAAAACACTACTCAATCACAGAATATTGCAATAGTCATTTATATTAGATGAAAAATGCACCCCTGTCAAGTAATATGTTTTTATGAAATGTTCATATGAAATATAAAATTGCAGTTATTGTAATCTAATTGCAACTTAATATATCTTATTCAATTACAAAGTGTTAAATGTATCTTATGTGCAATGCTGCTTTTAATTGTTTTACAGCTTTACATCATTTATAGAAGATCTAGTCAGAGCTTTGGCAAGACAAGCTCTTCATCCGTAACCTTCCTTCAGGATTTCAGAGTGCGACGTGAGTATAAAGAATCTATTTCCGTGCAAGAATGAATTGGACTAGGGTATCTTCAAACCAGGCTGAAATTAAACAGGTCCATCACCCTGCATGAGGAAAAAAATACAAATTAGTTTAGAAAAAAACATTAAAAAAAAGAAAGAAAAAAAAGGTGCTTAGTGTATACAACAATGTTAAAGCAGAGCTAATTTTTATTTTATTTTTTATTTTATATTTAGTTAATATAGAGGACATAATATTGAAAAATAATCACAAAAGTTGGGTGTTTGCCAAAACTGCATTATAACAATATACCTTTTTAATTATTTCAGTAGAAAAAAATGGATATATTTTACAAATCTTTAATCAATGTTTTAAACTACATTTTTATTCATGTATATATTCCCTAAAATGTTTAAATTCTTGAATACATCAAATCTTTTATTGTTTATTAAAAGATAGATAACGCCTTTACTATCCATTCCCCAGCTTTGCACAACCAACATTGTTATATCAAAGGGATAAGAAACCCATTTTTTTTATTTCATGATTCATATAGAGCATGCAATTTTAAAGTGAATGTAAACTTTGACGAATGTGTGACCGTTTTTAAAAAATCCTTTTAAAGACAGGGGCACTTTCATTCATCGAAGTTTACATTTCACCGGTTTTGTTAAAATACTTACCTTTTTTTCTTGAAAGCTGGACCAGCGATTCCCCGGCCTGCCGCTCGTCTCTTCATTCGTCAGAAATTAAGAATCCGGCTTCCTCCAATCACGGCATGGCTCAGGCAATGTTTGCTCTGGGGGGAAAGCTGTGATTGGAGGAAGCCGGATTCCTCATTTCTGATGTAAGAAGAAACTAGCGGCAGGCGGGGGATCGCTGGTCCAGCTTTCAAGAAGAAAAGGTAAGTATTTTAACAAAACTGGTGAAATGTAAACTTTGATAAATGAAAGTGCCCCTGTTTTTAATAGGATTTTTAAAAAACGGGCACACATTCGTCAAAGTTTACATTCACTTTAAGCAACTTTCTAATTTACTCCTATTATCAATTTCTTCGTTCTCTTTATTTGAAAAGCAAGAATGTAGGCTTAGGAGCCGGCCCATTTTTAGTTCAGCACCTGGGTAGTGCTTGCTGACTGGTGGCTAAATGGAGCCATCATCATTTATAACATTTAAACCTCTAAATTTCTGCCTGTTTCTAAGCCACTACAGACAGTCTCTTATCACATGCTTTTTTTTATTATCTTTTCACAACAAGAGACTGCTAATCAATGTATATAACATTGTGTTATCACCCGTTTAATTAGTTAAAATGGAAGTCAATAGATAATAAATAAACAGCCATGTGATAAGGGGGCTGTCAGAAGAGGCTTAGATACAAGGTAATCACAGAGGTAAAAAGTATATTAAAGGGACACTGAACCCAAATTTTTTCTTTTGTAATTCAGAAAGAGCATGCAATTTTAAGCACCTTTCTAATTTGCTCCTATTATCAATTTTTCTTCATTCTCTTTCTATCTTTATTTGAAAAAGAAGGCATCTAAGCTTTTTTTTTGTTTTCAGCACTCTGGACAGCACTTTTTTATTGGTGGATGAATTTATCCACCAATCAGCAAGGACAACCCAGGTTGTTCACCAAAAATGGGCCGGCATCTAAACTTACATTTGTGCATTTCAAATAAAGATACCAAGAGAATGAAGAAAATTTGATAATAGGAGTAAATTATAAAGTTGCTTAAAATTTCATGCTCTATCTGAATCACGAAAGAAAAAATTTGGGTACAGTGTCCCTTTAATTTAACCACACTGGCTATGCAAAACTGGGCAATAGGTAATAACAAGATTATCTATCTTTTTATACAATTACAGTTTTGGAGTAGACTGTCCCTTTAAATGAGTATGCTATTTTTTTTCTAATTTTTAAAAATGAAGTCTCAAATACTCAGCATACTCTTATTTATGTGGTAATGCATCAACTCCCACCAGCACTGTGTGGGCATAGGGCCTACTGCCGTAATCTCCGTAGATGGTGACGCTGGTCTGCAGGGACCACAATGCATTCTTTAACCTCGTCCTGATACTGTGAATAAATAGTTACAATAGTGCAGCATGTACTGTAAAGCAATGGCACCAAAAAGGAAAATACTCACAGGGCGTCAGATGCCAATTCTCAGAGGATTTATTCCAAATGTACACATATGAAAAGATAAAAACTCTGTAGCAAGGCTAAATTTGTACCCCTGCAGACCAGCGCTACCATCTACAGAGTAGTTGCATTCAACGGTCTTGGGGGAGACTCAGGGAGGCAGTGGGGTATTGTTTTCTCACAGTATTGTAAAATCTGCAGTTTTTTTAACATCTGATGTGCTGATTCCTATTGTTGTTTGTCTCTGTTTTTAACTACTGCCATATGCATGGTGGGGTTGTCACATGGCAAAGAAAAAAGATTAAACATGCTTGCAGTGTGCAGTGACATGATCTAAGTTATTGAGCGATAACCGGTAAAATTTCTGCTTTTGACTGAGGTTTGATGTCACAGGAAGAGCCTTGATTCATTTATATAAAGGAACACAGAAATCAAACTTAAAGGGACATGAAACCCAAATTTTTTTCTTTCATGATTTAGACAGAGCATACAATTTTAAACAACTTTCCAATTTATTTCTATTATTTAATTTGCTTCCTTCTCTTGTTATCCTTTGCTGAAAGGCTTATCTAGGCAAGTTCAGGAGCAACAGAGAACCTAGGTTCTAGCTGCTGATTGGTGGCTGCATATATATACTGATGGTTATTGGCTCACACATGTGTTCAGTTAAAAGTCCAGTTGTGCATTCTGCTCCTTCAACAAATGATGCCAAGAGAATGAAACAAATTAGATAATAGAAGTAAATTAGAAAGTTGTTTAAAATTTTATTCTCTATCTAAAAGAAAATTTTTGGGTTTCATGTCCCTTTAAATTTATAATTTAGATAGAGTATACAATTTAAAAACAATATGTTTTCTCCAATTTATCAAATTTTCGTTTATTTTGGTCTCCTATATTCCTTTCCATGACAGCATGCTAAGGTATATGTACACCATTGGTACAAACATTGTCAAAAACACGGTTGCCAATGCCATGTACTGCTGAATACATGTGCTTGCTCCTCAGTATGCCCTCATAGAAAGTAGCTACGTTTTAACTGTGAATAGGCTACAAATCAAATGATAGTGTTAGCTGGTAGCTGTTATACCTACCCCACAGCAACCACAGCATTTGCAATCCCCACAGATTGTTCCAATGATACCATTGATGGCTTGAAAAGCACAGAGAATAGCTTGGACACCACTCATTATCAGGAGCATGGAGAAGAGGGTCAGATTCCATGTGATAATCACATCAGTACCATTACTACATAAAGTCCATATGTCTGTATTTCCTAGATAATTACTTTACAAGAAGAAATATGAAAAGATTAATGTTTGAAGGTAAAGAACAGTATCACATCACTTTCTTCATGATAACATTCAGGAAAATTAACAACAGTTTTTATAAAACCGAGATATTAGATTCGTTGTGATAAATTTATTGCCTAACAAAATAATTATTTAGTAGCTAAAATGGCAGATAATGTATTGCATAGGAGGGGAGACGGTTAAAAGGTACAGGAATAGCGCCTTATGAGCATGGTCTGCAAATGCCCCCTAATCACCCCCAATTGTACATGTCTGATCCTGGGGGAAGTGCAGAAAACTATTTCTTATCTCAATCCCTCTGCACAGAAGTGTCTCCACTTTTAAATGATCGGTCACTTGGTTATCATGTTGCCAGAACCCGCTTCTATTTATACAACAGGTTATGAGATGTAAATATGGAAAGGTTCTGAAAATGTCTTTCCATTGTTTCTCTGAGATTTAGAAAATCGCTTAAAGGGACATTGTACACTAGATTTTTCTTTGTATAAATGTTTTGTAGATTATCCATTTATATAGCCCATAGGGAGTGTTTTTGTAACAATGTTTATTTTGCTTATTTTTATATAACATTGTGATGATTTTCAGACTCCTAACCAAGCCCCAAAGTTTTAGATGTATACTGATGTCAACAGACTCCTTTTTGAGTAATGGATCTTTTCATATGTGGGGGGGGGGGGGGGGGGGCGGGGAGGAGTGTCTGCCTGTCCATGCTTTACCAGCCCCTTTCAGTGGGTGTTCCAACCTAACCTCATCAACAGTGCAAAACTTGGAGCTTCTAAGTAAGTTTTTAAAAGGTTTTATACTGGATTTGTATATCAGTATCTATGCATATTCTTCTTTATAGTAATGTCTATTACATGCAGTTATATGAAAATTGGTGTATACTGTATCTTTAAGCAGAGTTTTATTTGGCCTATTTACCCATAAGACTCCTTTTTTTAAAAGAGGAGAATATTACCTGTGTTTAACAATTAACTAAATATACATTACATGGTAAAATTAATTCTAATACAGCTCTACAGTACAATAAGTTAAAGTGAAGGTAAACTGGTGAATGAAAGCCTGTTTTTTAAAAATACTATTAAAAACAGGGGCACTTTCATTCATCAAAGTTTACAAAGCAGCCGTTTTTATTAAAAACTTACTTTTTTTTTCTTTTCACAGCTACAGCAGCTTCCCCCTCCTAGAAATCCTCTCTTCACACGTCAGCAATGACTAATCTGGCTTCCTCCAATCACGACTTTCCCCCCAGGGTGGTTATTGCCTGAGGCCATGCTGTGATTGGAGGAAGCCAGATTAGTCATTGCTGACATGTGAATGGAAGATTTCCAGGAGGGGGAAGCTGCTCTGGCTGTGAAAAAAAAACAAAGGTAAGTTTTTAATCAAAACGGCTGATTTGTAAACTTTGATGAATGAAAGTGCCCCAGTTTTAATAGTATTTTTAAAAAACGGACATTCATTCATCAAAGTTTACCTTCACTTTAAATATTTTATGTTAAATGGACATAAAACCCAATAAATGCCTTTTATGATTCAGATAGAGAGGCCCATTTATCAAGCTCCGAATGGAGCTTGAGGGCCCGTGTTTCTGGCGAGCCTGCAGGCTCGCCAGAAACAGCAGTTATGAAGCAGCAGTCTAAAGACCGCTGCTCCATAACCCTGTCTGCCTGCTTTGAGCAGGGGGACAGAGATCGCCACAATTCAACCCAATCGAGTACGATCGGGTTGATTGAAACCCCCCTGCTAGCAGCCGATTGGCCGTGAATCTGCAGGGGGCGGCGTTGCACCAGCAGCTCACAAGATCTGCTGGTGCAATGCTGAATACAGAGAGCGTATTGCTCTCCGCAATATATGGCAGCAGGTTTAAAACTGCTTTTATACATTTGCAAGAACAGTAAGTAGCAGTAGTGTTTCCTCATTTAATGCTCCAGAAATGTGCACACTACCTATATAGATATCCCTTCAACAAGGAATACCATGAGAACAAAGTAAGTGTGTTATTTTTGAAATTGTATGCTGTTTGAATCACAAAAGACATTTTCATGTCCATCTAATAACTGAGTTGAAAGAGTTATCAACACATTTAAATCTATTTCACCTGACAACTGAGTAAAAGGGACATACGGGAGAAATAATACAATCGTCTCGTGTATTATTTTATTATTGTACTGTTGCTTGAACAGGAGTAAAACACAGTTAAAGTCAACTCAAGATCCTCAGTACATGGCCAATTCTGAGCTGAACATGGCTGATGATTGCCAGCTATGCATGTACTCTATGTCTACCCTAACTGTCTGAGCTGCCGTGTTCAGGCTGAGATTAGTTTTTCTCTTTTTCTTTTGCTAACTTATAGGGACATAATACCCATATGCTAAATCACTTGAAATTGATGCAGCATAAATGTAAAAAGCTGACAGGAAAAGCTGAGAAGAAAATATCAAATGAAATCTCTATGTAAAAAATGGAAGATATTTTACCTCAAAATGTCTTCATCATACAGTGCTCTGTGAGCAGATGCCTTAAAGGGACACTAAAGTTAAAATAAACTTTAATGAGTCATAAAGATTATACAGTTTTAAGACACTTTCCAATTTACTTCCATTTTTTGCTCAGGATTTCTATATTCACACGTTCTGAGGCACCAGTTACTACTGAGCATGTGCCCAAGCTCACAGGGCATACGTATACTAATCTGTGATTGGCTGATGTCTGTCACAGGGGGCTGGGAAATAGGAGAAAAAATAAGATTGACAAAAAAAAATCTACTGCTTATTAGAAATTCAAAGGCATTGTCTTTTTATTATGCACTTGTTAATTATGCAGTTCTAATGTATTTAGTGATCCTTTAAGTTGCATGTTTAACCCCCCCACACAAAAAACTAGCCAATCGGCTTCTTTAGTGCTGATATACTTTGTTTTACTGTTATCTCTCCACTCTCCGTCTCTCCACTCCTGTTATCTCTACGTCCCACTCCCGTCTCCAAGACTTTGCACGTGCTTCTACTGTCCTCTGGAACTCTCTACCCCGCTCCATAATACTGTCTCCAACCTTGTATAGCTTCAGACGCTCTTTGAAAACCCACCTATTCAGAGAGGCTTACCATCTCTCCTCCATCTCTCATCCTAACCAAACTAATACATTAACTAGCTACCCCCAACCTTATGTCTGCACCCTAAACCTGTAGACTATGAGCTCTCCGGAGCAGGGCCCTCTTCCTCCTGTACTAGATTTGTTTAGTTTTGTTATGTTTTGTATTTTATCACAAATCCTTGTCATTGTATAACCCTATCATTGTACCCAGCGATACGGAATTTGGCGGCGCTATACAAATAAATGACAATAATAATAATAATCTCATGAAATTTCACTGAAATCTTGTGAGATTTCATAGTAAACATACTTAAACTGAGGAGGGAAATAACAACATGACTGGGCCTGCACATGCCAGTTGCACTCTCCGTTACAAGTCCTGGGACCAATATCCTGATTGGTTGCTTATAAGTCTTTTTATAATAGGATGTAGCTACTGTGGAAATATTGAGGTAAAATAGCTTCTTTTTTTTCATAGAAATGTTCAGGTGATATTTCCAAGCCAGCTTTTTACAGATATGCTGCATCACTTTCAAGTGCTTTCTACATTTAGGGTATCATGTCCTTTTAAAGGGATGTTAAACACATCTTGCTTTTGTGCTTAGCTTACATTTTCAAAATGTTCCAAATCCAAAGATGCTAGAGGCAATCTGCAGCATTTTAAAAACCTAAGTTACATAATTTGCTTTTTTTTTACTTTCTATGTAGCATGAGACAAGCATTTTGTTACACAAACCAGGTGTTTAATGTTAGACTCTTGCATTTATTTATTTTTTTAATTTTAAGTTTAATTATATTTTTCTTTCAACTGTCTAAATTTTTAAGAATATTTGCAGAACACATATGATTTTTCCTATGGGGAACCTAAAAGGTGGGCAAGGGAGGGCAAATGAGCCATACTCAGAGGTGGCGGAAGAGTTAAGGAACAGCGATCTTAAGAAGGTTCGTGCGGAAACAGCTGCATATAGCAGCATTCGGGCCATGATAAATCGGCCCCTAAGTCTTTTTAACAGAATGGAAGAATAAATTGTTGCTCAATTAATTTTTTATACACAGGGCTAGAAATATCACAATAGTTGAAGGTAGAAGAGAACACTTTAACAGTATGTTTAGTATTAGACTAAGCATAAAAAAGCCTGATTTCTTACTTATTTGTTCTCTACAATTTCTTACTAGACAGGTATTAGTGGCCTACTGGGAGTTATCAGGCCTGGTTATATCTGTTAAAGGCCACTAAATAAAGCGCCTGTAAATGTACTGATTGAATGTATTTCCACTGATGTAAGCTTTTCATTGAAAATAAAGTATTAAAAAAAAAGGCATTCCTACTGATAATGGCCTAGATTAGAGTGGAGAGCAAAATTTACCCTCCATTCAGTAATACCAGCGCACGCAAATGTGCGCTGGTATTACAAGTTAAGCGCAATGCGAATGGGATCTTGCGTTCGCATTACCTAGAAGAATTGCAATCATGAGAGCGTGACACGGCACAGAACGTATCGCAGCTCAGGGGGTAAGTCACGCAGAGTTGGGCAGCAAATTTAATTCATATATGTATATGAATATATACATATATATTTATGTGTTTATATGTGTATATACACATAATATTAACACATAAATATATATGTATATAAGCATATACATATATATTTACAGTTTAAAACACAGTCCCCATAGACCGCAATGTAAAGGCACTTTTCAGTGCCATTTTTACCAATTATAACTGCTTCATGTGGGTTTTTTTTTTAGAAAAAATAAATATGCTACTATTTTTTATTTTCAGAAAGGAACTGTACACTTTATTTGGGGGGCAATTGGGGGACATTTTTTTTAATTAACCAGAGGTCTAACCTCTGATTAATTTCGCTTAGTGCAAATTGCTGCCGCAAACTCTCAGGAGCATTAACCAGGCACTTGTAATGGTTGGTTATTCAACGTGTGCCTGTAAACGGACAAATCAACATTATTAACTAAATAAAAGTACAAGAGTACAATATTAAGGCCCATTATTTATCAAAGGTTCCAGCTGCAGGCTCAATGAATGAACTTGTAGCTGTAAGTTAGGAAACTGATGCTTCTTAAAGGGACACTGAACCAAGTTTTTTCTTTCATGATTCAGATAGAGCATGCAATTTTAAGCAACTTTCTAATTTACTCCTATTATTAATTTTTCTTCTGTCTATCTTTATTTGAAAAGCAAGAATGTAAGTTTAGAAGCTGGCCCATTTTTTTGTTTACAACCTGGTTTGTTTCTTGCTGATTGGTGGCCAAATGTCAGCCACCAATAAGTAAGTTATGTCCAGGGTCTGAACCAAAAATTGGCTGGCTCCTTAGCTTAGATGCCTTCTTTTTCAAATAAAGATAGCAAGAGCATGAAGAAAATTTGATAATAGGAGTAAATTAGAAAGTTGCTTAAAATGTCATGCTCTATTTGAATCATGAAAGAAAAAAAAAATTGGGTTTAGTATCCCTTTTACCCACATTGCCACCTGTTATGTGGTGTATCTCAATCCCCCCAGACTTTTTCGACTGGGGAGATTGACAGCCCCTGCTTGCATGCGATTAGCTGTGTGCGAGCAGGGGCCAACGTTGCACACTAGCAGTAGTGTGCAATGATAAATGAGGGCAGCATATTGCTGACCACTAGACGGGTTCCCGAGCAGACAGGGGTCCGCCTGACTTTGTTAAATCTGGCCCTAAATGTTTAAAATGAAGATTTTACATGTATCAAATAAGGGGGAAATGTTCTAAGAGCAGATAAGTAAGGGAGCCTGGAAGACTGTAAAACAGTTTGGACAAGTAAGGAATGTCCCTGGAAATAAGAGAGGGCTGGCAACCCTTACATGAAATGTGTTTGGGATCCCCTGATTTATAATATAAATTATGCTGAATTTGATACAAATAAGCTTTTTTTTGCCCACAGTCTTGTTATGACTAATATTTGTATAGTTAGAGGACAGATCCCACCTGCAAATTATTGGTGTCACTTACCCATTTTCAAAGGGGTAAATCCAGGTATCATTTCCTAAAACGTCACATTTTGGTCCTTTATTTATACCAACTGCTGATATGACAAAGCTATAGCCTGAACCCACAAATCCAACTGCAGCAAATAATATAGATGAGAACATCTACAAAAATAAATAAATAGGGAAATAAATAAAAAGCTTTGTTATTGTGAACATAAACATTACATAAGTGAAACATTATCTTCCAGAATTGAATTTGATTAAAGGGACATGAAACCCATTTTCTTTTTCATTATTCAGACAGAGGATGCAATTTTAAAGAAAAGTTTCAAATTTACTTCTATTATAAAATTAAGTTTGATCTCATGGTATTGTTTGTAGAAGAGAACACCTAGGTTATGTAGAGTGCAAGAGTCCGAAGAAGTATAGGGCAGCAGATTTGCAAGAATACTTTTGAGCACTAGATGGCAGCAGTGTTCTGGATAACATTGTTAAAAGTATTCTTGCAACACTGCTGCCACATACTGCTTCACACATGTGCATGATCCCGAGCTTACCTACCTGCTTTTCAACAAAGGATACTAAAGAACAAAGTAAATTTCATAATCAAAATAAACCAGATTTTTTTTATTTTTTTATCTGAATCATGAAAGAAACATTTTGGGTTTCATGGCCCTTTAATATGCTGTATGATTTGAAACTAAGTTTGAAAAGCTAGCAAAATACATTTTTATTGAATCTACCCAGTGAGTGCAATTACAAATGAATCTATTCATGAATTTAATAGTTTGCTACATTCCAACTCGAAAAGTGCAGAACACAAAAAGCACCCACCTTGTAACCTTTCTCGGCGCATTGAACAAAACATCGAAAACTATACAGAGCAAATGAATTAAAACTAAAAGAAAAAATCTCGCTAACATATGCAAAAAACAAATGAACTTAAAAACAGTTAATGTGAGACACATTTGTGAGATGAGACTTCACAAGGGCCAAGGTGAAAATCTCTAATACGTCCCAAACAGCCCCTTGTTTGCATTTATGAGATCACCAAATAACCTTTTGTTTTAATCAGTGAAACTACATTTCTACTACAAAGCAGACATGCAGCTATTAATTACAGTCATTTACATAAACAGATTTGGAAGCCGGTTTCCTAAAGTTTTGTGGTTGAATCGATACATTTTAAACATGATCTCACTTTTATAATGAGGCCCCTCAGCTATAAAGTTAGCCCCTTAAATCAGAGCTAGGTTTTTCACTAAGTGACATTTTTTTCTTTCATGATTTAGATAAAACATACAATTTTAAACAATTTTCCAATTTACTTCTATTACATTTTCTTCATTTTCTTGTTATCCTTTATTGAAAAGCAGGAAGGTAAGTTCAGGAGTGTGCATGTGTCTGCAGAACTATTTAGCAGCAGTTTTGCAACAATGTTATACATTAGCAAGGGAACTAGATGGCAATCATGGCAGCATTATTTCCTGTCATGTAGTGCTCCAGACATTAAACGTTACCTATCTAGATATCAGTTCAACAAAGAATAATATCAGAACAACGCAAATTTTATAATAGAAGAAAATTGGAAACTTTTTTTTTAAATTGTATGCTTTGCCTGAATCATGCAAGCAAAAAATAAATGTGTTTTGTGTCCCTTTAGTACTTGTGTTGGTTCTTGATGTTGCTATATTTGTGTCTTGTAAACCTGAAGAGAGGTTTTGGATTTCTACTTCATTGACCAATAGATGGTGACTATGGGGTAGATTTATTAAATGTCTGGCGGACATGATCCGCTGTAGCGGATCATGTCCTCCCGACATCTCTAAATGCCGACAGCATATGCATATTTCTGGTGAAATGCTTGTGCAATGAAGCCCCCTGCCCATTCACCGCTAGCAGAGGGTGTCAGATGAGTTAAGGAGCAGCGGTCTTACTATCTTTGTGTGCAGCGAACAGGGTTAGTTTTCATACGAAGGGTTATTAAAAGAGGCATATATTGTGGCTCTGATTATACTTTTTTAGCTGGTTATAAATGTCTAGATATTTGAAAATGTAGTCAAATCTCAGGAAAAAGTAATAGTACATTAGAGTAATGCAACTGTAGACTGGTGAGTCTGAAATTTGTAGCTGTGATTTTAACTGAAAATAGTTTGTAAGACACGAAGACGAGTACTATGTTGAAAGTATACTTAAATTGTGCTTGTATTCTTTTATCTAGATAAAGCTGCAAAATCACTAAATAGTTTGACTAGTTGATATAGCTCATTTGTGCACTACGATTCTGGGCAATTTAAACATTGTAATTTTAAAACATGGCAATCACAATTTAATGTCAGTATGTACAAAATATTATTAAGTGTAGTTTCCTTGCTTTTATAGTTTTGTGATCAGACACAAAATATTTATTTTTAGTTAGTAAACTTTTTCTACATTAGTTTAAAAAATGTAGAAAAAGTTTACTAACTAAAAATAAATATTTTGTGTCTGATCACAAAAATATAAAACTGCACTTTGCACTTAATGATCCTATATTCATTAAGTGGAATCTCGTTGATAACTGCTATACCAAAGAGTGCATCTTATATAGGTACATGTTTTCTTCAAACTTTATATATATACAGTATATATATATACACTTTATATATATATATATATATATATATATATATATATATATATAGTTTGTGCATGTAGTTAGCGTTTATGTACAGTATCTCACAAAAGTGAGCACACCCCACACATTTTTGTAAATATTTTATTATATCTTTTCATTCGACAACACTAAAGAAATGACACTTTGCTACAATGTAAAGTATTGAGTGTACAGCCTGTATAACCGTGTAAATTTACTGTCCTCTCAAAATAACTTAACACACAGCCATTAATGTCTAAACCGTTGGCAACAAAAGTGAGTACACCCTTAAGTGGAAATGTCCCAATTGGGCCCAATTAACCATTTTCCCTCCCCGGTATCATGCGACTCGTTATTGTTACAAGGTCTCAGGTGTGAATGGGGAGCAGGTGTGTTAAATTTGGTGTTATTGCTCTTACACTCTCTCATACTGGTCACTGGAAGTTCAACATGGCACCTCATGGCAAAGAACTTTCTGAGAATCTGAAAAAAAGAATTGTTGCTTTACATAAAGATGGCCTAGGCTATTAGAAGATTGCCAAGACCCTGAAACTGAGCTGCAGCACGGTGGGCAAGACCATATAGTGGTTTCACAGGACAGGTTCCACTCAGAACAGGCCTCGCCATGGTCGACCAAAGAAGTTGAGTGCACGTGCTCAGCGTCATATCCAGAGGTTGTCTTTGGAAAATAGACATATGAGTGCTGCCAGCATTGCTGCAGAGGTTGAAAGGGGGGTGGGTCAGCCTTTCAGTGCTCAGACCATACTCCGCATACTGCATCAAATTGGTCTGCATGACTGTCGTCCCAGAAGGAAGTCTCTTCTAAAGATGATGCACAAGAAAGCCCACAAACAGTTTGCTGAAGACAAGCAGACTAAGGACATGGATTACTGGAACCATGTCCTGTGGTCCGATGAGACCAAGATAAACTTACTTTGTTCAGATGGTGTCAAGAGTGTGTGGCGGCAACCAGGTGAGGAGTACAAGACAAGCATGTTGGTGGGAGTGTCATGATCTGGGTCTGCATGAGTGCTGCCGGCACTGGGGAGCTACAGTTCATAGAGGGAACCATTAATGCCAACATGTACTGTGACATACTGAAGCAGAGCATGAGTCCCTCCCTTCGGAGACTTCCAACAGGATAACGACCCCAAACACACCTCCAAGACGACCACTGCCTTGCTAAAGAAGCTAAGAGTAAAGGTGATGGACTGGCCAAGCATTTCTCCAGACCTAAACCCTATTTAGCATCTGTGGGGCATCCTCAAACGGATGGTGGGGGAGCGCAAGGTCTCTAAAATCCACCTGCTCCGTGATGTCGTCATGGAGGAGTGGAAGAGGGCTACAGTGGCAACCTGTGAAGCTCTGGTGAACTCCACACCCAAGAGGGTTAAGGCAGTGCTGGAAAATAATGGTGGCCACACAAAATATTGACACTTTAGGCCCAATTTGGACATTTCCACTTAAGGGTGTACTGACTTTTGTTGCCAACAGTTTATACATTAATGGCTGTGTGAGTTATTTTGAGGGTACAGCAGCACATTTACACTGTTATACAGGCTGTACACTCACTACTTTACATTGTAGTGACGTGTCATTTCTTCAGTGTTGTCACATGAAAAGATATAATAATATATTTACAAAATGTGAGGGGTGTGCTCACTTTTGTGAGATACTGTATGTATATATATATATATATATATATATATATATATATATATATATATAAAAAAATATGTGTGAATGTGTTTTATTTATTTATTTATATATATATATATATATATATATAAATGTTTCTATAAAGCGCACGCTCACTTAACTAAACATCCGCCAGGGTGCCAGTGGTTAAATAAAATGAATAAATGATGGCAATCACTGGTTTTATATCAGATTTGTGGTATTTAATCCATGGGAACCTTGAGGTATGAGGTTTGCCCCCCTTGAACTCCCCAGGCGGAGTAAAAAAAGATAGTGAAGATGACAGATGTGTGAATTACAGTGCATCATATATATGTTTTATGAGGTGACTCAATGCACTCTGAGAAGATTTATCATGTTACATCGGGGCTTTACCCAAAGCCGCTTGGGTAATGTCAGGTTTACCCAGGTAATGCTAGGATTACCCAATTTCTAACTTGACCCGCAACATATATATATATAATGTATATGTGTGTATGCATATAGATATAAAGAAAATATTTTTTTTTTGCTTAAATATATATTTTTTTCTCTCCATTAAGAAACAGTACACTTACAAACTAATGTTATATATTCTGCTCATTCTAGTCACAGTGTGCCCGGTCGCGCCATTAAAATTAATGTAGCTCGCTCCTGCTACTAGACCAGAGCGGGAGCGAGCTACATTCATTTTAATGGCGTGACCGGGCGCACTGTGACTAGACAGTGTTGCCGCGATGCGCTGTGGAAAAACCAGACCCGCTTAGTAGAGCAAGGAGCGACACTCTGGAAAAAAGAGCTTTTACATACAATTTCTCTGCAATATTTTAGTGTATAAATCTGCCGTTAAGCTAATGTTATATAATTCTGCACTATTAGTTTGTAAGTGTACTGCCCCTTTAATGCTTTTGCATCCTTTTAGAAATGATATAATTTACGTGAGAGAAGAATAGAACTTTCAAATAAAACTAAGGATTCAAAAAGTAGAACAAAATAAACAAATAAAGAGATATTATCAAATGAGAGGTCATGTTCTGAAGCAAGGTTTAAACATTCTCAGGTTGAATAAGAAAATATTTTTTTGTTTTCCCCCCTGCAGCATGATTTTGATGTCCCCATAGAGCAACTACAACTCTAGGGGAGCATGTTTGTCAAAGTGCTTTATTTTTTTTTCTGGCTGCATTAAAAGTATTTATCAACTCCAGTTCTCAAGTACCCTTTAAGGGATATGAAACACAATTTTATTTTTGGGATTCAGATAGAGCATGCAAGTTTCTAATTTACTCCTATTATGAGTTTTCTTCGTTCTTTTGGTATCTTTATTTGAAAAGCAGGAATGTAATCTTAGGTGCCGGCCCATTTTTGGTTCAGAACCTGGGTAGCGCTTGCTGATTGGTGGCTAAATGTAGTTTCAAATCCCAAATCAAAAAAGGAGAACAATTGTGGCTTCAGTCTCCCATTGATTAATTGCCGCTTTTTAGGTCTCAGCCTTCTTTTACTATAACCCCCCCCCCCCAACCAATGCACCTTGTTCTGTAATATTTGTTCACAGGTTCCATACTACAGTAATAATATATGTTTATATATAAATATATACTTGTCTTACCGCAAATCTCTTCCCACAGCTCTCATTGCCGCAACATCCACAGCAGTCATTGTTCTTTAGACCCAAAAATACCAAAGCTGGAAAAATCATCTACAAAAAGAATATTATATGCTTGTAAGATAGATGTTTTATTAAAACAATATGTTAAAGTCAACATGTCTTATCCTTAAAGGTACATGGGAGTCAAAATAAACTTTCATGATTTGATTAAAGGGGTAATCATTGAAGCCTAAGATCTATAGGTAGTTAAAAAAGACAATCATGTTTTATATATATATATTTATATGTAGTGGAGAAAAGGATGCCCTCGCCAGGATTTTTAAATGGTTACCTTTATTTCTTGTAACGTTTCGGGGTGTTACCCCCTTCGTCAGACACCAACAAAATTAATAGGCAAGTGCATCCTTTTCTCCACTACCTATACTGTACTTTGATCTTGGAAGCACCCTGGGTGGATGTTTGGTAACCGTGAGTGCTGGCCCTTTTGCATACTTTTATATATATATATATATATATATATATATATATATATATTTAAAAATACAAAGAACATTTTCTTCCAAGCGAAGAACATAAATATTTACAGTAAAAACACAAAATCATGTTTAATTGTATTTCAGTGGAAAGGACTCCAAAATGTGTATGTGTATATATATATATATATATATATATATATATATATATATATACATACACTTATAAATACACTTATAAATACATATGCATATATATGTGTGTGTGTATTATATATATATATATATATGTATATATATATATATATATATATATTTCTGGATAAAAACATAATTCAGGGATATGATTGCTTGTGTTAAATTAGTCACTTTTTAATGGGATTAATTTAAACTCAACTGGAGTATTTTTCTAAGTATATTAGATTTGTATAGGTTGAACTCGATGGACATCTGTCTTTTTTCAACCTCATCTACTATGTATTTTACATACATACACATATACACATAATATAGCCCTTTCCAGTCACATACCTTGTCATATACAGTACCATATACCTTTTAACCCTTATAAAAATGTTTATTATTATTTATTTTAAATATTTTTTAGCAGAAAGTTTATATAAGTGTCATAGTTTATTTTAATGTATTTATGTTGTGTTTGGTGCAAGTTATTTTTTAACCTTTACACTTTAACCCAATAAACGCAAATTTTGTTTGCGCTCAAGCACATTTACTTTCAACTTGTAACATGCGCTCTAGTAAGCACTTTTGTGATATTGCTTATCTCGTCCCTCGCTAACAATAGCACACCACTTGTAATCTAGCTCTCTATGTCTAATACACAGATATAGCCAGATTATAATCCTTAAAACTGAGACACACTTAGATCCAACAGAATCTCCAGGTAATTTGCACAGACAAATACAGATTATTTCCGGTCTTTGGCCTAGATTTGGAGTTTGGCGGTAGATGGGCTGTTAACGCTCCGCGGGCTTTTTTCTGGCCGCACCATAAAATTAACTCTGGTATCGAGAGTTCAATAAAATGCTGCGTTAGGCTCCAAAAAAGGAGCGTAGAGCATTTTTACCGCAAATGCAACTCTCGATACCAGAGTTGCTTACGGACGCGGCCAGCCTCAAAAACGTGCTCGTGCACGATTCTCCCATAGGAAACAATGGGGCTGTTTGAGCTGAAAAAAACACCTGCAAAAAAGCAGCGTTCAGCTCCTAACGCAGCCCCATTGTTTCCTATGGGGAAACACTTCCTACGTCTGCACCTAACACCCTAACATGTACCCCAAGTCTAAACACCCCTAACCTTACACTTATTAACCCCTAATCTGCCGCCCCCGCTATCGCTGACCCCTGCATATTATTTTTAACCCCTAATCTTCCGCTCCGTACACCGCCGCAACCTACGTTATCCCTATGTACCCCTAATCTGCTGCCCCTAACACCGCCGACCCCTATATTATATTTATTAACCCCTAATCTGCCCCCCTCAACGTCGCCGACACCTGCCTACACTTATTAACCCCTAATCTGCCGAGCGGACCTGAGCGCTACAATAATAAAGTAATTAACCCCTAATCCGCCTCACTAACCCTATCATAAATAGTATTAACCCCTAATCTGCCCTCCCTAACATCGCCGACACCTACCTTCAATTATTAACCCCTAATCTGACGACCGGAGCTCACCGGTATTCTAATAAATGTATTAACCCCTAAAGCTAAGTCTAACCCTAACACTAACACCCCCCTAAATTAAATATAATTTTAATCTAACGAAATAAATTAACTCTTATTAAATAAATTATTCCTATTTAAAGATAAATACTTACCTGTAAAATAAATCCTAATATAGCTACAATATAAATTATAATTATATTATAGCTATTTTAGGATTAATATTTATTTTACAGGCAACTTTGTAATTATTTTAACCAGGTACAATAGCTATTAAATAGTTAAGAACTATTTAATAGTTACCTAGTTAAAATAATAACAAATTTACCTGTAAAATAAATCCTAACCTAAGTTATAATTAAACCTAACACTACCCTATCAATAAATTAATTAAATAAACTACCTACAATTACCTACAATTAACCTAACTCTACACTATCAATAAATAAATTAAATACAATTGCTACAAATAACTACAATTACATAAACTAACTAAAGTACAAAAAATAAAAAAGAACTAAGTTACAAAAAATAAAAAAATATTTACAAACATAAGAAAAATATTACAACAATTTTAAACTAATTACACCTACTCTAATCCCCCTAATAAAATAACAAAGACCCCCAAAATAAAAAAATGCCCTACCCTATTCTAAATTAATAGAGTTAAAAGCTCTTTTACCTTACCAGCCCTGAACAGGGCATGCCCCAAGAAAATAAGCTCTTTTGCCTGTAAAAAAAAAATACAATACCCCCCCCCCAACATTACAACCCACCACCCACATACCCCTAATCTACCCAAACCCCCCTTAAATAAACCTAACACTAAGCCCCTGAAGATCTTCCTACCTTGTCTTCACCATCCAGGTATCACCGATCCGTCCTGGCATCCGGTGCTGAAGAGGTCCAGAAGAGGCTCCAAAGTCTTCCTCCTATCCGGCAAGAAGAGGACATCCGGACCGGCAAACATCTTCTCCAAGCGGCATCTTCGATCTTCTTCCATCCGGTGCGGAGCGGGTCCATCTTGAAGCAGCCGACGCGGATCCATCTTCTTCTTCCGTTGTCTCCCGACGAATGACGGTTCCTTTAAGGGACGTCATCCAAGATGGCGTCCCTCGAATTCCGATTGGCTGATAGGATTCTATCAGCCAATCGGAATTAAGGTAGGAATATTCTGATTGGCTGATGGAATCAGCCAATCAGAATCAAGTTCAATCCTATTGGCTGATCCAATCAGCCAATCAGATTGAGCTCGCATTCTATTGGCTGATCAGAATTCGAGGGACGCCATCTTGGATGACGTCCCTTAAAGGAACCGTCAAGAGGATGGATCCGCGTCGGCTGCTTCAAGATGGACCCGCTCCGCACCGGATGGAAGAAGATCGAAGATGCCGCTTGGAGAAGATGTTTGCCGGTCCGGATGTCCTCTTCTTGCCGGATAGGAGGAAGACTTTGGAGCCTCTTCTGGACCTCTTCAGCACCGGATGCCAGGACGGATCGGTGATACCTGGATGGTGAAGACAAGGTAGGAAGATCTTCAGGGGCTTAGTGTTAGGTTTATTTAAGGGGGGTTTGGGTTAGATTAGGGGTATGTGGGTGGTGGGTTGTAATGTTGGGGGGGGGGGTATTGTATTATTTTTTTTACAGGCAAAAGAGCTGATTTTCTTGGGGCATGCCCCGCAAAGGGCCCTGTTCAGGGCTGGTAAGGTAAAAGAGCTTTTAACTCTATTAATTTAGAATAGGGTAGCGCATTTTTTTATTTTGGGGGTCTTTGTTATTTTATTAGGGGGATTAGAGTAGGTGTAATTAGTTTAAAATTGTTGTAATATTTTTCTTATGTTTGTAAATATTTTTTTATTTTTTGTAACTTAGTTCTTTTTTATTTTTTGTACTTTAGTTAGTTTATGTAATTGTAGTTATTTGTAGCAATTGTATTTAATTTATTTATTGATAGTGTAGTGTTAGGTTAATTGTAGGTATTTTATTTAATTAATTTATTGATAGGGTAGTGTTAGGTTTAATTATAACTTAGGTTAGGATTTATTTTACAGGTAAATTTGTTATTATTTTAACTAGGTAACTATTAAATAGTTCTTAACTATTTAATAGCTATTGTACCTGGTTAAAATAATTACAAAGTTGCCTGTAAAATAAATATTAATCCTAAAATAGATATAATATAATTATAATTTATATTGTAGCTATATTAGGATTTATTTTACAGGTAAGTATTTATCTTTAAATAGGAATCATTTATTTAATAAGAGTTAATTTATTTAGTTAGATTAAAATTATATTTAATTTAGGGGGGTGTTAGTGTTAGGGTTAGACTTAGCTTTAGGGGTTAATACATTTATTAGAATAGCGGTGAGCTCCGGTCGTCAGATTAGGGGTTAATAATTGAAGGTAGGTGTCGGCGATGTTAGGGAGGGCAGATTAGGGGTTAATACTATTTATGATAGGGTTAGTGAGGCGGATTAGGGGTTAATTACTTTATTATTGTAGCGCTCAGGTCCGCTCGGCAGATTAGGGGTTAATAAGTGTAGGCAGGTGTCGGCGACGTTGAGGGGGGCAGATTAGGGGTTAATAAATATAATATAGGGGTCGGCGGTGTTAGGGGCAGCAGATTAGGGGTACATAAGGATAACGTAGGTGGCGGCGCTTTGCGGTCGGAAGATTAGGGGTTAATTATTGTAAGTAGCTGGCGGCGACGTTGTGGGGGGCAGGTTAGGGGTTAATAAATATAATACAGGGGTCGGCGGGGTTAGGGGCAGCAGATTAGGGGTACATAAGTATAACGTAGGTGGCGGTCGGCAGATTAGGGGTTAAAAAAATGTAATCGAGTGGCGGCGATGTGGGGGGACCTCGGTTTAGGGGTACATAGGTAGTTTATAGGTGTTAGTGTACTTTAGGGTACAGTAGTTAAGAGCTTTATGAACCAGCGTTAGCCCAGAAAGCTCTTAACTCCTGCTTTTTTCCGGCGGCTGGAGTTTTGTCGTTAGAGCTCTAACGCTCACTTCAGAAACGACTCTAAATACCGGCGTTAGAAAGATCCCATTGAAAAGATAGGATACGCAATTGACGTAAGGGGATCTGCGGTATGGAAAAGTCGCGGCTGAAAAGTGAGCGTTAGACCCTTTAATCACTGACTCCAAATACCGGCGGTAGCCTAAAACCAGCGTTAGGAGCCTCTAACGCTGGTTTTCATGGCTAACCCCAAACTCTAAATCTAGCCGTTTATCTATTTTACAAGTACACCTGGACCATACAATGCCTCCTAGATCATACTGGACCCTTGTCCAATACAGAAACACATACCCACAAACAGACAAGGCTCACGTTTATTCCTGCACCAAGATTTATGTACATTTTACAAATTTATCAGACTCACTGTGTTTTACACATGAGAACAGATATGCGTTGTTTAATAATGTTTCTGACTGATGCTTAATATGGGAAGATTATGAGTGGAGCACAAACATTTGCTAGTGAACGATAAGTGGTTTATCGCTATTGTTTGCGCTCGACTCGCTTTTTGCTCGTATTGTGAGTTGAAAGTAAACGCACTTGAGCGCAATCACGATTTACTCTAGAATGATTACTGCGACTTCAGAGCTCTGTTAAATGTTTTGAAAATCTAAAAAGTTGCACAAAACACATCAAAAATACATTACAATGTATAGTTACACTTATAATAACAGTATCTAATATAAATTAACAAGAAAAAATATTGCACACAAAAGTTATGAAATCTTAGGTGTTAGAAAAAAAAAGGCAGGCAAATGGCTTTAACATAATGATACATACATAAACATGTCTAAAGATATATATATATATATATATATATATATATATATATATATATATATATATATATATGTGTGTGTGTGTGTACATATATATTTATGTATTTATATGTGTAGATATACACACATATATAAATACATAACTACATATGTATACATATATAGGCATATATAAGCTAAATCATAAAAAAAAAAAAATCATGTTATATTTATTAAAGTGTTTATATATTTACTGTAAATATTTCACATTCTAATGTTCCGCACATAGCAGAATATGTTCTATGTATTTATAAATAGATATTCTTATATATATCTGTATATATCTATACCTTTATACATACATATATATATATATATATATATATATATATAATCGTGTGTGTGTGTATATATATATATATATCGCTCTATATGTATATATTTATATATTTATATATATATATAGGTATAGATATATATTATACCAAAAAAACATCATATATATGTAGAAATATTTATTTATGGATAAATAGAACATATTCTTTTATTTGAAGAACATTGGAATGTGAAATATTCATATTTTCATGTTGGGTTAGCGCAAATGAGAATATACGATCGAGTTTGCACAAGAGTGGGGTGTTAAGTTTTTCCCCCACTTTTTTTCTCCATTGACATCTATTGGGGGAATACGTGAATGCGCACACAATATTCTAACTTTGGCCTTTTTGTGCTTGTCGGGTTAGTGCACTAGTGAAAACAGTTTACTTTCAACTCATAATATGAGCTCAACCTGACAAGCGCAAAATGCTTACTTCTAGCGAAGTTAACACTTGAGCGGGTTGATTGTGGCCTTTAAATAAGCAAATATATATTTAGTAATTTTCTTTCTTAATTATAAAAAAAGTTTCATTCTGTAGATCTAACTCAATCATACCTGATTCTGAAAAGAAAAATACTCTGAATACTTATAACAAATGTATTTATTGTAAATTAATTAATTATTGAGATAGTATATGTGTTTTTCTTTCAAACTTTACTTTTGATATTTTTTTTACACACTTAATCATTTCATCATTTAGAACTACTAGAATTAAAGGGACATGGAACTCAAAATGTTTCTTTCATGATTCAGATCGATCATACAATTTTACTTCTATTATCTTATTTCTTCATTCTCTTGGTATCCTTTGTTGGAGGAGCAACAATGCACTACTTGGAGTTAGCTGAAAGCCAATGGCAAGATGCATATATTTGCAGCCACCAATGAACAACTTCTGAGTCTACTTAGGTATATTTTTCAACAAGGGATACAAAGAGAAGGAATCAAAAAAGATAACAGAAATACATTGGAAAGTTATCTGAAATTGCATGCTCTATCTGAACCATGAAGGAGAGAATTTGGGTTTCATGTCCCTTTAATTATATTGTAAAGATATGAAATGCGGTTTATTGTTTATGCTCTGAAATTCTATAACTGTTATGTACTAAACACTTAGTTAAAAGAAGTATTTTTAGGAACATAAAGATGGTGAATAATGATAATGCCCTTTAAAACACAATCCCATAGATAGCACTGATGTTAAGACTTTTTTTAAAAAATAATGAAGATTAACTTTAAAAAAGAGAAGGGTATCCATTGTAAGTATGCTTTAAAAGCCAGTTAAAACTGAAATTGTTTTTTTTTTTACTTTTATGTCCATTTTAAATATGAAATACTTGAAATTATTACTTAACAAATGCACAAAATCTTAATTTTGTGCTTTAGTATTTTATTGTATTTAATTTGCACAACATAGAATTTCTAGTTTTAAATCTATTGAAAGCATTATTAGTCAAAGAAACAATATTATTCAGTAAAAGTATTCTCAGATACTCACCAAAACACCAGAACCCAAAATACCTCCAAAGTACCAGACTTCTTCTGAAATGTTTCCACTTGGTTGAACTTTTCCTCCAGGGAAAAACAGCAAAATATTGGCCAATACACACAGAATAGCTAATGGAATTAGGGTAATCCCCAAGCACTTTGCAAAGCCCCCTGAACACATATTTCAATAAGGTAAATCACTGCTCCCAGATAATAATAAAAATAAAAAAAATGTTATTAGCCTTTAATAATGAGGGTCTGCACAGGTAATAGATCCAATATAATCCTTAGTGGGATGCAGTATAACTGTCAAGGCTGTTCCAATGTTCTGGCAGCAGTTTCCGAGTGACCTGGCATTTATATGCCCACAGATAGTGGAACCCCGTAAATTACATCACGTACAGAGGAACTTCATATTTTACTATGGCAACTAATAACCCCTGTTAATATTCTACTTAACTGGACATGACACTGTCATTGGTTTGTCTTTCCCTCCCAGATTCAGATATGATAAAACCTCCCCAGCCCTAAGTTTCAACATTTCTAACCTTTCAAAGCTTCCCATAGCTTTTAGAATAATTGATTTTTTTTTCAGCGGAATTAAAACAGTGAGTTCATTCATGTTTCCTTGCTTGTCAGCATCAAGACTTCTGTATTTTTTTTTACTATTTGATGGCACTTAAATATTGTCAGTAAGTCAATCTTAATGTACAAAAGTATTATATATCCTGTCATACATAAATGTGTGCAATGAATTGTCTGGCTACAAATTCACAGTTCCTACCTATTAGATACATATTCATTGTCAATGCCATCTTAATAAATGACAAATGATGTTATTATTTTGACATAATACATTACAATATCAGTTTGCATTATTACTATTGGTTCTGGCATTCAAAGGTGATTGCTTAAAGGGATAAATTGCAAAAATAAAATGCTCTGGCTTGTTATAGTATTTATTATTACAGTAATGGGCTTTAGTAACTATATTTTAACCCCCACAAAGGGCTTAATGGTACATTGTAGTGCAAAAATGACGTTCTCATTCATTAGAGCGTCTACTTTTTGCACTACTCACACTGAAACTTTGTTTTTAACCCCTGCTAAGGGGTTAAACACATAGTTTCACATTAGATCCACAGAGAACTGCTGGTCTTGAACAGGAAACAGCCTTGAGCCAATCTTCTGTTGCAGGTACACAACTCTGTCAATTCTATGTTCAGTGGTTTTGGCTCTAGATCAAGACTTTACCTATGTGCAAGGTTAACAAGTAGAATTTCAGTGGGCGTAGTGCAAAAAGATGATATGCTCTAACACACTCACCTAGATTTAGAGTTTGGCGTTAGCCGTTAAAAGCAGCGTTAAGGGGTCCTAATGCTGCTTTTTACCGCCCGTTGGTATTTAGAGTCAGGCAGGAAAGGGTCTAACGTTCACTTCCTCGCCGCGACTCCAGGCTACCGCAAATCCACTTACGCCAATTGCGTATCCTGTCTTTTCAATGGGATCTGCCTAACGCCGGTATTTGGAGTCTTTTGAGAAGTGAGCGGTAGACCCTCTACCGACAAGACTCCTACCGACAAAAAAAGTCAGTAGTTAAGAGCTTTATGGGCTAACGCGTGAATATAAAGCTCCTAACTACTGTGCTATAAAGTACACTAACACCCATAAACTACCTATGTACCCCTAAACCGAGGCCCCCCCACATCGCCGCCAATATAATAATTTTTTTTAACCCCTAATCTGCCGACCGGACACCGCCGCCACCTACATTATACCTATAAACCCCTAATCTGCTGCCCCTAACATCGCCGACCCCTATATTATATTTATTAACCACTAATCTGCCCCCCCCAACGTCGCCGCTACCTAACTACACTTATTAACCCCTAATCTGCCGACTGGACCTCGCCGCCACTATAATAAATGTATTAACCCCTAAACCGCCGCACCCCCGCCTCGCAAACACTAGAATAAATAGTATGAACCCCTAATCTGCTCTCCCTAACATCGCCGCCACCTACCTACAATTATTAACCTCTAATCTTCCGCCCGCACCGCCGCCGCTACTATAATAAAGTTATTAACCCCTAAACCTAACTATAACCCTAACCCTAACACCCCCCTAACATAAATATAATTTAAATGAAACGAAATGATATTCCTAAAATTAACTAAATTAATCCTATTTAAAACTAAATACTTACCTATAAAATAAACCCTAATATAGCTACAATATAACTAATAATTATATTGTAGCTATTTTAGGATTTATATTTATTTTACAGGCAACTTTGTATTTATTTTAACTAGGTACAATAGCTATTAAATAGTTAATAAATATCTAATAGCTACCTAGTTAAAATAAGTACAAAATTACCTGTAAAATAAATCCTAACCTAAGTTACAAATACACCTAACACTACACTATCATTGTAGTGTAACACTGCACTATCATTGCCCTACCCTATCATTACCCTACCCTATTCTAAACTACCAAAGTAATCAGCTGTATTACCAGCCCTTAAAAGGGCTTTTTGCGGGGCATTGCCCCAAAGTAATCCGCTCTTTTACCTGAAAATAAAAATACGATACCCCCCCAACATTACAACCCACCACCCACATACCCCTACTCTAACCCACCCAAACCACCCTTAAAAAAACCTATCGCTAACCCCCTGAAGATCTCACTACCTTGAGTCGTCTTCACCCAGCCGAGCCGAATTCTTCATCCAAAATGCGCAGAGGAGGTCCTTGATCTGGTAGAAGTCTTCAACCAAGCGGGGCAAGAAGAGGTCCTCCATCCGGTAGAAGTGTTCATCCATGCGGCATCTTCAATCTTCATCAGACCGGAGCGGAGCCATCTTCAAAGGAGCCGACGCGGAGCCATCCTCTTCAACCGACGACTTCCCGACGAATGAAGGTTCCTTTAAGGGACGTCATCCAAGATGGCGTCCCTTTAATTCCTATTGGCTGATAGGATTCTATCAGCCAATCGGAATTAAGGTAGAAAAAATCTGATTGACTGATGCAATCAGCCAATCAGATTGAAGTTCAATCCGATTGGCTCATCCAATCAGCCAATCGTATTGAACTCGCATTCTATTGGCTGTTCCGATCAGCCAATAGAATGCGAGTTCAATACGATTGGCTGATTGGATCAGCCAATCGGATTGAACTTTAATCTGATTGGCTGATTGCATCAGCCAATCAGATTTTTTCTACCTTAATTCCGTTTGGCTGATAGAATCCTATCAGCCAATCGGAATTGAATGGATGCCATCTTGGATGACGTCCCTTAAAGGAACCTTCATTCGTCGGGAAGTCGTCGGTTGAAGAGGATGGCTCCGCATCGGCTCCTTTGAAGATGGCTCCACTCCGGATGGATGAAGATTGAAGACGCCGCCTGGATGAAGACTTCTACCGGATGGAGGACCTCTTCTTGCCCAGCTTGGATGAAGACTTCTACCGGATGAAGGACCTCCTCTGTGCACCTTGGATGAAGAATTCGGTTCGGCTGAGTGAAGACGACACAATTAGGATGATCTTCAGGGGGTTAGCGATAGTTTTTTTTTAAGGGGAGTTTGGGTGGGTTAGAGTAGGGGTATGTGGGTGGTGGGTTGTAATGTTGGGGGGGTATTTTATTTTTATTTTCAGGTAAAAGAGCTGATTACTTTGGGGCAATGCCCCGCAAAAAGCCCTTTTAAGGGCTGGTAAAAGAGCTGATTACTTTGGTTGTTTAGAATAGGGTAGGGAATTTTTTTATTTTGGGGGGCTTTTTTATTTTATTAGGGGGCTTAGATTAGGTGTAATTAGTTTAAACTTCTTGTAATTCTTTTTTATTTTTTGTAATTTAGTGTGTTTTTTTTGTATTTTAGAATAGTTTATTTTATTGTATTTTAGTTTAGCTAATTATAGGTAATTTATTTAATTAGTTTAATGATAGTGTAGTGTTAGGTGTATTTGTAACTTAGGTTAGGATTTATTTTACAGGTAATTTTGTACTTATTTTAACTAGGTAGCTATTAAATAGTTATTAACTATTTAATAGCTATTGTACCTAGTTAAAATAAATACAAAGTTGCCTGTAAAATAAATATAAATCCTAAAATAGCTACAATGTAATTATTAGTTATATTGTAGCTATATTAGGGTTTATTTGATAGGTAAGTATTTAGTTTTAAATAGGATTAATTTAGTTAATTTTAGGAATATTATTTAGTTTCATTTAAATTATATTTATGTTAGGGGGTGTTAGGGTTAGAGTTAGGTTTAGGGGTTAATAACTTTATTATGGTAGCGGCGACGGTGCGGGCGGGAGATTAGGGGTTAATAATTGTAGGTAGGTGGCAGCGATGTTAGGGAGGGCAGATTAGGGGTTAATAAAATTTATTATAGTGTTTGCGAGGCGGGAGTGTGGCGGTTTAGGGGTTAATACATTTATTATAGTGGCGGCGAGGTCCGGTCGGCAGATTAGGGGTTAATAAATGTAGGTAAGGTAGCGGCGACGTTGGGGGGGCAGATTAGGGGTTAATAAATATAATATAGGGGTCGGCGGTGTTAGGGGCAGCAGATTAGGGGTTCATAGGGATAATGTAGGTTGCAGCGGTGTACGGAGCGGCAGATTAGGGGTTAATAATATACAGCAGGTGTCAGCGATAGCGGGGGTGGCAGATTAGGGGTTAATAAGTGTAAGGTTAGGGGTGTTTAGACTCGGGGTTCATGTTAGGGTGTTAGGTGCAGACTTAGAGAGTGTTTTCCCATAGGAAACAATGGGGCTGCATTAGGAGCTGAACGTTGCTTTTTTGCAGGTGTTAGGTTTTTTTTCAGCCCAAACTGCCCCATTGTTTCCTATGGGGATATCGTGCACAAGCACGTTTTTCCAGCTTACCGCTACCGTAAGCAACGCTGGTATTGAGGTTTGAAGTGGAGCTAAATTAGGCTCAACGCACCCTTTTTTGAGCCTAACGCAATCCCTCAGGCAACTCTAAATACCAGCGTTGTTTGAAGGGTGCGCTGGGAAAAAAAGGCAGCGTTAGCTACGTGGGTTTTTACCGACAAAACTCTAAATCTAGGCGATTGGAACTTGTAATTTTTGCACAACAGCTCTATCAACATATAGTTAAAGGGACATTAAACCCAAAAATGTATTTCATGATTCAGATAGAGAATACAATTTTAAAAAGTTTCAAATTTACTTCTATAATTACATTTGTGTTATTCTCATGCTATTCTTTGTTAAAGAGATATCCAGATAGGTAGCGTGCACATCTGCAGCACTACATGACAGGAATTAGTGCTGCCATCTAGTGCTCTTGCTAATGTATTACATTGTTGCAAAACTGCTGCCATAAAATGCTGCAGACACATGCACACTCCTGAGCTTACATTCCTACTTTTCAACAAAGGATAACAAGAAAACAAAGACAATTTGATAATGGAAGTAAATTATAAAGTTGCTTAAAATGGTATGTTCTATCTGAATCCTGAAATAAAATTTTGGGGTTTTATGTCCCTTTAAGCATGCACATTATGAACACTGCAGAGCCAATACCGAGCAGGACTTTACCAGTGATAGGTGGATACGTGCATATGCAGCTCCTGTTTGGCTATCAGCCTGTGTCCTCCTCAGGAGCAATGACAGCTTTGGAGTGGGCTTTAACTTTTTAGGGGTTCAACATAGTTACCTTGGAATATTTGTGCAAAAATAATATGCTGTTATGAATTAGAATATTATATTGTGGCACTACCAAACATCAGTGGCACCATAGTAACTAGTACAACACTTCATGATAAAGAACAGGAAGGCATTTAGGGTAACGGAAAAAACACAATGTATTTCATGTTTTTTTTTTTAATAATGTTATATTATTGATTAATATGTCATCAATAAAATGTGTCATGGTTAATAAATTATACTGCAACACAGAGAGCATTAGAGGCTGAATTTCATGATAAATGTGGACTTGCAACTTGACCACAACATTTAATTACCAGTGATATTGCTGTAAACATTTTGTGCATTTATTTTAGCATATTATTTTGAATATGTTATTAAAGGGACATAATACTCATGCTAAATCACTTGAAACTGCTGACAGGAAAATATCACCTGAGCATCTTTTACGTTTGCATTGTGCTTTACTTGTAATACCAGCACACATTTGCGCTCCACAATTAATCTAGGCCTAAATGAGCTATTTGCTGTTCATTCATTTATATGTAACATTCATTCAGTTATACTAAATGTAAAAAAACATAACATTTTATTTTGAAGTTTTTTTTCCAACAAAAAGAAATAAAACATGAGTAAGGACCATTACAGAGTTAGCATAACATACAGTGCACATAACATCTTATTAAACACATTAGCATTTTTAAAACATATTTAAATACTTTACTGTACTCTGAGTCTGTATAGCTACAGGAGCCCTTCCAGAGTGGCACTGCTAATATATTATTACATTAATGCAGAAAAAGCTCATCAATAGGAATTCAATAATCTGGTGAATATACTAAAAAGAATGCTGAACTTATTACCAACCCTATTATGTTAGTGAATGTATTCTATTGATTAGACTCTCCTTAAACAAAGAAATAACAAAACTCCCTTCCCCCTTTTATCCTCAGGTTCATCCTCTCAAGTAAAATGTGTACAGAGGTTTTGTATGAGTCATGACCGAGTGGCTAAAGACCTAACTGGGAGGGTCAGTGTGAGTTTTCCGCTAGATGTTGAATCACTGATGATTGTTGTTTTTAATACACGTTTATGCTACATATACAATTTATTTTAGCAAATGTTTAAAAAAATGAGAGAAAACGAGAGGAAAAAAATATTTTTATGAATGTTATAAAATAGATTATTGCTTTGGAGTGAAAACAAGATTTTACCACAGAAATATTTTGCCTGGTAAAGTCAAATATGAGGTTAGCTTATGTCTTAATGATATTAGAAATATAATAAAAATAAATGTTTTCTTGTTATATTTAAAGGGACAGTAAACATTAGCAATAAAATAACCCCATTCGTTAGGCTTACTCATGTACAGCACTGAAATCCATGTAACACAAAGAAATCCAAGCAAAAGTTAATTTTTTTGTTTTATTTTTTTATTGCTTAGAAATGTAGCCTCTTTTTTTATATTTGAGAGTGGTTATTTCTCCATTTTAATTTTATCTTTATTTGATGATTTAAATAAACAGTTCAGTATCTTGCCCAGCCAACTGAAGTTTTAAATAACCACTAAATACAGTAGAATTAGCATGAATTAAAATTTTAAAGCTAGTTCCATGTTCTGTCCCTCTGCATCATGTGACAGCCATCATCCAATCACAAAATGTTTATACGTATATACTGTGAATTTTTGCACATGCTCACTAGGAAAGTTGTGCACAATAATTGAAGTGAATTGGAAAGTTGTTTAAAATTGTGTGCTCTATCTAAATAATGAAAGTTTAATTTTGACTTTAGTGTTCCTTAAACTGTTCCTTTAACTGGTAAATTAAAGGAACACTCAAGTCAAAAATTAAACTTTCATGATTCAGGTAGAGCATGCAATTTTAAACAACTTTCCAATTTAATTCAATTAACAAAATGTACACAGTCTTTATATTTACTTTTTCTGAGTTACCAGCTCCTACTGAGCATGTGCAAGAATTCACTGAATATATGCATTTGTGATTGTCTGATGGCTGTAACATGGTACATGAGGAGTGGAAATAGACATAACTTTGAAATTTGTCAGAAAAAATCTTCTACTTATTTGAAGTTCAGACTAAGGACCAGATATTCAAAGCATCGACAGACCGTTGTGAAACTGCTTTGATGGTCTCGTCTGTCAAGATATTGTAAGAAAAGGGGCTTGTCTCGCAATGCTGCCCTGCGGCGATGTCTCTCCCATAGAAATCAATGGGAGCGTGACGTCACCACCCACATTGCCGCTTGTCCGCATATTGCGGCGTAGGTGCTACCTTCTGGGAGGAATGGAGGACTGGATTTGAAGGGTCCCCATTCTCCCAGAAGGTAGCACCGCCAAACAAGTGATATCCCTAGGTGTCTCATCAAATTGCCGTTAACATACTAAAAGACCGACTTGATCCCTTGAACCCTACTCATTCAAGACCCCTTTTAAGAAGCAGTAAAACGGGGCTTTGACGGCCCTCCATCGTTTAAATGATAAAATATGTTTTATTATGTACAATCTCGATTTTTTTAAAGTATTGGAGATATCTTAAAAGGGATTTAATAGTTGCTTACTTTTATTTTAAACATAAATATATATTTAAAAATATATGTTTGTTTCAAATGGTATTAAGCAACCATTAAATCCCTTTTAAGATATCTGCAATACTTTAAACAATATTGGCGAGATTACGAGTTTTGCGTTAGCCTTTAAGAGCAGCGTTGAGAGGTCCCAACGCTGCTTTTTAACGCCCGCTGGTATTACGAGTCTGGCAGGTACAGGTGTAGCGCTCACTTTTTTTTCCGCGATTCGAACATACCGCAAATCCCCTTACGTAAATTGCGTATCCTATCTTTTCAATGGGATTTTCCTAATGCCGGTATTACGAGTCTTGGAAAAAGTGAGCGGTAGACCCTCTCCTGTCAAGACTCCTACCTCATTTAAAAGTCAGTAGTTAAGAGTTTTATGGGCTAACGCTGTAACATAAAACTCTTAACTAAAGTGCTAAAAAGTACACTAACACCCATAAACTACCTATTAACCCCTAAACCGAGGCCTCCCCCACATCTCAAACACTAAAATAAAAATTGTAACCCCTATTCTGCCGACCGGACATCGCCGCCACTTTAATAAATATATTAACCCCTAAACCGCCGCACTCCCGCCTCACAAACACTAGTTCAATTTTATTAACCCCTTATCTGCCGTCCCTAACGTCGCCGACACTATACTAAATGTATTAACCCCTAAACCTAAGTCTAACCCTTACATCCCCTTAACTTAAATATAATTTAAATAAATATAAATAAAATTACTACAATTAACTAAATTATTGCTATATAAAACTAAATACTTACCTATAAAATAAACCCTAAGATAGCTACAATATAACTAATAATTACATTGTATCTATTTTAGGATTTATTTTTATTTTACAGGCAACTTTGTATTTATTTTAACTAGGTACAATAGTTATTAAATAGTTATTAACTATTTAATAACTACCTAGTTAAAATAAGTACAAATTTACCTGTAAAATAAAACCTTACCTAAGTTACAATTACACCTAACACTACACTATAAATAAATTAATTACCTAAATTAACTACAATTAATTACAATTAAATTAAATAAACTAAAGTACGAAAAAGACAAACACTAAATTACAGAAAATAATAAAATAATTACAAGAATTTTAAACTAATTACACCTAATCTAATCCCCCTAATAAAATAAAAAAGCCCCCCGAAATAATAAAAATCCCTACCCTATACTAAATTACAAATAGCCCTTTAAAGGGCCTTTGCGGGGCATTGCCCCAAAGTAATCAGCTCTTTTACCTTTAAAAGAAAAATACAATACCCCCCAACATTACAACCCACCACCCACACACCCAACCCTACTCTAAAACCCACCCAATCCCCCTTAATAAAACCTAACACTAACCCCTTGAAGATCACCCTACCTTGAGACGTCTTCACCCAACCGGGCCGAAGTCCTCTACGAAGCCGGACGAAGTGGTCCTCCAGACGGGCAGAAGTCTTCATCGAATCCGGGCAGAAGAGGTCCTCCAGATGGGCAGAAGTCTTCATCCAGGCGGCATCTTCTATCTTCATTTTTCCGGCGCGGAGCGGGTCCATCTTGAATCCAGCCGACACGGAGCATCCTCTTCAAACGAAGTCCAACTGAAGAATGAAGGTTCTTTTAAATGACGTCATCCAAGATTGCATCCCTTCAATTCCGATTGGCTGATAGAATTCTATCAGCCAATCGGAATTAAGGTAGGAAAAATCCTATTGGCTGATGCAATCAGCCAATAGAATTGAGCTCACATTCTATTGGCTTATTGGAACAGCCAATAGGATTGAGCTCGCATTCTATTGGCTGATTGGAACAGCATCAGCCAATAGGATTTTTCCTACCTTAATTCCGATTGGCTGATAGAATTCTATCAGCCAATCGGAATTGAAGGGACGCCATCTTGGATGACATCATTTAAAGGAACCTTCATTCTTCAGTTGGACTTCGTTTGAAGAGGATGCTCCGTGTCGGCTGGATTGAAGATGGACCCGCTCCGCGCTGGAAGGATGAAGATAGAAGATGCTGTCTGGATGAAGACTTCTGCCCATCTGGAGGACCTCTTCTGCCTGGATTCGAGGAAGAATTCTGCCCGTTTGGAGGACCACTTCACCCGGCTTCGTAGAGGACTTCGGCCCGGTTGGGTGAAGACGTCTCAAGGTAGGGTGATCTTCAAGGTTAGTGTTAGGGTTTTATTAAGGGGGTATTGGGTGGGTTTTAGAGTAGGGTTGGGTGTGTGGGTGGTGGGTTGTAATGTTGGGGGGGTATTGTATTTTTTTTTTTTTTACAGGTAAAAGAGCTGATTACTTTGGGGCAATGCCCCGCAAAAGGCCCTTTTAAGGGCTATTTGTAATTTAGCATAGGGTAGGGATTTTTATTATTTTGGGGGGCTTTTTTATTTTATTAGGGGGATTAGATTAGGTGTAATTAGTTTAAAATTCTTGTAATTTTTTTTTATTTTCTGTAATTTAGTGTTTGTTTGTTTTTTGTACTTTAGTTTATTTTATTTAATTGTATTTAGTTTAGGGATTTAATTTAATTATAGTGTAGTGTTAGGTGTAATTGTAATTTAGGATAGGATTTATTTTACAGGTAAACTTGTATTTATTTTAGATAGGTAGTTATTAAATAGTTAATAAGTATTTAATAACTATTGTACCTAGTTAAAATAAATACAAAGTTGCCTGTAAAATAAAAATAAACCCTAAGCTAGCTACATTGTAACTATTAGTTATATTGTAGCTAGCTTATGGTTTATTTTATAGATAAGTATTTAGTTTTAAATAGGAATAATTTATTTAATCGTAGTAATTTGAATAAGATTATTTTAAATTATATTTAAATTAGGGAGGGTTAGGGTTAGACTTAGGTTTAGGGGTTAATAACTTTATTATAGTGTCGGCGACGTTGGGGGCGGCAGATTAGGGCTTAATAAATGTAGGTAGGTGGCGGTGACATTGGGGTCGGCAGGTTAGGGGTTAATAAATATAATGTAGGTGTCGGCGATGTTAGGGGCAGCAGATTAGGGGTTCATAGGTATAATGTAGGTGGCGGCGGTGTCCAGAGCAGCAGATTAGGGGTTAATAAGATTATGCAGGTGGCGACGATGTCGGGGGCGGCAGATTAGGGGTTAATAAGTGTAAGATTAGGGGTGTTTAGACTCGGGGTTCATGTTAGGGTGTTAGGTGTAGACATAACTTTTATTTCCCCATAGGAATAAATGGGGCTGCATTAAGAGCTGAACGCTGCTTTTTTGCAGGTGTTTTTTCAGCCGGCTCAGCCCCATTGATTCCTATGGGGAAATCGTGATCGAGCACGTTTAGCCAGATCACCGCTACCATAAGCAGCGCTGGTATTGAGGTGAGATGTGGAGCTAAATTTTGCTCAACCCTCACTTTTCTGATGCTAACGCCGGCTTTCAGAAAACTCATAATACCAGCGTTGTCTTATGTGAGAAAAGAAGGCTCGTTAGCACCGCAAGTCTTACCGTCAAAAACTCGTAATCTAGCCGTATGCATTTTACATGACAAAACATATCATTTAAACATTGACCCCTAATCTGCCATAACCTAAAACTAACTGTAGAAGCTAAGGCCCTACACATAAATATGAATTATTAATTAATTATTTAAAATGATACATTGTTATGTAGAATGCAGAATGTTTAAATATTTGCATATAAATTAAATGTAATAATGTTTCTTGTTGTGTTTATTATTTATAATTAAAGACAGTATAATTAACATTATAGGTTTACATAACTGCATGCATACAGGTATGGTAGTTTAGGAGATTAAGGCCTAATAAATACTAACACTAATCACCTAATCAACCCCCATACATGTATGGGGGGGGGGTTAGGAGATTAAGGTCTAACACGTCATCTCCCAATGCAAACTAGAACTACACTAACACCTAATCTCCCCCCTCTTAACTAACTCCCCCCTCTAACCCCATTAAGTTCCAACAACAAAAAATAAACAACAGTATCCAAACCCCCCCCCCCACACCATTATGACTAACAATACTTGTAATGTAGATGGGTGGGTTTGTAATATTTTTTCCCCAAAAGAGCTGATCACTTTAGGGCAATGTCCCACAAAAGGCCCTTTTAAGTGCTATTGTAATTTTTGTTAGTGTTAAGGTTTATTTTTTTTTTGGTATTTTATGGGACATGTAGTTTAGTTTAGGGCATAATAGTGCGTTTATTATTTTGGATACTGTGTTTGTTTGTTTTTTGTAACTTTGTTTTAGTGGGGCTAGTTTAGTGGAGGGTTTTCATTTAGGGGGGGGTGGGTTGTGTTGCGTTTGGTGTTGTGGGGGTTTAGCTTTATTTTTTTAATTAGATTTTAATTGTAATTTAGGGTGTTTAGTTTAGAGGTGGGTTAGGTGCTAGTTTACTTTGAGTTTGGGTGTGTGGCAGCATAGGTGTTAATAGCAGAGTACTTGCAGTGGGTTTATGGCGGCATAGGGGTTAATAGTTTACTGAGGTGGGTTAGGGGTTAGTAGGATAATACTTGCGGTGGGTATGTGGCGGTTTAGAGGTTAATAGTTAGCAACTTGCCGTGGGTATGTGGTGGTTAGATATTTATTAGTGTAGTGTAAATTTGCGATCGTTGGGTACTTCGTTTTAGGGGTATTAGGTCGGGAGCTTGACAAGTCTGGCTTGCTTGACATAGCGGTAGTTCCCTTTGAATATTTTGCCGCCTCATAGCTCTTTCGATCATCGGGGTCTTACTGCTATTGCATTGTCTTTTTATCATAAGTTGATTCATGTGTTGGCACAGGTTGTTTAGTTTATGTGTAGTTTTGCCATATTGTCACTTTAAAATAAGAGCCTTTTTAAAAATACTTAAAGTTCTTATAATGGAACATTATCAAACCATTTCTTTAATAAGCCACATTTTATTTTTATAAGGGTCTTCTTTTAAAGTGGCAATATGGCAACTCTATTATCATGGGCATCTGAGAATTTTTCTCTTTATAATCAACTGTAGGTATATTAGCATTTGCTTATATTAAAATTTTTATTGTCAGGGCAGATTTACATTTTTTGACTCATTGTAAAACTTGTGGATGCACATGAGTGAACTTAGGGTATCAGGTAATATTGATTTCTCCAACATAGGTGTGTCCGGTCCACGGCGTCATCCTTACTTGTGGGATATTCTCTTCCCCAACAGGAAATGGCAAAGAGCCCAGCAAAGCTGGTCACATGATCCCTCCTAGGCTCCGCCTTCCCCAGTCATTCTCTTTGCCGTTGTACAGGCAACATCTCCACGGAGATGGCTTAGAGTTTTTTAGTGTTTAACTGTAGTTTTTATTATTCAATCAAGAGTTTGTTATTTTAAAATAGTGCTGGTATGTACTATTTACTCTGAAACAGAAAAGAGATGAAGATTTCTGTTTGTAAAAGGAAAATGATTTTAGCAACCGTTACTAAAATCGATGGCTGTTCCACACAGGACTGTTGAGAGGAATTAACTTCAGTTGGGGGAACAGTGAGCAGACTTTTGCTGCTTGAGGTATGACACATTCTAACAAGACGATGTAATGCTGGAAGCTGTCATTTTCCCTATGGGATCCGGTAAGCCATTTTATTACAGACAGTAAATAAGGGCTTCACAAGGGCTTTTTAAGACTGTAGACATTTTCTGGGCTAAATCGATTTATATATAAACATATTTTATACTCCATAGCCTTGAGGAATTATTTTAATCTTGGGAATTTTGTAAAATAACCGGCAGGCACTGTATTGGACACCTTATTCTCTAGGGGCTTTCCCTAATCATAGGCAGAGTCTCATTTTCGCGCCTGTATTGCGCACTTGTTTTTGAGAAGCATGACATGCAGATGCATGTGTGAGGAGCTCTGATACATAGAAAAGACTTTCTGAAGGCGTCATTTGGTATCGTATTCCCCTTTGGGCTTGGTTGGGTCTCAGCAAAGCAGATACCAGGGACTGTAAAGGGGTTAAATATAAAAACGGCTCCGGTTCCGTTATTGTAAGGGTTAAAGCTTCCAAATTTGGTGTGCAATACTTTTAAGGCTTTAAGACACTGTGGTGAAATTTTGGTGAATTTTGAACAATTCCTTCATACTTTTTCGCAATTGCAGTAATAAAGTGTGTTCAGTTTAAAATTTAAAGTGACAGTAACGGTTTTATTTTAAAACGTTTTTTGTACTTTGTTATCAAGTTTATGCCTGTTTAACATGTCTGAACTGCCAGATAGACTGTGTTCTGAATGTGGGGAAGCCAAGGTCCCTTCTCATTTAAATAGATGTGATTTATGTGACACAAAATTTAGAGAAAATGATGCCCAAGATGATTCCTCAAGTGAGGGGAGTAAGCATGGTACTGCATCATCCCCTCCTTCGTCTACACCAGTCTTGTCCACACAAGAGGCCCCTAGTACATCTAGCGCGCCAATACTCCTTACTATGCAACAATTAACGGCTGTAATGGATAATTCTATCAAAAACATTTTAGCCAAAATGCCCACTTATCAGCGAAAGCGCGACTGCTCTGTTTTAGAAAATACTGAAGAGCATGAGGACGCTGATGATATTGTTTCTGAAGGGCCCCTACACCAGTCTGAGGGGGCCAGGGAGGTTTTGTCTGAGGGAGAAATTTCAGATTCAGGGAAAATTTCTCAACAAGCTGAACCTGATGTGATTACATTTAAATTTAAGTTGGAACATCTCCGCGCTCTGCTTAAGGAGGTGTTATCCACTCTGGATGATTGTGAGAATTTGGTCATCCCAGAGAAACTATGTAAAATGGACAAGTTCCTAGAGGTCCCGGGGCCCCCCGAAGCTTTTCCTATACCCAAGCGGGTGGCGGACATTGTAAATAAAGAATGGGAAAGGCCCGGTATACCTTTCGTCCCTCCCCCCATATTTAAAAAATTGTTTCCTATGGTCGACCCCAGAAAGGACTTATGGCAGACAGTTCCCAAGGTCGAGGGGGCGGTTTCTACTCTAAACAAACGCACCACTATACCCATAGAAGATAGTTGTGCTTTCAAAGATCCTATGGATAAAAAATTAGAAGGTTTGCTTAAAAAGATGTTTGTTCAGCAAGGTTACCTTCTACAACCAATTTCATGCATTGTCCCTGTCACTACAGCCGCGTGTTTCTGGTTCGATGAGCTAGAAAAGGCGATCACTAGTAATTCTCCTTCTTATGAGGAGATTATGGACAGAATCCGTGCTCTTAAATTGGCTAATTCTTTCACCCTAGACGCCACTTTGCAATTGGCTAGGTTAGCGGCGAAAAATTCTGGGTTTGCTATTGTGGCGCGCAGAGCGCTTTGGTTAAAATCTTGGTCAGCGGATGCGTCTTCCAAGAACAAATTGCTTAACATTCCTTTCAAGGGGAAAACGCTGTTTGGCCCTGACTTAAAAGAGATTATCTCTGATATCACTGGGGGCAAGGGCCACGCCCTTCCTCAGGATAGGTCTTTCAAGGCCAAAAATAAACCTAATTTTCGTCCCTTTCGCAGAAACGGACCAGCCCCAAGTGCTACGTCCTCTAAGCAAGAGGGTAATACTTCTCAAGCCAAGCCAGCCTGGAGACCAATGCAAGGCTGGAACAAAGGAAAGCAGGCCAAGAAACCTGCCACTGCTACCAAGACAGCATGAGATGTTGGCCCCCGATCCGGGACCGGATCCGGTGGGGGGCAGACTCTCTCTCTTCGCTCAGGCTTGGGCAAGAGATGTTCTGGATCCTTGGGCACTAGAAATAGTCTCCCAAGGTTATCTTCTGGAATTCAAGGGGCTTCCCCCAATTGTCTTCAGACCACATAAAAAAACAGGCATTCTTACATTGTGTAGAAGACCTGTTAAAAATGGGAGTGATTCATCCTGTTCCATTAGGAGAACAAGGGATGGGGTTCTACTCCAATCTGTTCGTAGTTCCCAAAAAAGAGGGAACATTCAGACCAATCTTAGATCTCAAGATCCTAAACAAGTTTCTCAAGGTTCCATCGTTCAAAATGGAAACCATTCGAACAATTCTTCCTTCCATCCAGGAAGGTCAATTCATGACCACGGTGGATTTAAAGGATGCGTATCTACATATTCCTATCCACAAGGAACATCATCGGTTCCTAAGGTTCGCATTCCTGGACAAGCATTACCAGTTTGTGGCACTTCCGTTCGGATTAGCCACTGCTCCAAGGATTTTCACAAAGGTACTAGGGTCCCTTCTAGCGTTGCTAAGACCAAGGGGCATTGCAGTAGTACCTTACTTGGACGACATTCTGATTCAAGCGTCGTCCCTTCCTCAAGCAAAGGCTCACACGGACATTGTCCTGGCCTTTCTCAGATCTCACGGGTGGAAAGTGAACGTAGAAAAAAGTTCTCTATCTCCGTCAACAAGGGTTCCCTTCTTGGGAACAATAATAGACTCCTTAGAAATGAGGATTTTTCTGACAGAGGCCAGAAAATCAAAACTTCTAAACTCTTGTCAAATACTTCATTCTGTTCCTCTTCCTTCCATAGCGCAGTGCATGGAAGTAATAGGTTTGATGGTAGCGGCAATGGACATAGTTCCTTTTGCGCGCATTCATCTAAGACCATTACAACTGTGCATGCTCAGTCAGTGGAATGGGGTTCTACCGATAAATATTCTGGAACTGAGAGCGATACTCAATGCTCTCAAGGCTTGGCCTCAGCTAGCAAAGGCCAAGTTCATACGGTTTCAATCAGACAACATGACGACTGTTGCGTACATCAACCATCAGGGGGGAACAAGGAGTTCCCTGGCGATGGAAGAAGTGACCAAAATCATTCAATGGGCGGAGACTCACTCCTGCCACTTGTCTGCAATCCACATCCCAGGAGTGGAAAATTGGGAAGCGGATTTTCTGAGTCGTCAGACATTTCATCCGGGGGAGTGGGAACTCCATCCGGAAATCTTTGCCCAAATTACTCAATTGTGGGGCATTCCAGACATGGATCTGATGGCCTCTCGTCAGAACTTCAAGGTTCCTTGCTACGGGTCCAGATCCAGGGATCCCAAGGCGACTCTAGTAGATGCACTAGTAGCACCTTGGACCTTCAAACTAACTTATGTTTTCCCGCCGTTTCCTCTCATCCCCAGGCTGGTAGCCAGGATCAATCAGGAGAGAGCATCGGTGATCTTGATAGCTCCTGCGTGGCCACGCAGGACTTGGTATGCAGACCTGGTGAATATGTCATCGGCTCCACCATGGAAGCTACCTTTGAGACGAGACCTTCTTGTTCAAGGTCCGTTCGAACATCCGAATCTGGTCTCACTCCAACTGACTGCTTGGAGATTGAACGCTTGATCTTATCAAAGCGAGGGTTCTCAGATTCTGTCATTGATACTCTTGTTCAGGCCAGAAAGCCTGTAACTAGAAAAATTTACCACAAAATATGGAAAGAATATATCTGTTGGTGTGAATCTAAAGGATTCCCTTGGGACAAGGTAAAAATTCCTAAGATTCTATCCTTTCTTCAAGAAGGTTTGGAGAAAGGATTGTCTGCTAGTTCCTTGAAGGGACAGATTTCTGCCTTGTCTGTGTTACTTCACAAAAAGCTGGCAGCTGTGCCAGATGTTCAAGCCTTTGTTCAGGCTCTGGTTAGAATCAAGCCTGTTTACAAACCTTTGACTCCTCCTTGGAGTCTCAATTTAGTTCTTTCAGTTCTTCAGGGGGTTCCGTTTGAACCCTTACATTCCGTTGATATTAAGTTATTATCTTGGAAAGTTTTGTTTTTGGTTGCAATTTCTTCTGCTAGAAGAGTTTCAGAATTATCTGCTCTGCAGTGTTCTCCTCCTTATCTGGTGTTCCATGCAGATAAGGTGGTTTTACGTACTAAACCTGGTTTTCTTCCAAAAGTTGTTTCTAACAAAAACATTAACCAGGAGATAGTCGTGCCTTCTTTGTGTCCGAATCCAGTTTCAAAGAAGGAACGTTTGTTGCACAATTTGGATGTTGTTCGTGCTCTAAAATTCTATTTAGATGCTACAAAGGATTTTAGACAAACATCTTCCTTGTTTGTTGTTTATTCTGGTAAAAGGAGAGGTCAAAAAGCAACTTCTACCTCTCTCTCTTTTTGGATTAAAAGCATCATCAGATTGGCTTATGAGACTGCCGGACGGCAGCCTCCTGAAAGAATCACAGCTCATTCCACTAGGGCTGTGGCTTCCACATGGGCCTTCAAGAACGAGGCTTCTGTTGATCAGATATGTAAGGCAGCGACTTGGTCTTCACTGCACACTTTTACTAAATTTTACAAGTTTGATACTTTTGCTTCTTCTGAGGCTATTTTTGGGAGAAAGGTTTTGCAAGCCGTGGTGCCTTCCATCTAGGTGACCTGATTTGCTCCCTCCCTTCATCCGTGTCCTAAAGCTTTGGTATTGGTTCCCACAAGTAAGGATGACGCCGTGGACCGGACACACCTATGTTGGAGAAAACAGAATTTATGTTTACCTGATAAATTACTTTCTCCAACGGTGTGTCCGGTCCACGGCCCGCCCTGGTTTTTTTAATCAGGTCTGATAATTTATTTTCTTTAACTACAGTTACCACGGTATCATATGGTTTCTCCTATGCAAATATTCCTCCTTTACGTCGGTCGAATGACTGGGGAAGGCGGAGCCTAGGAGGGATCATGTGACCAGCTTTGCTGGGCTCTTTGCCATTTCCTGTTGGGGAAGAGAATATCCCACAAGTAAGGATGACGCCGTAGACCGGACACACCGTTGGAGAAAGTAATTTATCAGGTAAACATAAATTCTGTTATCCAGCTGAAACGCCTTTAGTTTAGGAGACTGTATTGATTAAAATAAATGTAAGAATGGCTTTAGGCTAGATCTCAGCCAAGACAGGTAAATGGAAACTCTACGCAAAAAAGAAGGGACTTGTTTTCTTTCATGTAATTGGCAAGAGTCCATGAGCTAGTGAGGTATGGGATATACAATCCTACCAGGAGGGGCAAAGTTTCCCAAACCTCAAAATGCCTATAAATACACCCCTCACCACACCCACAATTCAGTTTTACATACTTTGCCTCCTATGGAGGTGGTGAAGTAAGTTTGTGCTTGATTTTCTACGTTGATATGCGCTGCTCAGCATTTTGAAGCCTGATTCCTCTCAGAGTACAGTGAATGTCAGAGGGATGTGAAGGGAGTATCACCTATTGAATGTAATAGTTTTCCTTGCGGTAGATCTATTTTATAGGTTCTCTGTTATCGGTCGTAGAGATTCATCTCCTACCTCCCTTATTCAGATTGACGATATACTCTCATATTCCATTACCTCTACTGATAGCTGTTTCAGTACTGGTTGGTTATCTGCTATATGTGGATGGGTGTCTTTCGGTAAGTATGTTATCATTACTTAAGACACTCTCAGCTATGGTTTAGCACTTTATGTATTAATATAAAGTTCTAAATATATGTACTTATATTTGCCATGAGTTAGGTTTATGTATATTTCCTTTTGCAGACTATTCAGTTTCATATTTGAGAAAAACATATTTAGGAAAATATTTTTCTTACCTGGGATTTAGTCTTTTCTTCAAATTGACTGCTTTTTCATTAAATTTTTGCGGGCAAAATTAGGCTCGCGAGGCGCAAAATGCTGATGTTTATTGCGTCATTCTTGGCGCAATAATTTTTTTGGAGCGAAATTACGTCCGGTGACACAAGTTCGTCATTTCCGGCATCGTAGTTGAAGCCGAGTTCCTTTCACAAGGTGCGTCTGCAATGACGCAAGTGGGTCATTTCCGGATGTTGTTAGGCCCAAAAAAAAATCAGTTTGCGTTGTGCGTCATACTTGGCGCCAAATAATTTTATTATTTAAAACCCCATTCCTATATGCCTCTTGCCTTTTTCTATGTCAGCGGGCTATGCAGTTTGCATTTTTTCCCCATTCCTGAAACTGCCATATAAGGAAATTGATAATTTTGCTTTATATGTTTTTTTTTTTCTCTTACATTCGCAAGATGTGTCAATCTGATCCTGTCTCAGAAACCACTGTTGGAACCCTGCTGTCTGATAACAGTTCTACCAAAGCTAAGTGTATCTGTTGTAAATTTGTGGAGATTAATTCTCCAGCTGTAGTATGTAAATGCAGAGAATGTATCCATCAGTAATAGTACAATGCCTGTTGTTCCTTCAACATCTAATGTACATGATACCCATGTGAATATAAAAGATTTTATTGCTGATGCGTTTCAGAAGGCTTTGTCTGCTATCCCGCCTTCTAATAAACGTAAAAGGTCTTTTAAAACTTCTCATAAAGTTGATGAGATTTCAAATGACCGACAACATACTGAATTATCCTCCTCTGATGAGGATCTATCGGACTCAGAAGATCCTACCTCAGATATTGACACTGACAAATCTACTTATTTATTTAAAATGGAGTATATTCGTTCCTTGTTAAAAGAGGTGTTGATTATATTGGATATTGAGGAAACTAGTCCTCTTGATGTTAAAACTAGTAAACGTTTAAACTCTGTTTATAAACCTCCTGTGGTTACTCCAGAGGTTTTTCCAGTTCCTGATGCTATTTCTGATATGATTTCTAAGGAATGGTATAGGCCTGATACTTCTTTTATCCCTTCTTCAAGGTTTAAAAAATTGTATCCTTTGCCAGCAGTTAGTTTGAGTTTTGGGAAAAGATCCCCAGAGTTGATGGGGCTATTTCTACTCTTGCTCCTATGAAAGATAGTACTTCCTTTAAGGACCCATTAGATAGGAAACTTGAATCTTATCTAAGGAAAGCTTATTTATAGTCTGGCTATCTTCTCAGGCCTGACATTTCTATGGCTGATGTTGCAGCTGCATCAACTTTTTGGTTGGAAAGTTTAGCGCAACAGGAAACAGATCCTGATTTGTCTAGCATTGTTCGCTTGCTTCAACATGCTAATCATTTTATCTGTGGATCCATTTTTTATATCATCAACATTGATGTTAAATCTATGTCTTTAGCTATTTTAGCTAGAATAGCTTTGTGGCTTAAATATTGGAATGCTGACATGGTATCTAAATCTAGATTACTATCTCTTTCTTTCCAAGGTAATAATTTATTTGGTTCTTAGTTGGATTCAATTATTTCAACTGTCACTGGGGGGAAGGGAGTTTTTTTGCCTCAGGATGAAAGACCTAAGGGTAAATCTAAAGCTTCTAACCGTTTTTATTCCTTTTGACAAAATAAGGAACAGAAACCCAATCCTTCCCCCCTAAGAATCTGTTTCCAATTGGAAACCTTCTTCAAGTTGGAATAAATCCAAGCCATTTAAGAAACCAAAGCCAGCCCCCAAATCTGCATGAAGGTACGGCCCTCATTCCAGCTCAGCTGGTAGGGGACAGATTAAGATTTCTCCAAAGCATTTGTGCAGATTCTGTCCAAAATTAATGGATTCAGAGTATTGTCTCTCAAGGGTAACGAACAGGATTCAGAGTAAGACCTCCTGTGAGAAGATTTTTTCTCTCATGCATCCCGGCAAATCCAGTAAAGGCTCAGGCTTTTCTGAAGTGTGTTTCAGACCTGGAGCTTTCAGGGGTAATCATACCAGTTCCGTTTCAGGAACAGGGTCTGGGGTTTTATTCAAATCTATTCATTGTCCCAAAGAAAGAAAATTCATTCAGGCTAGTTCTGGATCTGAAAATTTTGAATCGTTATGTAAGAGTACCAACTTTCAAAATGGTGACTATAAGGACTATTCTGCCTTTGTTCAGCAAGGTCATTATATGTCCACGAAAGACATACAGGATGCATATCTTCATTTTCCGATTCATCCAGACCACTATCAGTTTCTGAGATTATCTTTTCTAGACAAGCATTACCAATTTGTCGCTCTTCCATTTGGCCTAGCGAAAGCTCCAAGAATTTTTTGTAATCAGAGAACGGGGTATTGCAGTGTTTCCTTATTTGGACGATATCTTGGTACTAGCTCAGTCTTTACATTCTTCAGAATCTCACACAAATCAACTTGTGTTGTTTCTTCAAAGACATGGTTGGAGGATCAATTTACCAAAAAGTTCCTTGATTCCTCAGACAAAGGTCACCTTTTTAAGATTCCAGATAGATTCAGTGTCCATGACTCTGTCTCTAACAGACAAGAGATGACTAAAATTGGGTTCAGCTTGTCGGAACCTTCAGTCTCAATCATTCCCTTCAGTAGCTATGTGCATGGAAGTTTTAGGTCTCATGACTGCAGCATCGGACGCGATCCTCTGTGCTCGTTTTCATACGAGACCTCTCCAGCTTTGTATGCTGAATCAATGGTGCAGGGATTATACAAAGATATCACAAATAATATCCTTAAATTCCAATGTTCGACTCTCTCTGACTTGGTGGTTAGATCACCATCGTATAGTTCAAGGAGCCTCTTTTGTTCATCCAACCTGTACTGTGATCAAAACAAATGCAAGTCTTTCAGGTTGGGGAGCTGTCTGGGGATCTCTGACAGCACAAGGGTTTTGGAAATCTCAAGAGGCAAGGTTACTAATCAATATTTTAGAACTCCGTGCTATTTTCAGGGCTCTTCAGGTGTGGCCTCTGTTGAAGAGAGAACCGTTCATTTGTTTTCAGACAGACAATATCACAACTGTGGCATATGTCAATCATCAGGGTGGGACTCGCAGTCCTCAAGCTATGAAAGCAGTATCTCGGATACTTTCTTGGGCGGAATCCAGCTCCTGTCTAATTTCTGCGGTTCATATCCCAGGTGTAGACAATTGGGAAGTAGATTATCTCAGCTGTCAGACTTTACATCTGGGGGAGTGGTCGCTCCATCCAGATGTGTTTTCTCAAATTGTTCAGATATGGGGTCTTCCAGAAATAGATCTGATGGCTTCCCATCTAAACAAGAAACTTCCTAGGTACCTGTCCAGGTCCAGGGATCCTCAGGCGTTAGCAGTTCCTTGGTGTTACCAACCTGCTTATATCTTCCCGCCTCTAGTTCTTCTTCCAAGAGTGATCTCCAAGATCATCATGGAACAATCGTATGTTTTTCTGGCAGCTCCAGCATGGCCTCACAGGTTTTGGTATGCGGATCTTGTTCGGATGTCCAGTTGCCAACCTTGGCCACTTCCTTTAAGACCAGACCTTCTGTCTCAAGGTCCGTTTTTCCATCAGGATCTCAAATCATCAACGTTTAAGTTATGGAAATTGAACGCCTAGTGCTTAGTCATAGAGGTTTCTCTGACTCAGTGATTAATACTATGTTACAGGCTTGTAAATCTTTCTAGGAAGATTTATTATCGAGTTTGGAAGACTTATATTTCATGGTGTTCTTCTCATAAATTTTCCTGGCATTCTTTTAGAATTACTAGAATTTTACAGTTTCTTCAGGATGGTTTGGATAAAGGTTTATCTGCAAGTTCCTTGAAGGGACAAATCTTTGTTCTTTCTGTTTTATTTCACAGAAAGATTGCTAAGCTTCCTGATATTCACTGTTTTGTGCAGGCTTTGGTCCGTATCAAGCCTGTTATTAAATCAATCTCTCCTCCTTGGAGTCTTAATTTGGTTTTGAAGGCTTTACAGGCTCCTCCGTTTGAGCCTATGCATTCTTTGGACATTAAACTACTTTCTTGGAAAGTGTTGTTCCTTTTGGCCATCTCTTCTGCTAGAAGAGTTTCCGAATTAACTGCTCTTTCTTGTGAATCTCCTTTAAATCTCTTTGCGAACTTCATTTAAATTTCTACCTAAGGTTGTGAATTCTAACAACATTAATAGAGAAATTGTTGTTCCTTCTTTGTGTCCTAATCCTAAGAATTCTTTGGAGAGATCTTTACATTCTTTGGATGTTGTAAGAGCTTTGAAATATGTTGAAGCTACTAAAGATTTCAGGAAGACTTCTAGTCTATTTGTTGTCTTATCTGGTCCTAGAAAAAGGTCAGAAAATTTCTGCCATTTCCTTGGCATCCTGGTTAAAGCTTTTGATTCATCAGGCTTATTTGGAGTCGGGTCAGGCCCCGCCTCAGAGAATTACAGCTCATTCTACTAGATCAGTCTCCACTTTGTGGGCTTTTAAGAATGAAGCTTAAGTTGATCAGATTTACAAAGCAGCAACTTGGTCTTCTTTGCATACATTTACTAAATTCTACCGTTTTGATGTATTTGCTTCCTCAGAAGCAGTTTTTGGTAGAAAAGTTCTTCAGGCAGCTGTTTTAGTTTGATTCTTCTGCTTATGTTTAAGTTTTTTCTTTTCATTTATGAGAATAAACTTATATTTTGGGTTGCGGATTAATGGCTGTTATTATTTTATCCCTCCCTCTCTAGTGACTCTTCTGTGGAGCTCCACATCTTGGGTATTACTATCCCATACGTTACTAGCTCATGGACTCTTGCCAATTACATGAAAGAAAACATAATTTATGTAAAAACTTACCTGATAAATTAATTTCTTCCATATTGGCAAGAGTCCATGAGACCCACCCTTTTTATGGTGGTTATGATTTTGTATAAAGCACAATTATTTCCAAATTCCTTTGTTGATGTTTTTTACTCCTTTCTTTATCACCCCACTAATTGGCTATTCGTTAAACTGAATTGTGGGTGTGCAGAGGGGTGTATTTATAGGCATTTTGAGGTTTGGGAAACTTTGCCCCTCCTGGTAGTATTGAATATACAATACGCCACTAGCTCATGGACTCTTGCCAATATGAAAGAAATGAATTTATCAGGTAAGTTTTTACATAAATTATGTTTTTTGTGTAGATGCTTCATTTTATTGTATGGCTGTATCACAACAGAAATAGAAAAGTTTTATAGGCTGTTTTTTGTGTAGATGCTTCATTTTATTGTATGGCTGTATCACAACAGAAATAGAAAAGTTTTATAGGCTGTGCTCTATTTGCAGGTCATTAGAATTCAGCAGTTTCTTCATTTTGCAGGTTCTTAGAAAGAAGAAAATTTCACTTCAGATAATTGCCTAGCAACATTACTAGAGTCTCTATAAAATAAAGAAATAAATGTTTATTAAACACGTGATATATATATATAATAAACGTGATGTCACAAAAAATATATGTGATTATTCGTCTTAGTGCAGTAACTATAAAATAACCAGATTACGCCATTTTATGCAACAGTGATCTTACTTTAATGAGTGAAAAGAAGGAGCTTTGAGTGGTGCTATTTTTAAACATATTTTCACATTTGTATAACAAACATATGTAATACAACTCATTAATTGCAGAAAACACATTTACCCACATATGCCATTTCCTTTATCCCAAAACATGTATAACCTTCCCGCTTGACATATTTGAATGTTACCTCCATCACCTCTGACTTTCACCCCTCCAACAGTGACTAAATCCTTTTACCTAGCTACCACAGAACTTAACCCATTTCTTGCTACTACTTAGCTTAAAGGGACATTGTAGGTTAAAATGTTTTGTGATGCATATGTAAATAACAATTTTATTATTTCTATATAAAAATGAATGCAGAATAAACTTTTTTTGGAAGTATATCATGGCTGTAAAGGTTTATCAGAGCACAGTAGGGACCACACTGAGTTTATTTGCAAGGCTACTTTGAGGGCCTGGGGTTACGCTTAACTTAAGGCTGTGAATGGATCCAATGTCCAGGGCTGCACTAAAAAGCATTAGATTAGAGCAGCTGACAGCGCAGGGTGTGCTGGGTGTTTCTCTATGTGGTACATGGATTCAGAAAGGTGCGCTAAGCTTAGCACACAGGACCTACAGATCTCTTCTGTTGATAGTGCCAGTTGTGTTTCCAGTATGCTGTGTCCATGTAATTCTCTTTAGTAAGAGTAATGGTGGCTTTTAGCAGTTGGAAGACAGCAAGGTGGTCTTTGTTTACCTTCCAACATTTTTGCTACCCCTATATCGAAAACCAGGGTTGGTTACTCTGTTTTCTCTTTATCTACAGGTCTATGTCAGTAAGGATTCTGTCACACCTGTTTGCTGTACCTGCCCTACAGGGGATGCACAGGTAAGTGCTTTTACCTTCTAGGCGAGAAGGATGCAGCACTTAGGAGTTCCTTGTTTTAAGGATAAAAAAGAAAAAAGGATACTTAGAGAACAAGGTGGATCCTTATGGGACGGAATATCCCTTTTAAAGGTTGGGGATTTATTGGGCAGCAGTTCAGGGCACTGTTGTGTCATATGAAGGTATTTTTGATTTTGTCTATGGGGATTTGTTTGCACAAGATTTCCTTTTATTTAGTTTGGGTAATATCTCTTTAAGAAAGTTGTTGGACCACACCTTACTTTTGAATTTGCGATCATGTGACCAGTTACTTCCTGAGTGTTGATCAGTTTGTTTCTAGCTGGCTGTTTGGAAGCCGGATTTTCAAGGAGACAGACCGGATTTTCTGGCATTAGATCATTTTTCCTGCCTGTCGCTTCTCTCTCATGTTTGCAGCTTTCTAGGATCTGTAGTTTGAACAGGATTTACCTGCTGGTGTGGATTGGATTCCTGGTTACCAGTTGGGTGAGTCTCTCCAGCGTGGCTGGGGTGTAGCGGTGCCGGTTTTAATAATTATTTATCTATGATTTAAATTTTATTCTATTTTTTTATGTTGAAACTTCATGGGACAGATATCTTCCTTGTCTTCTAAATCTGAGCAAGCCAAGACTTCTTGGAGAGCTAGCCAGCCCTGGACAAAGGGTAAGCAATCCTGAAAGCCTTCCGCTGATGCTAAGTCAGCATGAAGGGGCCGCTCCCGATCCAGTTATGAATCAGGTAGGCGGCAGGCTTTCCTTTTTTCAGCAGGCTTGGATTTGCGACATTCCAGATCCTTGGGCAGTGGATGTAGTGTCCCAGGGATACAGGATAGGATTCAAGTCTTGTCTCCCCAGGGACAGATTCCTATTATCAAGATTATCTGTAAACCAGATAAAGAGAGAGGCCTTCTTTAACTGCGTAAGGGATTTGTCCTCTCTGGGAGTGATTATCCCAGTTCCTCTAGCAGAACAGGGTCAGGGATTTCTCCAACATAGGTGTGTCCGGTCCACGGCGTCATCCTTACTTGTGGGATATTCTCTTCCCCAACAGGAAATGGCAAAGAGCCCAGCAAAGCTGGTCACATGATCCCTCCTAGGCTCCGCCTACCCCAGTCATTCTCTTTGCCGTTGTACAGGCAACATCTCCACGGAGATGGCTTAGAGTTTTTTAGTGTTTAACTGTAGTTTTTATTATTCAATCAAGAGTTTGTTATTTTGAAATAGTGCTGGTATGTACTATTTACTCAGAAACAGAAAAGAGATGAAGATTTCTGTTTGTATGAGGAAAATGATTTTAGCAACCGTCACTAAAATCCATGGCTGTTCCACACAGGACTGTTGAGAGCAATTAACTTCAGTTGGGGGAACAGTGAGCAGTCTCTTGCTGCTTGAGGTATGACACATTCTAACAAGACGATGTAATGCTGGAAGCTGTCATTTTCCCTATGGGATCCGGTAAGCCATGTTTATTACGATCGTAAATAAGGGCTTCACAAGGGCTTATTAAGACTGTAGACTTTTTCTGGGCTAAATCGATTCATTATTAACACATATTTAGCCTTGAGGAATCATTTTATTTGGGTATTTTGATATAATAATATCGGCAGGCACTGTTTTAGACACCTTATTCTTTAGGGGCTTTCCCAAAGCATAGGCAGAGCCTCATTTTCGCGCCGGTGTTGCGCACTTGTTTTTGAGAGGCATGGCATGCAGTCGCATGTGAGAGGAGCTCTGATACTTAGAAAAGACTTTCTGAAGGCGTCATTTGGTATCGTATTCCCCTTTGGGCTTGGTTGGGTCTCAGCAAAGCAGATACCAGGGACTGTAAAGGGGTTAAAGTTCAAAACGGCTCCGGTTCCGTTATTTTAAGGGTTAAAGCTTCCAAATTTGGTGTGCAATACTTTTAAGGCTTTAAGACACTGTGGTGAAAATTTGGTGAATTTTGAACAATTCCTTCATGTTTTTTCACAATTGCAGTAATAAAGTGTGTTCAGTTTAAAATTTAAAGTGACAGTAACGGTTTTATTTTAAAACGTTTTTTGTACTTTGTTATCAAGTTTATGCCTGTTTAACATGTCTGAACTACCAGATAGACTGTGTTCTGAATGTGGGGAAGCCAGAATTCCTATTCATTTAAATAAATGTGATTTATGTGACAATGACAATGATGCCCAAGATGATTCCTCAAGTGAGGGGAGTAAGCATGGTACTGCATCATTCCCTCCTTCGTCTACACGAGTCTTGCCCACTCAGGAGGCCCCTAGTACATCTAGCGCGCCAATACTCCTTACTATGCAACAATTAACGGCTGTAATGGATAATTCTGTCAAAAACATTTTAGCCAAAATGAACACTTATCAGCGTAAGCGCGACTGCTCTGTTTTAGATACTGAAGAGCATGACGACGCTGATAATAATGTTTCTGAAGGGCCCCTAACCCAGTCTGATGGGGCCAGGGAGGTTTTGTCTGAGGGAGAAATTACTGATTCAGGGAACATTTCTCAACAAGCTGAACCTGATGTGATTACATTTAAATTTAAGTTGGAACATCTCCGCATTCTGCTTAAGGAGGTATTATCCACTCTGGATGATTGTGACAAGTTGGTCATCCCAGAGAAACTATGTAAAATGGACAAGTTCCTAGAGGTGCCGGGGCTCCCAGAAGCTTTTCCTATACCCAAGCGGGTGGCGGACATTGTTAATAAAGAATGGGAAAGGCCCGGTATTCCTTTCGTCCCTCCCCCCATATTTAAAAAATTGTTTCCTATGGTCGACCCCAGAAAGGACTTATGGCAGACAGTCCCCAAGGTCGAGGGAGCGGTTTCCACTTTAAACAAACGCACCACTATACCCATAGAGGATAGTTGTGCTTTCAAAGATCCTATGGATAAAAAATTAGAAGGTTTGCTTAAAAAGATGTTTGTTCAGCAGGGTTACCTTCTACAACCAATTTCATGCGTTGTCCCTGTCGCTACAGCCGCATGTTTCTGGTTCGATGAGCTGATAAAGGCGGTCGATAGTGATTCTCCTCCTTATGAGGAGATTATGGACAGAATCAATGCTCTCAAATTGGCTAATTCTTTTACCCTAGACGCCACTTTGCAATTGGCTAGGTTAGCGGCTAAGAATTCTGGGTTTGCTATTGTGGCGCGCAGAGCGCTTTGGTTGAAATCTTGGTCGGCTGATGCGTCTTCCAAGAACAAGCTACTTAACATTCCTTTCAAGGGGAAAACACTGTTTGGCCCTGACTTGAAAGAGATTATCTCTGATATCACTGGGGGTAAGGGCCACGCCCTTCCTCAGGATCGGCCTTTCAAGGCAAAAAATAAATCTAATTTTCGTCCCTTTCGTAGAAACGGACCAGCCCAAAGTGCTACGTCCTCTAAGCAAGAGGGTAATACTTCTCAAGCCAAGCCAGCTTGGAGACCAATGCAAGGCTGGAACAAGGGAAAGCAGGCCAAGAAACCTGCCACTGCTACCAAGACAGCATGAAATGTTGGCCCCCGATCCGGGACCGGATCTGGTGGGGGGCAGACTCTCTCTCTTCGCTCAGGCTTGGGCAAGAGATGTTCTGGATCCTTGGGCGCTAGAAATAGTCTCCCAAGGTTATCTTCTGGAATTCAAGGGGCTTCCCCCGAGGGGGAGGTTCCACAGGTCTCAGTTGTCTTCAGACCACATAAAAAGACAGGCATTCTTACATTGTGTAGAAGACCTGTTAAAAATGGGAGTGATTCATCCTGTTCCATTAAGAGAACAAGGGATGGGGTTCTACTCCAATCTGTTCATAGTTCCCAAAAAAGAGGGAACGTTCAGACCAATCTTAGATCTCAAGATCTTAAACAAGTTTCTCAAGGTTCCATCGTTCAAGATGGAAACCATTCGAACTATTCTTCCTTCCATCCAGGAAGGTCAATTCATGACCACGGTGGATTTAAAGGATGCGTATCTACATATTCCTATCCACAAGGAACATCATCGGTTCCTAAGGTTCGCATTCCTGGACAAGCATTACCAGTTCGTGGCGCTTCCTTTCGGATTAGCCACTGCTCCAAGGATTTTCACAAAGGTACTAGGGTCCCTTCTAGCTGTGCTAAGACCAAGGGGCATTGCTGTAGTACCTTACTTGGACGACATTCTGATTCAAGCGTCGTCCCTTCCTCAAGCAAAGGCTCACACGGACATAGTCCTGGCCTTTCTCAGATCTCACGGATGGAAAGTGAACGTGGAAAAGAGTTCTCTATCTCCGTCAACAAGGGTTCCCTTCTTGGGAACAATAATAGACTCCTTAGAAATGAGGATATTTCTGACAGAGGCCAGAAAAACAAAGCTTCTAGACTCTTGTCGGATACTTCATTCCGTTCCTCTTCCTTCCATAGCTCAGTGCATGGAAGTGATCGGGTTGATGGTAGCGGCAATGGACATAGTTCCTTTTGCGCGCATTCATCTAAGACCATTACAACTGTGCATGCTCAGTCAGTGGAATGGGGATTATACAGACTTGTCTCCGAAGATACAAGTAAATCAGAGGACCAGAGACTCACTCCGTTGGTGGCTGTCCCTGGACAACCTGTCACAAGGGATGACATTCCGCAGACCAGAGTGGGTCATTGTCACGACCGACGCCAGTCTGATGGGCTGGGGCGCGGTCTGGGGATCACTGAAAGCTCAGGGTCTTTGGTCTCGGGAAGAATCTCTTCTACCGATAAATATTCTGGAACTGAGAGCGATATTCAATGCTCTCAAGGCTTGGCCTCAGCTAGCGAGGGCCAAGTTCATACGGTTTCAATCAGACAACATGACAACTGTTGCGTACATCAACCATCAGGGGGGAACAAGGAGTTCCCTAGCGATGGAAGAAGTGACCAAAATCATTCTATGGGCGGAGTCTCACTCCTGCCACCTGTCCGCTATCCACATCCCAGGAGTGGAAAATTGGGAAGCGGATTTTCTGAGTCGTCAGACATTGCATCCGGGGGAGTGGGAACTCCATCCGGAAATCTTTGCCCAAGTCACTCAGCTGTGGGGCATTCCAGACATGGATCTGATGGCCTCTCGTCAGAACTTCAAAGTTCCTTGCTACGGGTCCAGATCCAGGGATCCCAAGGCGGCTCTAGTGGATGCACTAGTAGCACCTTGGACCTTCAAACTAGCTTATGTGTTCCCGCCGTTTCCTCTCATCCCCAGGCTGGTAGCCAGGATCAATCAGGAGAGGGCGTCGGTGATCTTGATAGCTCCTGCGTGGCCACGCAGGACTTGGTATGCAGATCTGGTGAATATGTCATCGGCTCCACCTTGGAAGCTACCTTTGAGACGAGACCTTCTTGTTCAGGGTCCGTTCGAACATCCGAACCTGGTTTCACTCCAGCTGACTGCTTGGAGATTGAACGCTTGATCTTATCGAAGCGAGGGTTCTCAGATTCTGTTATCGATACTCTTGTTCAGGCCAGAAAGCCTGTAACTAGAAAGATTTACCACAAAATTTGGAAAAAATATATCTGTTGGTGTGAATCTAAAGGATTCCCTTGGGACAAGGTTAAGATTCCTAAGATTCTATCCTTCCTTCAAGAAGGATTGGAAAAAGGATTATCTGCAAGTTCCCTGAAGGGACAGATTTCTGCCTTGTCTGTGTTACTTCACAAAAAGCTGGCAGCTGTGCCAGATGTTCAAGCCTTTGTTCAGGCTCTGGTTAGAATTAAGCCTGTTTACAAACCTTTGACTCCTCCTTGGAGTCTCAATTTAGTTCTTTCAGTTCTTCAGGGGGTTCCGTTTGAACCCTTACATTCCGTTGATATTAAGTTATTATCTTGGAAAGTTTTGTTTTTAGTTGCAATTTCTTCTGCTAGAAGAGTTTCAGAATTATCTGCTCTGCAGTGTTCTCCTCCTTATCTGGTGTTCCATGCAGATAAGGTGGTTTTACGTACTAAACCTGGTTTTCTTCCAAAAGTTGTTTCTAACAAAAACATTAACCAGGAGATTATCGTACCTTCTCTGTGTCCGAAACCAGTTTCAAAGAAGGAACGTTTGTTGCACAATTTGGATGTTGTTCGCGCTCTAAAATTCTATTTAGATGCTACAAAGGATTTTAGACAAACATCTTCCTTGTTTGTTGTTTATTCCGGTAAAAGGAGAGGTCAAAAAGCAACTTCTACCTCTCTCTCTTTTTGGATTAAAAGCATCATCAGATTGGCTTACGAGACTGCCGGACGGCAGCCTCCCGAAAGAATCACAGCTCATTCCACTAGGGCTGTGGCTTCCACATGGGCCTTCAAGAACGAGGCTTCTGTTGATCAGATATGTAGGGCAGCGACTTGGTCTTCACTGCACACTTTTACCAAATTTTACAAGTTTGATACTTTTTGCTTCTTCTGAGGCTATTTTTGGGAGAAAGGTTTTGCAAACCGTGGTGCCTTCCATTTAGGTGACCTGATTTGCTCCCTCCCTTCATCCGTGTCCTAAAGCTTTGGTATTGGTTCCCACAAGTAAGGATGACGCCGTGGACCGGACACACCTATGTTGGAGAAAACAGAATTTATGTTTACCTGATAAATTACTTTCTCCAACGGTGTGTCCGGTCCACGGCCCGCCCTGGTTTTTTTAATCAGGTCTGATAATTTCTTTTCTTTAACTACAGTCACCACGGTACCATATGGTTTCTCCTATGCAAATATTCCTCCTTAACGTCGGTCGAATGACTGGGGTAGGCGGAGCCTAGGAGGGATCATGTGACCAGCTTTGCTGGGCTCTTTGCCATTTCCTGTTGGGGAAGAGAATATCCCACAAGTAAGGATGACGCTGTGGACCGGACACACCGTTGGAGAAAGTAATTTATCAGGTAAACATAAATTCTGTTTTTACTAAAATCTTTTTGTAGTTCCCAAAAAGGAGGGAACTTTTCGACCCATTCTAGACTTAAAGGGACACTGAAACCAATTTTTTTCTTTTGTGATTCAGATAGAGCATGCAATTTTAGGCAACTTTCTAATTTACTCCTATTATCAATTTTTCTTCATTCTCTTGCTATCTTTATTTGAAAAAGAAAGCATCTAAGCTTTTTTTTTTTGGTTTAGACGTCTGGACAGAACTTTTTTATTGGTGGATGAATTTATCCACCAATCAGCAAGAACAACCCAAGTTGTTCACCAAAAATGGACCGGCATTTAAACTTATATTTTTGCATTTCAAATAAAGATAGCAAGAGAACAAAGAAAAATTGATAATAGGAGTAAATTAGAAAGTTGCTTAAAATTGCGTGCTCTATCTGAATCACAAAAGAAAACATTTGGGTTCAGTGTCCCTTTAAGGTCTCAACAAGTTTTTCAAGGTTCCGTCCTTCAAAATAGAGACTATTCGTTCTATTCTTCCTCTAGTTCAGAAGGGTCAGTTTATGAACACTATAGACCTAAAGGATGCATATCTTCATGTGCCTATCCACAGGGAACATTTCAAGTTCCTGAGGTTTCCTTTTTTGGATCAACATTTTCAATTTGTAGCCCTGCCTTTCTGCCTTGCCACTGCTCCTCGAATCTTTACGAAGGTTCTAGGGGCTCTTTTGGCTGTGGCCAGATCTCTAGGGATTGCGGTGGCTCCTTACCTGGACGATATCTTGGTCCAGGCACCATCTTTTCAGTTAGCAAGATCCCATACAGATTCTCTATTAGCTATTCTCCGCTCTCACGGGTGGAAGGTGAATCTAGGGAAAAGTTCCTTGGTGCCAAGTACCAGGGTATGTTTTCTGGGGACAATCATAGACTCAGTATCTGTGAAGATTTTTTGGACGGAGGTCAGAAAATTCAAGCTTCTAGAGGCCTGTCGTTCTCTTCAGTCCTCTGTTCGTCCATCGGTGGCGGTATGTATGGAAGTAATTGGTCTCATGGTGGCATCCATGGACATTGTTCCCTTTTCTTGCTTCCATCTGAGACCTCTACAGTTATGTATGCTCAATCAATGTAACCAAGACCACTCAGATCTCTCTCAGAGGATAGTTTTAGACTCTCAGACAAGGATGTCTCTGTCTTGGTGGATTCCTCAGGACCATTTGTCTCGGGGCACTTGTTTCCTGAGACCTTCTTGGGAGATTGTAACCATGGATGTGGTTCCCTAACAGCTCAGGGACTTTGGACTCAGGAGTCGTCTGCTCTAAATTCTAGGATATTTATAGGGAGGGCAATTCTCAATGCTCTATCAGCTTGGCCTTAACTGACTTTAGTCCGGTTTATCAGATTTCAATCGGACAACATCACTTTGTGGCATATATCAACCACCAAGGAGGAACTCGGAGCTTGTTAGCTATGAAAGAGATGACTCACATTCTTCAGTGGGCAGAGTGTTAACCCTCAAGTGGGGAGTTCCAGAGCTGGATCTGATGGCATTTCGTCTAAATGCCAAGATATGGAGCAAGATCAAGAGATCCTCAAGCAGCTCTGGTAGATGCCCTGGCAGTGCCATGGGATTTTGGACTAATTTATCTGTTTCCTCCGGTTGCCCTCCTTCCTCGTATCTATCAGGAGCAGGCTTCAGTGATTCTAATAGCTCCAGCGTGGCCTTGCAGAACTTGGTTTGCGGACCTAGTGAGGATGTCGCCATTTCCCCCATGGAAATTGTCTCTGAGGAAGGATCTTCTACTTCAGGGACCCTTCCTCCATCCAAACTTAGTCTCTCTGAAGCTGACTGCTTGGAGAGTGAACGCTTATTCTTGTCCAGATGAGGTTTTTGTGTGAAGGTTATTGATTCTATGATTCAGATGGATGTCCTGTGAAACAGAATAAGAAGGAGCCACATAGAGTAGTATCATCAAGTGTAACGAAACAAACAAACAGGCGATTTTAAACTTGCATGAGAAGCGGCACTCATGATGCCAGAAACAGCAGACCGGGACCTCTTAGTCGCCCAACAGACTCAATCGGCAATATCCGCAGACAGGTCACGTGGATGCGTCTCACCAATCAGGGACAGCAAACTCCCATCGCCTTCCAGTGGTAGCACCAATCCACACAACCGATTCAGGAGGTGTGTAAATGGAGGCCTTGCAATCACCTATGCCAACACGCTTGCTATACAAACTCATCAAAACAGTTGACGGTGAAGGGTAATCAAATAAACATAAGCAAGGGAATAAAAAGCTAATACAAATTTATTAAAACATATAAAACTCAGCAACACATTTCTCGGCTACGCAGAGCCGTTTCATCAGGCTTTTGAAACGGCTCTGCACAGCCAAGAAACGCGTTGCTGAGTTTTATATGTTTTAATAAATTTGTGATTCAGGCTCGTAAACCTGTTACTCGCAAGATTTATTATAAGGTATGGCGTAAATACCTTCATTAGTGCGGATCTAGGGTTTTTTCTTGGAGTTGGGTGAGAATTCCCTGTATTCTGTCCTTTCTTCAGGAGGGCCTTGAGCAGGGTTTATCAGTCAGTACCCTAAAGGGTCAGATTTCGGCTCTGTCGATTCTTCTGTAGAAGCTTCTGGCAATTTTGCCAGATGTTCAATCTTTTGTCCAGGCATTGGTTAAAATCAGGCCTGTGTTTAGGCCAATTGCTCCTCCTTGGAGTCTTAATCTGGTTCTTAAAGTTATGCAGCAGGCTCCTTTTGAGCCTATGCATTTTATTGATATCAAGTTATTGTCCTGGAAGGTTTTGTTTCTACTGGCAATTTCCTCTGCCCGTAGAGTTTCAGAGCTTTTGGCTCTACAGTGTGATTCTGCTTATTTTATTCTTCATGCGGATTAGGCGGTTTTCCGTACTAAATTAGGATTTCTACCTAAGGTGGTTTCAGAACGCAATATTAACCAAGAAATTGTTGTTCCTTCATTTTGTTCTAATCCTTCCTCTAAGAAGGAGCGGTTATTGCACAATCTGAATGTTGTGCATGCTTTAAGGTTCTATTTACAGGTTACAAAAGATTTTAGTCAATCTTCTGCTCTTTTTTGTTGTCTTTTCAGGTAAACAAGGGTTTAGAAGGCCACTTCTTCTACTCTCTCTCCTTCTGGTTAAGAAGTGCTATTTGATTGGCTTATGAGACAGCTGGACAGCAGCCTCCAGATAAAATTACGGGTCGCTCCACTAGGGCTGTCGCTTCCTCTTGGGCCTTTAAAAATGATGCTTCTATGGAACAGATTTGCATGGCGGCCACTTGGTTATCATTGCATACTTTTTCAAAATTTTCAAAATTTTATGGGAGGAAAGTTCTTCAAGCGATGGTGGCTTCTGTTTAGGTTTGCCTGTCTTGTGTATCCCTCCCTTCCATTCTGTGGACTCTAGCTTTGGTATTGGTTCTCACTATTAATTGAATGGATTTGTGGAATCTCCATGCCATTGGAAAGAAAACATCATTTATACTTATGTTATATACTTATACTTATTTACTTACATGTGATTACCTCATAGAAGGAAAAAGTTTATTCTTGTGTTACCAATAGTACTTATGAAACCAAAGGCTGTATAAAATGCTCTACCTCATATGTAGTTTATATTATAGAATGCATGGTCCATCATCGCCAATACATACGGACAAGAATTATAGAACATCTTGGCTACATTAAGAACAAAAAACCTTGCTCCAAGCTATCTAGACATTTTATGGAGATACACAGTGGTGATGTTAGGGCATTCAGATGGCGAGCAATGGAAGCCATTGGGCGACTGCCAAGAGGAGGAGATAAGAGTGCCATTTTAGCACGACAGGAGGCCTTTTGGATTTTCAAGCTGGGAACTCAGGTCCCTAATGGCTTCAATTCCGAGTTTTATCTGATTAACCATTGGTGTTAAGAGGTGGAGTTTAAGTGTACATATAGTAACCTTAATATATGTTTGCCCATATAAGCTTTAACCAGGTTTTGTTTCTTCATTGTTGTTATATTGTTTTATTGTACATTATATGTCTACCTAATCAGCATCTTTCTTTAAGTCTAGACTATGTCATTCACTATTCACCTCTTGATCATGCCTATGCGAATGGATATGAGTATGCTTATTATTAACTACATGGTATCATCCTCTGGTTTATCCTTTATGTATGATTATACTATATTATCAACATGATCTCTTTTGTAAATGTGTATATTGGAGACTATTGAAATAACCATATGTATGTGATCACTCCAACCATATAGGGCACCTATGGTATATACCAATGTTGTTATATATAGGCATACTATAATAGCATGCCAGAAATCTGTACATACTGTGCTATTATTATGGCGTTGGATACACTAATACAGTGTTTCCTTCATCCACTACCGACTCTGCCTATATTACTTAATTGATTACTGACAACCTATTATCGCTTTCACATTTATTTATTAAGTTTTGCAACGTGTATGAATTATAATCATATACCAATTTTTATCATAATGATGACAATTATAAACTTAATAAACACATAATAGTGATAGGTCTAGGTATTTGCATTATAGGCTGTTATTTCTTAATATTCCAAGCCTTATATGAATTTGGACATATGAAGGAGTTTACACCAATAATATAATAGCACAATATCCAGGGTGTTTATAATAATGTCTCACACAATGATTTTTCTTTTCTTTTACTGAAACTAGTCCCTTTTTAGACTCCTATGTATGTAAATAGATCCCTTTAAATATTAACTTTAGCCATATTGGGGGTTAAATGGGAGGGTGGTTTAAACTCCCTTCCAACCAATGACTGTGAAAACGGTATACTTTTAATAACGCCCCTTCCAAGTATCTAGCAGGTCTATGATTTAGGAACAATGCTGAAACGAATAAGGCCAGCTGTCTCCTGTGTTTTTTATGCTGGTGGTTTTGGAATTTTATCCAGTTGAATTTAATAAAGTCATTTTTGATTTACAACTTATTAAGAGATCCGACCTTCTTCTTTGTTCTTTAATTGATACCGGACTACAAGGAGTCCTTTCTTATCAGGGTCTTATTAACCTCACGGCGGCCTTCAAGGTCTTAGAAATAGCAAATGAGTCTACCTAGGTTTAGTTTTCAACTAAGAATACAAAGAGTACAAAGCAAAATTGGAGATAAAAGTGTTTTTAATTGAGGTAAAAAATGTTTTATACACTCATGCTTTCACATCACATTTAAATGAGATGGTTCACTTATACAGGGAGTGCAGAATTATTAGGAAAGTTGTATTTTTGAGGATTAATTTTATTATTGAACAACAACCTGTTCTCAATGAACCCAAAAAACTCATTAATATCAAAGCTTAATAGTTTTGGAAGTAGTTTTTAGTTTGTTTTTAGTTATAGCTATTTTAGGGGGATATCTGTGTGTGCAGGTGACTATTACTGTGCATAATTATTAGGCAACTTAACAAAAAACAAATATATACCCATTTCAATTATTTATTTTTACCAGTGAAACCAATATAACATCTCAACATTCACAAATATACATTTCTGACATTCAAAAACAAAACAAAAACAAATCAGTGACCAATATAGCCACCTTTCTTTGCAAGGACACTCAAAAGCCTGCCATCCATGGATTCTGTCAGTGTTTTGATCTGTTCACCATCAACATTGCGTGCAGCAGCAACCACAGCCTCCCAGACACTGTTCAGAGAGGTGTACTGTTTTCCCTCCTTGTAAATCTCACATTTGATGATGGACCACAGGTTCTCAATGGGGTTCAGATCAGGTGAACAAGGAGGCCATGTCATTAGATTTTCTTCTTTTATACCCTTTCTTGCCAGCCACGCTGTGGAGTACTTGGAGGCGTGTGATGGAGCATTGTCCTGCATGAAAATCATGTTTTTCTTGAAGGATGCAGACTTCTTCCTGTACCACTGCTTGAAGAAGGTGTCTTCCAGAAACTGGCAGTAGGACTGGGAGTTTAGCTTGACTCCATCCTCAACCCGAAAAGGCCCCACAAGCTCATCTTTGATGATACCAGCCCAAACCAGTACTCCACCTCCACCTTGCTGGCGTCTGAGTCGGACTGGAGCTCTCTGCCCTTTACCAATCCAGCCACGGGCCCATCCATCTGGCCCATCAAGACTCACTCTCATTTCATCAGTCCATAAAACCTTAGAAAAATCAGTCTTGAGATATTTCTTGGCCCAGTCTTGACGTTTCAGCTTGTGTGTCTTGTTCAGTGGTGGTCGTCTTTCAGCCTTTCTTACCTTGGCCATGTCTCTGAGTATTGCACACCTTGTGCTTTTGGGCACTCCAGTGATGTTGCAGCTCTGAAATATGGCCAAACTGGTGGCAAGTGGCATCTTGGCAGCTGCACGCTTGACTTTTCTCAGTTCATGGGCAGTTATTTTGCGCCTTGGTTTTTCCACACGCTTCTTGCGACCCTGTTGACTATTTTGAATGAAACGCTTGATTGTTCGATGATCACGCTTCAGAAGCTTTGCAATTTTAAGAGTGCTGCATCCCTCTGCAAGATATCTCACTATTTTTGACTTTTCTGAGCCTGTCAAGTCCTTCTTTTGACCCATTTTGCCAAAGGAAAGGAAGTTGCCTAATAATTATGCACACCTGATATAGGGTGTTGATGTCATTAGACCACACCCCTTCTCATTACAGAGATGCACATCACCTAATATGCTTAATTGGTAGTAGGCTTTCGAGCCTATACAGCTTGGAGTAAGACAACATGCATAAAGAGGATGATGTGGTCAAAATACTCATTTGCCTAATAATTCTGCACTCCCTGTATGTTTATGCCTCTATCTATAAGTAATCTCACTTGAAATCCTCATTTTTAATATAAAAAGAAACACTACCTTTTTTTTTTTCTTTGCACGATTTGTCATTTGATTTATCCTCATAGTCATATACTGTTCAGTTAGTGATTATGTGCTTGCAGGGCCTAAATGCTGTCACGTTTATAATAGAACCAAAGTCCAGAGTTCGTGTAACTAGATTTTGCTAAACAACTTGGTAAGTTTCTTCCTGATTTATTTCCTTGTATATATACATTAAAATTGTAAAATAAATCTAGCATTGCACTATACTGCTCACCCAAATGCTCATGGTGAGAAATGAGAAAAGATGGATTAACAAAAAGCTTCCTTATAGATATGTTTATTTATTTATTTCTACATAGTTTGTATCTCTATGGTTCCAAGGCTTTCTAGTAAAATGGCACACTTTAGTGAGAGGGATAATTACACAGCTCACATTTTGCATCTTAATAGGCAACTCCTAAATGTCACATTTATATAAATCAATACATTTGTACATCCTACAGAATAACATTTCTTATGGCCTGTATTTGTATCAGCATAATATTAATGGGGCATGAAACTCAAAATGTTTCTTTCGTGATTCAGACAGAAGATACCATTTTAAAAAAGTTTCTAATTTACTTCTATTATTAAATTTGCTTTATTCCTTTTTTATTCTTTGTTGAACAGATATCCAGATAAGTTAGCATGCATATGTCTGGAGCACTACATGACAGGAAATAGTGCTGCCCTCTAGTTCTCTCGCTAATGTATAACGTTGCAAAACTGCGGCCATATAGTACTGCAGACAAATGCAGTTACCTTCCTGAACGAAAAATGTTGGGTTTATGTCCCTTTAATAAGAGCTAAACATTTGAGAAGTAGTCTTCATTGTACTTTTTCATGGTCCATCTGCCATGCTAGCTGAAAATGTCTATTTAATAGTCCTGCATCTACTACTGAAATTTACATGGATTTCAGGTTGTGTTACAAAACAGAGCAACAGAAAGTTAACTCCTTCATGGATACAAAAAAATAACCTCATGTTAATATGTTAATCCTTTTAATCTATTATCAATGAAAATGAAAGTACAGATCCATTAATGGGACAACCTAAAATGTTTCTATTGTGGTTCAGACAGAACATCCAATTTTTAAAAAGTTCCAATTTATTTTGATTATCAAATTTGCTTTGTTCACACAACATGGCAGGAAAAAGTTCTCCCATCTAATGCGCTTGCAAATGGATAACATTGCAAAACTGCTGCCGTATAGTGCACGCTCCTCAGCTTATGTTCCTGTTTTTAAATAAAAGATACCAAAAGAACAAATAAAATTTGATAATAGTAGTAAAATTGAAAGCTGTTTAAAATTGTTTGCTCTGTCTGAGTCATTAAATAAAGATTATGGGTTTCATGTCCTTTTAATTCTGTTTGTGGTCAGTCTTGCTATTTGTGTTATTCTATGTTTCTTTGGAGATGCAAATTATGGGTTAGATTACAAGTGGAGCACTTATTAACACTCCCACTCGAGCATTTATTGCGCTCGTCGGGTTGTGCTTGTATTAAGAGTTGTAAGTATACTGTTTTCATTCTAACTCTAACCCAACAAGCGCAATAAGCCGAAGTTAGAATATTGCGTGCACGTTCACGTATTCCCCAATAGAAGTCACACCCCACTCTCGTGGGGTGTGACTTCAAGTGTGCTAACCCGCCATGAAGATATGAATATTTCACATTCCAATGTTGATCACATACAAGAATATATTCTATTTATTAATAAATACATACTTAAATATTTGGTATTTTGGTGCAATATATATTTATACATATATATATATATATTATATAGGTATAGATATATACATATAGACTGTAGCCCATCTGCAGCTATTTTTATCTGTTGCCATTTTTTGCTTTTAACGCCGTCACCTTACTGCCGAATAAATCCTTTGAGTTTCTCTTGGATTTCTTTGTGTGCATAGCTGGTTTCTTACTGGCAAAGAAGGAGATGCAGGATACAGCCTTACAGACATATCCAGCATCTCACTGGCCACAAAACTGGGGTCATTGGACAAGTTTTAAGCTTAAAGTTTTATTCAGTATATTGGATTTTTCCAATACTTGATTTAAGATAAAATGTGCATTTAAAATTAAACCTGGGCATTGAGATACTGCATTGTTTATAGATATTATATATATTAAGAGCTACAATTGAACATACATTTTTTTTTAAAGAGTTGGTGCAGTCCATACGTGTGACTGGCAAAGTTAGATTGTAAAACTGGACTGTAAATCATGCAAATTCCGCAAAATGTGGGAGAGTTTAGAGCTCAGAAATTGCTATAGAGAAATATTACAAATCGTTAAAAAATATCAGGTAAAGTGTACTTTACACCAATATCAAATAAAAAAAAATGTAGAAAAGTTAGTTTAATTGTCCAAATAATGTGTTCTAAGTAAAGTGTTTAACAGGAAGATTTATTAAGCTACATTCTCAGTTTTTAAGGCGTTGCAGTACAAGTTACTTGAGAACTTGTCCGCCTGCAATCTTGACTGGAAGTTGATTTAGATATTCTTTTGCGTGTTAAAGATTAGCAACATCTAAAATCAATACAATACAATCAATAACAATCCTGAATACTAAAAATATACTTTCTTCTTTATTTTTAGTATTTGTTTATGGCTCATAGATCCATAGCAAATTGTTAAGATAAAGAGTATGATTTTCTCATGTTTTCATTCATATATCACAGTTTTGAAATGTACTTTATTTGCATGTTGTGGTAAGGAAGTACATAGGAAAAATGTTATAACTCAAGTAATAATTGCTATAGAAATAGTTGAGAAACCATAGTCTACCAGACTGGATCAGCCTTCTGAGGACATGTTGATAACCCAGTAAATAAATACAGTACATACCAATAAATACATTTCTTCAGACTTGAATTAGAACTGTAGCAATACTGGTAGGTGGACGTCCTTTGACTACTAAAGTTGGTAGAAATACCTATCAGAAACCAGAAGATTGGAAAGGGATTTGTCTTTTTAAATGACTCTATGGGGCCTATTTATCAAAGCGTCAACTATGTTGCATTCGCCGGCGATCTCCTTATTTATCAAATAAGCCGTCAAAAACACGCGCGTCAAGTACGGTGCAAAGATCATCGGACTGGTGTTAACTAACAGCCATCAATGTCGCGGTTATTCGGGTTTTTCCCAACTTTATTTATACCATTTCATTACTGTCCATGAAAAAGCACATTTCTCTAAAGCTAATCTTTTATTTTTCAACTGTTAATGTCCAAGAAATAGCTACATTTATACCTCAACAAACAATATCTCTTAGAAAGTTATTTTTATATTTATTTGTTATACAAAAAAATCTGTTATATGATACTTTCACATAAAAGCATATCATGACTTCTAGAAATACAAATACACATTAATTCATCTAATATTTTTTTTTTTATAAATGATTATTAATGCTAGAATTTGTACATTTGTCTTTGCACATACTTGTGTGTGTGTATATATATATATATATATATATGTGTGTGTTTTATGTCAGAAATCTTTTGCAAACATATTTACATGTCCCTAAATTCCTTTTTTTGTTATAAACAATGTTGTCTTTCATATATATTTGTTTATTTATTCCACTATATGTATATAGTGTAAATTTATTATTATTCTGAGCAGGAATAATTGGGAATGTAGTATGTAATCAGGGTATCATATGTATTTATTTGCAATCAATCTATATTTTAAGAGCTGGGCCAGTTTTTTCTCTGTACCTGTGTAACCTCTCCTGATTGCAATCTAGTTTTAAAAACCACCCCTACACAGGTGTTATACAATGGGCTGGCATATAAGATAACATTTCTTACTGAAAAAGAAATTCAAGAGAAGGAAGAAATACACTGAAAATAGCATGACTGTAAAGAGGTGATTTTAATTTCTGCTGTATCTGAATCATGACAGTTTAAAGTTAGGTGGGCTATCCCTTTGAGCTATCAGTTTAAGATTATATTGAATCAAACATCAAATCGAATTTTAAAATCCTTGTCTAAAATATTACACTGGGTGTCCTAATGTAAACATCAATTTTTATCTTTCATCCTAATTTCACATATACACACTTTCAAAGTATAATACACAATGTAACAAATGGCACTTACAAGTTCTGATGAGTGATCAATGACACAAGTATCGAGCAATTTGATTTGTTAGTGATAGTTTATAATGTGTATTTGAATCAAATTGGCTGATGTCATAAATCATGTGATTATGCATATTCCAATCAAAATTGCTGGAAAAATTCACTAGTGTGTGGGTTGTTTAGGAGTTTGTGTCATAATTGGTGTGAAAAGTGTTGAGTCAAATATGGCGCAAAGTGGAGAGTGGGACCTGTATTATATGGCTTAAACATGGTGCACATAGATTTTTCCAAAAAAATAAAAAGTAAGTTAGTTATATTATGTTATGTATTTATTTCATTTTCTCCAACATAGGTGTGTCCGGTCCACGGCGTCATCCTTACTTGTGGGATATTCTCTTCCCCAACAGGAAATGGCAAAGAGCCCAGCAAAGCTGGTCACATGATCCCTCCTAGGCTCCGCCTACCCCAGTCATTCTCTTTGCCGTTGTACAGGCAACATCTCCACGGAGATGGCTTAGAGTTTTTTAGTGTTTAACTGTAGTTTTTATTATTCAATCAAGAGTTTGTTATTTTAAAATAGTGCTGGTATGTACTATTTACTCTGAAACAGAAAAGAGATGAAGATTTCTGTTTGTATGAGGAAAATGATTTTAGCAACCGTTACTAAAATCCATGGCTGTTCCACACAGGACTGTTGAGAGGAATTAACTTCAGTTGGGGGAACAGTGAGCAGTCTCTTGCTGCTTGAGGTATGACACATTCTAACAAGACGATGTAATGCTGGAAGCTGTCATTTTCCCTATGGGATCCGGTAAGCCATGTTTATTAAGATAGTAAATAAGGGCTTCACAAGGGCTTATTAAGACTGTAGACTTTTTCTGGGCTAAATCGATTCATATATTACACATATTTAGCCTTGAGGAATCATTTAATCTGGGTATTTTGATAAGATTATATCGGCAGGCACTGTTTTAGACACCTTATTCTTTAGGGGCTTTCCCAAATCATAGGCAGAGCCTCATTTTCGCGCCGGTGTTGCGCACTTGTTTTTGAGAGGCATGACATGCAGTCGCATGTGTGAGGAGCTCTGATACATAGAAAAGACTTTCTGAAGGCGTCATTTGGTATCGTATTCCCCTTTGGGCTTGGTTGGGTCTCAGCAAAGCAGATACCAGGGACTGTAAAGGGGTTAAAGTTAAAAACGGCTCCGGTTCCGTTATTTTAAGGGTTAAAGCTTCCAAATTTGGTGTGCAATACTTTTAAGGCTTTAAGACACTGTGGTGAAATTTTGGTGAATTTTGAACAATTCCTTCATATTTTTTCGCAATTGCAGTAATAAAGTGTGTTCAGTTTAAAATTTAAAGTGACAGTAACGGTTTTATTTTAAAACGTTTTTTGTACTTTGTTATCAAGTTTATGCCTGTTTAACATGTCTGAACTACCAGATAGACTGTGTTCTGAATGTGGGGAAGCCAGAGTTCCTTCTCATTTAAATAAATGTGATTTATGTGACAATGACAATGATGCCCAAGATGATTCCTCAAGTGAGGGGAGTAAGCATGGTACTGCATCATTCCCTCCTTCGTCTACACGAGTCTTGCCCACTCAGGAGGCCCCTAGTACATCTAGCGCGCCAATACTCCTTACTATGCAACAATTAACGGCTGTAATGGATAATTCTATCAAAAACATTTTAGCCAAAATGCCCACTTATCAGCGTAAGCGCGACTGCTCTGTTTTAGATACTGAAGAGCATGACGACGCTGATGATAATGGTTCTGAAAGGCCCCTACACCAGTCTGATGGGGCCAGGGAGGTTTTGTCTGAGGGAGAAATTTCAGATTCAGGGAAAATTTCTCAACAAGCTGAACCTGATGTGATTACATTTAAATTTAAGTTGGAACATCTCCGCGCTCTGCTTAAGGAGGTATTATCCACTCTGGATGATTGTGACAATTTGGTCATCCCAGAGAAACTATGTAAAATGGACAAGTTCCTAGAGGTCCCGGGGCTCCCAGAAGCTTTTCCTATACCCAAGCGGGTGGCGGACATTGTAAATAAAGAATGGGAAAGGCCCGGTATACCTTTCGTCCCTCCCCCCATATTTAAAAAATTGTTTCCTATGGTCGACCCCAGAAAGGACTTATGGCAGACAGTCCCCAAGGTCGAGGGAGCGGTTTCCACTTTAAACAAACGCACCACTATACCCATAGAAGATAGTTGTGCTTTCAAAGATCCTATGGATAAAAAATTAGAAGGTTTACTTAAAAAAATGTTTGTTCAGCAGGGTTACCTTCTACAACCAATTTCATGCATTGTCCCTGTCGCTACAGCCGCGTGTTTCTGGTTCGATGAGCTGGTAAAGGCGGTCGATAGTGATTCTCCTCCTTATGAGGAGATTATGGACAGAATCAGTGCTCTCAAATTGGCTAATTCTTTCACCCTAGACGCCACTTTGCAATTGGCTAGGTTAGCGGCTAAGAATTCTGGGTTTGCTATTGTGGCGCGCAGAGCGCTTTGGTTGAAATCTTGGTCAGCTGATGCGTCTTCCAAGAACAAACTACTTAACATTCCTTTCAAGGGGAAAACGCTGTTTGGCCCTGACTTGAAAGAGATTATCTCTGATATCACTGGGGGTAAGGGCCACGCCCTTCCTCAGGATCGGCCTTTCAAGGCCAAAAATAAACCTAATTTTCGTCCCTTTCGTAGAAACGGACCAGCCCAAAGTGCTACGTCCTCTAAGCAAGAGGGTATTACTTCTCAAGCCAAGCAAGCTTGGAGACCAATGCAAGGCTGGAACAAGGGAAAGCAGGCCAAGAAACCTGCCACTGCTACCAAGACAGCATGAAATGTTGGCCCCCGATCCGGGACCGGATCTGGTGGGGGGCAGACTCTCTCTCTTCGCTCAGGCTTGGGCAAGAGATGTTCTGGATCCTTGGGCACTAGAAATAGTCTCCCAAGGTTATCTTCTGGAATTCAAGGGGCTTCCCCCAAGGGGGAGGTTCCACAGGTCTCAGTTGTCTTCAGACCACATAAAAAGACAGGCATTCTTACATTGTGTAGAAGACCTGTTAAAAATGGGAGTGATTCATCCTGTTCCATTAGGAGAACAAGGGATGGGGTTCTACTCCAATCTGTTCATAGTTCCCAAAAAAGAGGGAACGTTCAGACCAATCTTAGATCTCAAGATCTTAAACAAGTTTCTCAAGGTTCCATCGTTCAAAATGGAAACCATTCGAACAATTCTTCCTTCCATCCAGGAAGGTCAATTCATGACCACGGTGGATTTAAAGGATGCGTATCTACATATTCCTATCCACAAGGAACATCATCGGTTCCTAAGGTTCGCATTCCTGGACAAGCATTACCAGTTCGTGGCGCTTCCTTTCGGATTAGCCACTGCTCCAAGGATTTTCACAAAGGTACTAGGGTCCCTTCTAGCGGTGCTAAGACCAATGGGCATTGCTGTAGTACCTTACTTGGACGACATTCTGATTCAAGCGTCGTCCCTTCCTCAAGCAAAGGCTCACACGGACATCGTCCTGGCCTTTCTCAGATCTCACGGATGGAAAGTGAACGTGGAAAAGAGTTCTCTATCTCCGTCAACAAGGGTTCCCTTCTTGGGAACAATAATAGACTCCTTAGAAATGAGGATTTTTCTGACAGAGGCCAGAAAAACAAAACTTCTAGACTCTTGTCGGATACTTCATTCCGTTCCTCTTCCTTCCATAGCGCAGTGCATGGAAGTGATAGGTTTGATGGTAGCGGCAATGGACATAGTTCCTTTTGCGCGCATTCATCTAAGACCATTACAACTGTGCATGCTCAGTCAGTGGAATGGGGACTATACAGACTTGTCTCCGAAGATACAAGTAAATCAGAGGACCAGAGACTCACTCCGTTGGTGGCTGTCCCTGGACAACCTGTCACAAGGGATGACCTTCCGCAGACCAGAGTGGGTCATTGTCACGACCGACGCCAGTCTGATGGGCTGGGGCGCGGTCTGGGGATCCCTGAAAGCTCAGGGTCTTTGGTCTCGGGAAGAATCTCTTCTACCGATAAATATTCTGGAACTGAGAGCGATATTCAATGCTCTCAAGGCTTGGCCTCAGCTAGCGAGGGCCAAGTTCATACGGTTTCAATCAGACAACATGACGACTGTTGCGTACATCAACCATCAGGGGGGAACAAGGAGTTCCCTGGCGATGGAAGAAGTGACCAAAATCATTCAATGGGCGGAGACTCACTCCTGCCACCTGTCGGCAATCCACATCCCAGGAGTGGAAAATTGGGAAGCGGATTTTCTGAGTCGTCAGACATTGCATCCGGGGGAGTGGGAACTCCATCCGGAAATCTTTGCCCAAATCACTCAACTGTGGGGCATTCCAGACATGGATCTGATGGCCTCTCGTCAGAACTTCAAAGTTCCTTGCTACGGGTCCAGATCCAGGGATCCCAAGGCGACTCTAGTAGATGCACTAGTAGCACCTTGGACCTTCAAACTAGCTTATGTATTCCCGCCGTTTCCTCTCATCCCCAGGCTGGTAGCCAGGATCAATCAGGAGAGGGCGTCGGTGATCTTGATAGCTCCTGCGTGGCCACGCAGGACTTGGTATGCGGAACTGGTGAATATGTCATCGGCTCCACCATGGAAGCTACCTTTGAGACGAGACCTTCTTGTTCAAGGTCCGTTCGAACATCCGAATCTGGTCTCACTCCAGCTGACTGCTTGGAGATTGAACGCTTGATCTTATCGAAGCGAGGGTTCTCAGATTCTGTTATTGATACTCTTGTTCAGGCCAGAAAGCCTGTAACTAGAAAAATTTACCACAAAATTTGGAAAAAATATATCTGTTGGTGTGAATCTAAAGGATTCCCTTGGGACAAGGTTAAGATTCCTAAGATTCTATCCTTCCTTCAAGAAGGATTGGAAAAAGGATTATCTGCAAGTTCCTTGAAGGGACAGATTTCTGCCTTGTCTGTGTTACTTCACAAAAAGCTGGCAGCTGTGCCAGATGTTCAAGCCTTTGTTCAGGCTCTGGTTAGAATCAAGCCTGTTTACAAACCTTTGACTCCTCCTTGGAGTCTCAACTTAGTTCTTTCAGTTCTTCAGGGGGTTCCGTTTGAACCCTTGCATTCCGTTGATATTAAGTTATTATCTTGGAAAGTTTTGTTTTTGGTTGCAATTTCTTCTGCTAGAAGAGTTTCAGAATTATCTGCTCTGCAGTGTTCTCCTCCTTATCTGGTGTTCCATGCAGATAAGGTGGTTTTACGTACTAAACCTGGTTTTCTTCCAAAAGTTGTTTCTAACAAAAACATTAACCAGGAGATTATCGTACCTTCTCTGTGTCCGAAACCAGTTTCAAAAAAGGAACGTTTGTTGCACAATTTGGATGTTGTTCGCGCTCTAAAATTCTATTTAGATGCTACAAAGGATTTTAGACAAACATCTTCCTTGTTTGTTGTTTTTTCAGGTAAAAGGAGAGGTCAAAAAGCAACTTCTACCTCTCTCTCTTTTTGGATTAAAAGCATCATCAGATTGGCTTACGAGACTGCCGGACGGCAGCCTCCCGAAAGAATCACAGCTCATTCCACTAGGGCTGTGGCTTCCACATGGGCCTTCAAGAACGAGGCTTCTGTTGATCAGATATGTAGGGCAGCGACTTGGTCTTCACTGCACACTTTTACCAAATTTTACAAGTTTGATACTTTTGCTTCTTCTGAGGCTATTTTTGGGAGAAAGGTTTTGCAAGTCGTGGTGCCTTCCATCTAGGTGACCTGATTTGCTCCCTCCCATCATCCGTGTCCTAAAGCTTTGGTTTTGGTTCCCACAAGTAAGGATGACGCCGTGGACCGGACACACCTATGTTGGAGAAAACAGAATTTATGTTTACCTGATAAATTACTTTCTCCAACGGTGTGTCCGGTCCACGGCCCGCCCTGGTTTTTTAATCAGGTCTGATAATTTATTTTCTTTAACTACAGTCACCACGGTATCATATGGTTTCTCCTATGCAAATATTCCTCCTTAACGTCGGTCGAATGACTGGGGTAGGCGGAGCCTAGGAGGGATCATGTGACCAGCTTTGCTGGGCTCTTTGCCATTTCCTGTTGGGGAAGAGAATATCCCACAAGTAAGGATGACGCCGTGGACCGGACACACCGTTGGAGAAAGTAATTTATCAGGTAAACATAAATTCTGTTTTTATCTCTATATCTATTAGTACAAGTTTGGGGCAAAACTTTGCACCAAATTTGTAGAAATATTGTCCCCTTGCTTTGTAATGAGAGACAAAGTTGTAACATAATCCATAAGTAGTAATGTTTTTTACATTTTTCTCTCTATATCTACTAGTGCACCAAATGTGTAGCAATAATATTGTTTGATTTAGAAAGGGTATACAAATTTAATAAAGTTTCTAATTTACTTTTATTATGTCATATGCTTCATTCTCTTCCAGCATCGAACATAAACTTTCTGTGTTTTCAGACTCCCATTGAGTTCTATGGCATCCGCGACCTCAAGGGTGGCGGATTGAAAAACAGTCGGAAAAGACGCAAGCGTAAATGAAGATTTTTTGATAACTTAGTGAGGGGTTCAAATAGTATCGATAAGAAGGGCAAATGAACACAATTCCGCTTGAATAGCACTGTTTTCAACTCACATCGATCTACGTCATATTGAGATAGCGGGATCGTATTTTAAGTCACATATTTCAACATTTGCCGATCTTGATGCTTTGATAACTACGGCGGATCAATCTTGTGACAAATACGACACAGAATTTGTGCGTATTTTCAGTTGACGCTTTGATAAATAGGCCCCTAAGGGGAATATTTATCAAGCGCCATATGGAGCTTGATGCCCCTTGTTTCCAACGAGCCTTCAGGCTCGCCTGAAACAGAAGTTATGAAGCAGCACTGCTCCATAACTTGTCCTTCTGCTCTGAGGCCGCGGACAGAAATCAACCCGATCGAATAAGATTGGGTTGATTGACACCCCCCTGCTAGCGGCTGATTGGCTGCGAATCTGCAGGGGGCGGCATTGCACCAGCAGTTCACAAGAACTGCTGGTACAATGATAAATTCCGACAGCGTATACTGTGTGCATTTATCGATGTGTGGCGGACATGATACGCTACTTCATATCATGTCCGCTCGCACATTAATAAATATGCCCCTAAGGGATATAGGCACAAATAAAAAGTCAGTGCCAAACAATGCTTGTCACCATATGGTTTTACTTAGAGTGAGAAGAAATGTATAATTAAGTTGAAATTTGCTTTTCTCTAACCATATCAGTGCTGGTGGGTCAGTGCCATAGTTAAATCATATAAATGTCTGATGAAGCACAGTTTTAAAGACCTTTCTGCTAAATGGCCCTTGCACTGACACAAGCACATTAAATTGGTAGAAATACTGAAAATGTGCAAGGAAGACCTTAATGTCGCCTTGCATAACTGTTCCACTAAGGCTTCAGTTACTTATTCAATGCAATTTCTTATTCATCCAGGACAAGGTGAATCTGCACTATAAAGATTACGGCCTATAAGCAATCAGGACCACTGAGCAAATCCAGTTGGAACTTTTGGAAGCTCTTTGGTCGTTTTGTGGCACTAGAATGGAAGACAAAAATAAATTCAGATTAGATTTTTATTTTTATTATCTTCTAATAAATGTTTTTTATCGCCCTAAACCTTTTTGTCCAGCACAAAAAACAAATCTGCTACAGTATTTGTTTTGAAAGTCTTTTGTTTATTCCTAGGATTTTGGAAGAATTAAGGATCCATGATAAAAAAATAAACCGCCTTCAATGAATTGCCTCTATGAAAGGTTTCCAAAACCTACTTAAAGAGAAAAATAGATAAGGAAAAACCAAAAGCATAATGATTTTAAAAGATGCTACCTGTAAAGGTTCAGATGGATGAACCTAAAAAAAATAAAATTAGATCCCATAGAGGAATGGTATCTTGATAAAGACAGTACCAAAACCTGATCTTTCAAGAGAATGAAGAATTAAACCTATAAAATTACCATTTTGGAAAATATCAAAAATCTTTTTTTTTCTCTATATAATCTAATGTAGAAGTGAATAAAATGTAAAGGTAAAAAAATACTTAGTTCTATTTTAATAACACATTTAATACAGTGCGATTGTATTATCAGAAATATATCAAAATAAGCTTACACTTTAACATTGTTGCCACACTGCACCAAACGTTATCAATATGTAACACATTTGGCACAGTGCAGTCACAATTGTAAAACTAAACACATACAGTACAGTGTGAACTTGTAGCGGCTATAAAAAAAAATACAGGGCCAGATAATTAGTGGAGCGCAAACGTTTGCACCCTAGCAATAAGGGGTTTAAGCTTGTTGGGCTTACCGTTTGTATTTACTCTAGAATGATTACTGCGACTTCAGAGCTCTGGCTAATTGTTTCACAAAACATAAAAGTTGCACAACACACATCAAAAATACATTACAAAGTATAGTTACACTCATAATAACACTATCTAATAAAAATTATTTAAAAAAAATATTGCCCATAAAAGTTCTAAATGCTCCAATATATGAGATCTCAGGTGTTAGAAAAAAAAGGCAGGCAAAGGGCTTTAACATAGAGATACTTTCATATACCTTTACAAATTGAAATGTATGTGTGTATGTATATATATATGTATATGTATATATATATATATATATATATATATATATATATATATATATATATATATATATATATATGTGTGTGTATGTATATATATATATGTATATATATATATATATATATATATATATATATATATATATATATATATATATATATATATATATATATATATATATATATATTATATATGCAATGGAGCCCTTTGCAGTTAAGTAGAGAAAAACATGAAACATATTCATAGCGCTGCGGAATCTGTTGGTGCTCTACAAATATCTGATAATAATCATAATTTATGCAATATTCATTTTTAATAAAGTGTTATAGTGTATATTTACTGTAAATATTTTACATTTATAAATAGATATTCCTACACATATCTGTATATATCTATACCTATATATAATCATCTAAATTAGCGCTGCGGAATCTGTTGGCGCTCTACAAATAACTGATGATAATAATAATAATAAATAAAAAGGTAGATATATTGTATAAAAAAACATCAGATATATGTAGAAATATGTATTTATGAGTAAATAGAACATATTATGTTATGTGAAGAACATTGGAATGTGAAATATTTATATTTTCATGTTGGGTTAGCGCACATGAGAATATGTGATCATGTTTGCGCGAGAGTGGTGAGTTTATTATTAGGGTATTTTCCTTTTGTTCTTTATTAACAATAATGATTGCATACATTGCAAATACAGTATATTGGTGTTTCAGCGGCATTCTATGGAAATAACCTTTATTAATAATGGGGAAACTTCACCGTGAACTTCTAATGTTCTAAACAGTATCCGCCATTTTAGTTGAACCGTTTCACACATACATGTCTTGCCACCCTTTCAATGGTGAGAATACCATGTGTAAGAAATCTAATCCATTTATAGTGGAACTTAAAAAAAGGCAGCAATCCCTATGCTATTCTATGGAAGGCACACACAGCCACTCTTCTGGACAGGGAAGGTCAGCCCACCTTTTTTTTATAACATTTGTCTAGCGGATTGATCACAAGATTGGCAATACTGAAATTAGCATTTCTCGTCTATCTGACAAACTTTTGATTATTGGCCCATAATCTTTACACCTATTTCTCCCATATTTCAATAACTAATATAATTTTAAAAACTACATCTGTATATTGGGCTAATCTTTGCTTGGCATACATCAATATATATAGAATGTATTTATTTCTTAGTGTCCCTTTAATACATTACTATTTTTAAATTACATATTATTTAATATCAAACACCTAGATTACGAGTTTTGCGTTAACAGGGGTGCGGTGCTAACGAGCAGTTTATGCTCATCGCTCACTTGCAGACAGCGCTGGTATTACGGGTTTTTAGAAACCCGGCGTTAGCCGCAAAAAAGTGAGCGAAGAGCAAAATTTAGCTCCACATCTCACCTCAATACCAGCGCTGCTTACGTTAGCGGTGAGCAGGTAAAACATGCTTGTGCACGATTTCCCCTTAGGGATCAATGGGGGAGAGCCGGGTAAAAAAAAACCTAACACCTGCAAAAAAGCAGCGTTCAGCTCCTAACGCAGCCCCATTGATTCCTATGGGGAAATACTTTTTATGTCTACACCTAACACTCTAACATGAACCCAGAGTCTAAACACCCCTAATCTTACACTTATTAACCCCTAATCTGCCGCCCCAACATCGCCGACACCTGTATTATATTATTAACCCCTAATCTGCTGCTCCGGACACCGCCACCACCTACATTATACTTATGAACCCCTAATCTTCCGCCCCAAACATCGCCGAACCCTACATTATATTTATTAACCCCTAATCTGCTGCCCCCAATGTCGCCGCAACCTAACTACATTTATTAACCCCTAATCTGCCGCCCACAACGTCGCCAACACTATAATAAAGTTATTAACCCCTAAACCTAAGCCTAACCCTAACACCCCCTAACTTAAATATAATTACAATAAATCTAAATAAAATTAATACAATTCACTAAATTATTCCTATTTAAAACTAAATACTTACCTATAAAATAAACCCTAAGCTAGCTACAATATAACTAATAGTTACATTGTAGCTATCTTAGGGTTTATTTTTATTGTACAGGCAACTTTGTATTTATTTTAACTAGGTACAATAGTTATTAAATAGTTATTAACTATTTAATAACTACCTAGTTAAAATAAAGACAAATTTACCTGTAAAATAAAACCTAAACTAAGTTACAATTACACTACACTATAATTAAAATACCTAAACTAAATACAATTAATTACAATTTAAAAAAATTATCTAAAGTACAAAAACAAACAAACACTAAATTACAGAAAATAATAAAATAATTACAAGATTTTTAAACTAATTACACCAGCCAATCAGCCAATAGGATTTTTCCTACCTTAATTCCAATTGGCTGATAGAATTCTATCAGCCAATCGGAATTGAAGGGACGTCATTTTGGATGACGTCACTTAAAGGAACCTTCATTCGTCTTTAGTCGTTGGAAGAAGAGGATGCTCCGCGTCAGATGTCTTGAAGATGGACCCGCTCCGCGCCGGATAAATAAAGATAGAAGATGCTGTCTGGATGAAGACTTAGATTTAGGGGTTAATACATTTAATATAGTGGCAGCGACGTTGGGGGCGGCAGATTAGGGGTCAATAAATGTAGGTAGGTGTCGGCGATGTTAGGACTGGCAGATTAGGGGTTAAACAATTTATTTTAGTGTTTGCGATGTGGGGGGACCTCGGTTTAGGGGTTAATATGTAGTTTATGGGTGTTAGTGTACTTTTTAGCACTTTAGTTAAGAGTTTTATGCTACGGCGTTGTAGTGTAAAACTCTTAACTACTGACTTTAAAATGCGTTACCAGGCTTGACAGGAGAGGGTGTACTGCTCACTTTTTGGCAGACTCGTAATACCGGCGCTATGCAAGTCCCATTGAAAATATAGGATACGCAATTGACGTAAGTGGATTTGCGGTATTTCCGAGTCCGGCCAAAAAAGTGAGCGGTACACCTGTACCTGCAAGACTCATAATACCAGCGGGCATTAAAAAGCAGCGTTGGGACTGGCCAACGCTGCTTTTTAACCCTAACGCACAACTCGTAATCTAGCCGAAAGTGTTTTGCTTCTTTGAATTCAGCGTTATAGGCTAGTTTGCAAGTGGAGAGCTAATTTATTGCACATCCGTAAATGGGAAAATGTGCCTGTTTACGGGCGCATGATAAATAACCAGCCATTACAAATGGCTGGTTATTGCTACCGCTAGCTCACAATTAGCACTCTGAAAATTAACCGGAGATCAGATCTCTGATTAATTTTTAAAATGTGCCCCAACTGCCCCCAAAATACAGTGTAGTGTAGTGCTTAATAAAATTAAAAAAAAATCTAGCATTTTTTTTAAATAACTGCAAGAAGCAGTTATGAGGGGTTAAAGTTGGCAAGTGTGGGGTGTTAGACAAAAAATGGCACTGAAAAGTGCCTTTACATAGCGGTCTATGGGGACTGTGTTATTCCTCTAAATATATATATATATATTTATATTTAAATTTGCTGTCCATCACTGCGTGACCTACCCCCTTCGTTGCGCTAGGTTCTCATGCTGTGTCTGTTGGAATGAGAACGAGGATCCCAATGGAGCCTTTGGAAGCATGCTCTCATGAGTGCAAAGCTTCTGTGCAATGCACCTAATGTGTAATAACAGCGAACATTTGCGCTCCACTTGTAATCTAGCCCAGTATGTTTTATTTTCTCTTGTAAGATGTATCGAGTCCACGGATTCATCCATTACTTGTGGGATATTTTCCTTCCCAACAGGAAGTGGCAAAGAGAGCACCCACAGCAGAGCTGCCTATATAGCTCCCCCCTCAACTCCACCCCCCAGTCATTCTCTTTGCCTACTCTAACTGCTAGGAAATGTTAATGAGTGTGGTGACAAAAATGTTAGTTTTTTATTTTCTCAAGCAAAAGTTTGTTTTTAAAGTGGTACCGGTGTGTACTATTTACTCTCTGCAGAAAAGGGATGAAGATTTCTGCCAGGAGGATTATGATCTTAGCACTTTGTAACTGAGATCCACTGCTGTTCTTACAAGGGCTGAAGAGTACAGGAAGAACTTCGGTTGGGGGAACAGTTTGCATGCTAAGCTGCATATGAGGTATGTTCAGGCTATATTTTTCTAGACAGACTGTGTTAATTCTAGAAAAGGCTGGCAATATCCCCATGAATGAAGGGTAAGCTATATTTCATTTGATTTACTTTGATTAAAGTCATAGAAGTTTCAGCTTACTTGAAGGGCTTGTTTGTTTGTTACTGGTGACACCATTTTTAACCCCTTAACGACCAAGGACGTACGCCACACGTCCTAAAAAAAAAATACAGTTAATGACCGAGGACGTGTGGCGTACGTCCTTGGTCTGGAAAGCAGCTGGAAGCGATCCTGCTCGCTTCCAGCTGCTTTCCGGTTATTGCAGTGATGCCTCGATATCGAGGCATCCTGCAATAACCCCCCTTGGCCATCCGATGCAGAGAGAGCCACTCTGTGGCCCTCTCTGCACCGGACATCGGTGGCCGGTATCGTTGGTGGGTGGGAGCAAGTCTGGGAGGCGGGTGGGCGGCCATCGATGTGCCGAGTGGAGGGGGGCGGGATCGGGGGGCGGGACAGACGGGAGCGCGCACGGGGGGTGGCGGGCGGGCGAGTGCACGGGGCGGGAGCAGGAGGGAACCGCTACACTGCAGAAAAAAAAGTTAATAAACGTTAAAAAAAAACAAATTTTTTATAAAAAAAAATGATCATCTAAGGGTTCTGGAAGGGGTGGGGGGTTGGTCTTGGGGGGGGAAGCTACACTACAGAAAACGGCAATAAAAAACAAACAAACATACTTTTTGTTACTAAACTGGGTACTGGCGCCCATTAAGGCAGAGGGGGAGGGTTAGAAAGCTGTTTGGTGGGGGATCAGTGAGGTTGGGGGCTAAGGGGGGATCCTACACAGCAGCATATGTAAATATGCTTAAAAAAAAAAAAAAGCCCAAATATAGCTTTTATTTTAGTACTGGCAGAGTTTCTGCCAGTACTTAAGATGGCGGGGACAATTGTGGGGTGGGGAGGGAAGAGAGCTGTTTGGGAGGGATCAGGGGGTCTGATGTTTTAGGTGGGAGGCTGAGCTCTACACTAAAGCTAAAATTAACCCTGCAAGCTCCCTACAAGCTACATAATTAACCCCATCATTGCTAGCCATAATACACGTGTGATGCGCAGCGGCATTTGGCGGCCTTCTAATTACCACAAAGCAATGCCAAAGCCATATATGTCTGCTATTTCTGAACAAAGGAGATCCCAGAGAAGCATTTACAACCATTTGTGCCATAATTGCACAAGCTGTTTGTAAATGATTTCAGTGAGAAACCTAAAATTGTGAAAAAGTTAACGTTTTTTTTTAATTTGATCGCATTTGGCGGTGAAATGGTGGCGTGAAATATACCAAAATTGGCCTAGATCAATACTTGGGATTGTCAACTACACTACACTAAAGCTAAAATTACCCCTAAAAGCTCCCTACATGCTCCCTAATTAACTCCTTCACTGCTGGGCATAATACACATGTAGTGCGCAGTGGCATTTAGCAGCCTTCTAATTACCAAAAAGCAACGCCAAAGCCATATATGTCTGCTATTTCTGAACAAAGGGGATCCCAGAGAAGAATTTACAATAATTTAAGCCATAATTGCACAAGCTGTTTGTAAATAATTTCAGTGAGAAACCAAAAGTTTGTGAAAAAATTAGTGAAAAAGTGAACAATTTTTTGTATTTAATCGCATTTGGCGGTGAAATGGTGGCGTGAAATATACCAAAATGGGCCTAGATCAATACTTTGGGATGTCTACTAAAAAAAAATATACGCATGTCAATGGATATTCAGAGATTCCTGAAAGATATTAGTGTTCTAATGTAACTAGCGCTAATTTTGAAAAATAATGGTTTGGAAATAGCAAAGTGCTACTTGTATTTATGGCCCTATAACTTACAAAAAAAGCAAAGAAGATGTAAACATTGGGTATTTCTAAACTCAGGACAAAATTTAGAAACTATTTAGCATGGGTGTTTTTTGAAGTTGTAGATGTGTAACAGATTTTGGGGGTCAAAGTTAGAAAAAGTTTTTTTTTTTCCATTTTTTCCTCATATTTTATAATTTTTTTTATAGTAAATTATAAGATATGATAAAAATAATGGTATTTTTAGAAAGTCCATTTAATGGAGAGAAAAACGGTATATAATATGTGTGGGTACAGTAAATGAGTAAGAGGAGAATTACAGCTAAACACAAACACTGCAGAAATGTAAAAATAGCCTTGGTCCCAAACAGACAAACAATGGAAAAGTGCTGTGGTCATTAAGGGGTTAAAAGATAAAAACGTTTTTATTTTTCAAAAGGAAAACATTTTTAAACGTTTTTTGTAAGGGACTGAGGGGTCATTGTGGCTTGTGTTTGGGTTTTTTAACCCACATAATTAATTAGAAAACACTCAGGTATTTTCTTTTACTAGGCCTCAAAAAACGAGTGAGGTGGGAGGGGCCTATTTTCTGCCTCAGTTGTGCAGTTTCTATTTCTCTGAGTCATCCAACTGCTTCTCCAAGGTTTCCTGCTGTGTTTGAGGGTTGTAAAGGAGGTTTTTTCCCCCACAAATCGTTCTGAAGGGCAGGGCAGGGCAGGGTGTTAAAAGTCTTTTTCTTCTGTTAAGTGTGATCAGTCCACGGGTCATCATTACTTCTGGGATATTACTCCTCCCCAACAGGAAGTGCAAGAGGATTCACCCAGCAGAGCTGCATATAGCTCCTCCCCTCTACGTCACTCCCAGTCATTCTCTTGCACCCAACGACTAGATAGGATGTGTGAGAGGACTATGGTGATTTTATTTAGTTTTATTTCTTCAATCAAAAGTTTGTTATTTTTTAATAGCACCGGAGTGTGTTATTCCTTCTCTGGTAGAATTTGAAGAAGAATCTACCAGAGTTTTTTACTATGATTTTAGCCGGAGTAGTTAAGATCATATTGCTGTTTCTCGGCCATCTGAGGAGAGGTAAACTTCAGATCAGGGGACAGCGGGCAGTTTAATCTGCAAAGAGGTATGTAGCAGTTTTTATTTTCTGACAATGGAATTGATGAGAAAATCCTGCCATACCGACATAATATCATGTATGTATTTTTTACATTTGAGTATTCTGGGGAATGGTACTTCACTAGAATTACACTGTGTATATAATCTCTAGCCTATTTGGTTTTTTACTAATTTATGTTAAACGTTTTTGCTGGAATGTAAAATCGTTTTCATTTTCTGAGGTACTGGGTGAATAAAATGTTTGGGCACTATTTTTCCACTTGGCAGTTGTTTTATCTAATTATGACAGTTTACTGATCTCTCTCACTGTTGTGTGTGAGGGGGAGGGACCTTTTTTTGGCGCTTTTGCTACGCATCAAAAATTTCAGTCAGAAGCTCATTGTTTTTTCCTGCATGTTCCGGTTTATCTCTACAGAACTCAGGGGTCTTCAAAGCTTGTTTGAGGGAAGTAATCTAACAGAGCTGTGAGATTGTAGTTGACTGTGATAAAGAAACGTTTATTCTTTAACTTTTTTATGCCATCAGGGTTAGTTATTCTTTGCTAATGGGAACAAGCCTTTGCTAAAATTGTGTTTTGTTTTGCAAAGTTTATTGATTTCAACTGTTATATATCTTCTGTGCTTCTTAGGCACAGTACGCTTTTTCATTGTATTTTATTTGAATAATATTTCCAAGTTGCAAGTTTAGTTGCTAGTGTGTTAAACATGTCTGATTCAGAGGATGAGACCTGTACTATTTGTAATAACGCCAAAGTGGAGCCCAATAGAAATTTATGTACTAACTGTATTGATGCTACTTTAAATAAAAGTCAATCTGTACAAATTGAACAAATTTCACCAAACAACGAGGGGAGAGTTATGCCGACTAACTCGCCTCACGTGACAGTACCTGCATCTCCCGCCCGGGAGGTGCGCGATATGGTGGCACCCAGTACATCTGGGCGGCCATTACAAATAACATTACAAGATATGGCTACTGTTATGACGGAAATTTTGGCTAAATTACCAGAACTAAGAGGCAAGCGTGATCACTCTGGGGTGAGAACAGAGTGCGCTGATAATGCTAGGGCCATGTCAGATACTGCGTCACAACTTGCAGAGCATGAGGACGGAGAGCTTCATTCTGCGGCTGACGGTTCTGATCCAAACAGATTGGATTCAGATATTTCAAATTTTAAATTTAAGCTGGAAAACCTCTGTGTATTACTAGGGGAGGTGTTAGCGGCTCTGAATGATTGTAACACAGTTGCAATACCAGAGAAAATGTGTAGGTTGGATAAATATTTTGCTGTACCAACAAGTACTGACGTTTTTCCTATACCTAAGAGACTAACTGAAATTATTACTAAGGAGTGGGATAGACCCGGTGTGCCGTTCTCACCCCCTCCGATATTTAGAAAGATGTTTCCAATAGACACCGCCACACGGGACTTATGGCAAACGGTCCCTAAGGTGGAGGGAGCAGTTTCTACTTTAGCTAAGCGTACCACTATCCCGGTAGAGGATAGCTGTGCCTTTTCAGATCCAATGGATAAAAAGTTGGAGGGTTACCTTAAGAAAATGTTTGTTCAACAAGGTTTTATATTGCAACCCCTTGCATGCATTGCGCCGGTCTCGGCTGCAGCGGCATTCTGGATTGAGTCTCTGGAAGAGAACCTTAGTTCAGCTACGCAGGACGACATTTCGGACAGGCTTAGAATACTTAAGCTAGCTAATTCATTCATTTCGGAAGCCGTAGTACATTTAACTAAACTTACGGCTAAGAATTCCGGATTCGCCATTCAGGCGCGCAGGGCACTGTGGCTAAAATCCTGGTCAGCTGATGTAACTTCTAAGTCCAAATTACTTAATATACCTTTCAAAGGGCAGACCTTATTTGGGCCCGGTTTGAAAGAAATTATCGCCGACATTACAGGAGGTAAGGGCCACGCCCTGCCTCAAGACAAAGCCAGACCTAAGGCTAGACAGTCTAATTTTCGTTCCTTTCGGAATTTCAAAGCAGGAGCAGCATCAACTTCCACTGCTCCAAAACAAGAAGGATCTGGTGCTCGCTTCAGACAAGGCTGGAGACCTAACCAGTCCTGGAACAAGGGCAAGCAGGCCAGGAAACCTGCTGCTGCCACTAAAACAGCATGAATTGAGGGCCCCCGATCCGGGATCGGATCTAGTGGGGGGCAGACTTTCTCTCTTCGCCCAGGCTTGGGCAAGAGATGTCCAGGATCCCTGGGCGCTAGAGATAATATCTCAGGGATACCTTCTGGACTTCAAATACTCTCCTCCAAGAGAGAGATTTCATCTGTCAAGGTTGTCAACAAACCAAACAAAGAAAGAAGCGTTTCTACGCTGCGTACAAGAGCTGTTGTTAATGGGAGTAATCCATCCAGTTCCACGATCGGAACAGGGACAAGGGTTTTACTCAAATCTGTTTGTGGTTCCCAAAAAAGAGGGAACTTTCAGACCAATCCTGGATTTAAAGATCCTAAACAAATTCCTAAGAGTTCCATCGTTCAAAATGGAGACTATTCGGACAATTTTACCCATGATCCAAGAAGGTCAACACATGACCACAGTGGATTTAAAGGATGCTTACCTTCACATACCGATCCACAAAGATCATTACCGGTATCTAAGGTTTGCCTTTCTAGACAGGCATTACCAGTTTGTAGCTCTTCCATTCGGATTGGCTACAGCTCCAAGAATCTTCACAAAGGTTCTAGGTGCTCTTCTGGCGGTACTAAGACCACTGGGAATTTCGGTAGCTCCGTACCTAGACGACATTCTGATACAAGCTTCAAGCTTTCAAACTGCCAAGTCTCATACAGAGTTAGTACTGGCTTTTCTAAGGTCACATGGATGGAAGGTGAACGAAAAGAAAAGTTCACTCGTTCCATTCACAAGAGTTCCCTTCCTGGGGACTCTTATAGATTCTGTAGAAATGAAGATTTACCTGACAGAGGACAGGTTAACAAGACTTCAAAGTGCTTGCCGCACCCTTCATTCCATTCAACACCCGTCAGTGGCTCAATGCATGGAGGTAATCGGCTTAATGGTAGCGGCAATGGACATAGTACCATTTGCTCGCTTACACCTCAGACCACTGCAACTATGCATGCTAAGTCAGTGGAATGGGGATTACTCAGACTTGTCCCCTTCTCTGAATCTGGATCAAGAGACCAGAAATTCTCTTCTATGGTGGCTTTCTCGGCCACATCTGTCCAGGGGGATGCCATTCAGCAGACCAGACTGGACAATTGTAACAACAGACGCCAGCCTTCTAGGTTGGGGCGCCGTCTGGAATTCTCTGAAGGCTCAGGGACAATGGAGTCAGGAGGAGAGTCTCCTGCCAATAAACATTCTGGAATTGAGAGCAGTTCTCAATGCCCTCCTGGCTTGGCCCCAGTTGACAACTCGGAGGTTCATCAGGTTTCAGTCGGACAACATCACGACTGTAGCTTACATCAACCATCAGGGAGGGACAAGAAGCTCCCTAGCAATGATGGAAGTATCAAAGATAATTCGCTGGGCAGAGTCTCACTCTTGCTACCTGTCAGCAATCCACATCCCGGGAGTGGAGAACTGGGAGGCGGATTTCTTAAGTCGTCAGACTTTTCATCCGGGGGAGTGGGAACTTCATCCGGAGGTCTTTGCCCAAATACTTCGACGTTGGGGCAAACCAGAGATAGATCTCATGACGTCTCGACAGAACGCCAAGCTTCCTCGTTACGGGTCCAGATCCAGGGATCCAGGAGCAGTCCTAATAGATGCCCTGACAGCACCTTGGGACTTCAGGATGGCTTATGTGTTTCCACCCTTCCCGATGCTTCCTCGATTGATTGCCAGAATCAAACAGGAGAGAGCATCAGTGATTCTAATAGCGCCTGCGTGGCCACGCAGGACTTGGTATGCAGACCTGGTGGACATGTCATCCTGTCCACCTTGGTCTCTACCTCTGAAACAGGACCTCCTGATACAGGGCCCTTTCAAACATCAAAATCTAACTTCTCTGAAGCTGACTGCTTGGAAATTGAACGTTTGATTTTATCAAGACGTGGGTTTTCCGAGTCAGTTATTGACACCTTAATACAGGCTAGGAAGCCTGTTACCAGAAAGATTTACCATAAGATATGGCGTAAATACCTATATTGGTGTGAATCCAAAGGTTACTCTTGGAGTAAGGTTAGGATTCCTAGGATATTGTCTTTTCTACAAGAAGGTTTAGAAAAGGGTTTATCTGCTAGTTCATTAAAGGGACAGATCTCAGCTCTGTCCATTCTGTTACACAAACGTCTGTCAGAAGTGCCAGACGTTCAGGCTTTTTGTCAGGCTTTGGCCAGGATTAAGCCTGTGTTTAAAACTGTTGCTCCGCCATGGAGTTTAAACCTTGTTCTTAACGTTTTACAGGGTGTTCCGTTTGAACCCCTCCATTCCATTGATATAAAGTTGTTATCTTGGAAAGTTCTATTTTTAATGGCTATTTCCTCGGCTCGAAGAGTCTCTGAGTTATCAGCCTTACATTGTGATTCTCCTTATTTGATTTTTCATTCGGATAAGGTAGTTCTGTGCACTAAACCTGGGTTCTTACCTAAGGTAGTCACTAACAGGAATATCAATCAAGAGATTGTTGTTCCTTCTTTGTGTCCAAATCCTTCTTCGAAGAAGGAACGTCTTCTGCACAATCTGGATGTAGTTCGTGCCCTGAAGTTTTACTTACAGGCAACTAAGGAATTTCGACAAACGTCTTCCCTGTTTGTCGTTTACTCTGGTCAGAGGAGAGGTCAAAAGGCTTCTGCTACCTCTCTTTCTTTTTGGCTTCGTAGCATAATTTGTTTAGCCTATGAGACTGCTGGACAGCAGCCTCCTGAAAGAATTACAGCTCATTCTACTAGAGCTGTGGCTTCCACTTGGGCCTTTAAGAATGAGGCCTCTGTTGAACAGATTTGCAAGGCTGCAACTTGGTCTTCGCTTCATACTTTTTCCAAATTTTACAAATTTGACACTTTTGCTTCCTCGGAGGCTATTTTTGGGAGAAAGGTTCTTCAGGCAGTGGTTCCTTCTGTATAAAGAGCCTGCCTATCCCTCCCGTCATCCGTGTACTTTTGCTTTGGTATTGGTATCCCAGAAGTAATGATGACCCGTGGACTGATCACACTTAACAGAAGAAAACATAATTTATGCTTACCTGATAAATTCCTTTCTTCTGTGGTGTGATCAGTCCACGGCCCGCCCTGTTTTTTAAGGCAGGTAAATATTTTTTAAATTATACTCCAGTCACCACTACACCCTTGGTTTCTCCTTTCTCGTTGGTCCTTGGTCGAATGACTGGGAGTGACGTAGAGGGGAGGAGCTATATGCAGCTCTGCTGGGTGAATCCTCTTGCACTTCCTGTTGGGGAGGAGTAATATCCCAGAAGTAATGATGACCCGTGGACTGATCACACCACAGAAGAAAGGAATTTATCAGGTAAGCATAAATTATGTTTTTTACTGTTTTTTTTGTTTTTTCAATCCGGTTTTGCCATTAAGGGGTTAATTGGTTATTTGCATAGTTGTGCAAAGTTACTAAGGCTGTAGGAAAATATTTGTTCATCAAGGTTTTTCTCTTCAACCTATTGCTTGCATCGTTCCTGTTACTACTGCAGCTGCTTTCTGGTTTGAGGCTCTAGAAGAGGCTCTTCAGATGGAGACTCCTTTAGAAGAGATTTTGGATAGAATTAAGGCTCTTAAGTTGGCTAATTCTTTTATTACAGATGCCGCATTTCAACTGGCTAAATTAGTGGCAAAAAGTTCAGGTCTTGCCATTTTAGCACGCAGGGCGTTATGGCTTAAGTCCTGGTCTGCTGATGTGTCATCTAAATCTAAGCTTTTGAACATCTCTTTCAAAGGAAAGACCCTTTTCAGGCTTGAACTGAAAGAGATTATTTTAGACATCACTGGAGGGAAGGGTCATGCCCTTCCTCAGGATAGATCAATTAAGACAAGGGCTAAGGAAAATAATTTTCGTTAGTTTCGGAACTTTAAAAGTGGTCCCGTTTCAACTGCCTCTACTTCAAAGCAGGAGGGAAATTTTGCACAATCCAAGTCAGTCTGGAGACCTAACCAGACTTGGAACAAGGGTAAACAGCCCAAGAAGTCCGCTGCTGCCACCAAGACAGCATTAAGGGGTTGCCCCCGATCCAGGACCGGATCTAGTAGGGGGAAGACTCTCTCTCTTTGCTCAGGCTTGGGCAAGAGATGTTCACGATCCCTGAGCTTTAAAAATTGTGTCCCAGGGATATTTTCTGGAATTCAAGGACTCCCTTCCAAAGGGGGAGACTTCACATTTCTCGATTGTCTGCAAACCAGACAAAGAGAGAGGCGATCTTACGCTGTGTAGAAGACCTATATACCATGGGGGTGATCCGCCCAGTCCCAAGAGAGGAGCAGGGGCTAGGATTTTACTCAAACCTGTTTGCGGTTCCCAAAAAAGAGGGAATTTTCAGACCAATCTTGGATCTCAAGATTCACAAGTTCCTCAAAGTTCCATCTTTCAAGATGGAGACCATTCGGACTATTCTTCCTCTGATCCAGGAAGGTCAATATATGACTACCGTGGATTTAAAGGATGCTTATCTACACATCCCTATTCACAGAGTTCATCATTAATGTCTCAGATTTGCCTTTCTAAACAGGCATTACCTGTTTTTGGCCCTTCCCTTCGGGTTGGCCACGGCTCCCAGAATTTTCACCAAGGTACTAGGGTCCCTTCTGGCGGTTCTTCGTCCATGGGGCATAGCAGTAGCGCCTTATCTGGACGACATCTTAATTCAGGCGTCAACCTTCCAGCTGGCCAAATCTCATACGGACAACATGTTGGCTTTTCTGAGATCTCACAGGTGGACGGTGAACATAAGGAAGAGTTCTCTCTTCCCTCAAACAAGAGTTTCCTTCTAGGAACTCTGATAGACTCGGAGGTCAGAAAATCGAAGATCTTAACCACTTGCCGAGCTCTTCATTCCATTCCTTGGCCATCAGTGGCTCAGTGTATGGAGGTAATCGGTCTCATGGTAGCGGCAATGGACATAGTTGCTTTTGCCCGCCTACATCTCAGACCACTGCAACTAAGCATGCTCAAACAGTGGAATGGGGATTATGCAGATTTATCTCCTCAACTGCATCTGGACCAGGAGACCAGAGATTCTTTTCTCTGGTGGTTGTCTCAGGACCACCTGTCTCAGGGAATGTGTTTCCACAGGCCAGAGTAGCTCATAGTAACGACAGATGCCAGCCTATTAGGCTGGGGTGCAGTCTGGAACTCCCTGAAAGCTCAGTGTTTATGGTCTCGAGAGGAATCGATTCTTCCGATAAACATTCTGGAACTGAGAGTGATTTTCAATACGCTTCAGGCGTGGCCTCAACTTGCTGCGGCCAAATTCATCAGGTTTCAGTCGGAGAACATCACGACTGTAGCTTATATCAATCATCAGGGAGGAACAAAGGAGTTCTCTAGCGATGATGGAAGTTACCAAAATAATTTGATGGGCAGAGGATCACTCTTGCCATCTATCAGCGATCCACATACCAGGAGTAGAGAACTGGGAGGCGGATTTCCTGAGTCGTCAGACTTTTCATCCGGGGGAGTGGGAACTTCATCCGGAGGTGTTTGCCCAGCTAATTCAGCTATGGGGCATGCCAGATTTGGATCTGATGGCGTCCCGTCAGAATGCCAAACTTCCTCGTTACGGGTCCAGGTCTTGGGATCCCAAGGCAGTGCTGATAGATGTTCTAGCAGTGCCTTGGTTTTTCAATTTGGCTTATGTATTCCCACCGTTTCCTCTCCTCCCACGTCTGGTTGCCAGAATCAAGCAGGAGAGAGCTTCGGTGATCCTGATAGCTCCTGCATGGCCACGCAGGACTTGGTATGCAGACCTAGTGGACATGTCCTCGGTTCCACCGTGGACTGTGCCAATGAGGTGGGACCTTCTAATCCAGGGTCCGTTCTCGCATCCAAATCTAATTTCTCTGCGTCTGACTGCTTGGAAATTGAACGCTTGATTTTAGCAAAGCGTGGTTTATCTGAGTCAGTCATTGATACCCTGATTCAGGCTAGAAAGCCTGTCACCAGGAAGATCTATCATAAGATTTGGAGCAAATATCTTTATTGGTGTGAATCCAAAGGTTACTCTTGGAGTAAGGTTAGGATTCCTAGAGTTTTGTCTTTTCTCCAAGAGGGTTTGGAGAAGGGATTATCAGCTAGTTTTCTAAAGGGACAAATCTCTGCTTTGTCTTTTTTACTACACAAACGTCTGGCAGATGTCCCAGACGTTCGAGCATTTAGTCAGGCTTTGGTCAGAATTAAGCCTGTATTTAAATCGGTTGCTCCGCCTTGGAGCTTAAATTTAGTTCTTAAGGTTCTTCAAGGGGTTCCTTTTGAATCCATGCATTCCATAGATATTAAGCTTTTATCTTGGAAAGTTTTGTTTCTGTTAAGAATATCAATCAAGAGATTGTTGTTCCTTCTTTGTGTCCTAATCCTTCATCAAAAAAGGAACGTTTATTGCACAATCTTGATGTGGTTCGTGCTTTAAAATTCTACTTACAAGCAACTAAAGATTTCCGTCAGACATCTTCATTGTTTGTTGTTTATTCTGGTAAACGGAAAGGTCAAAGGGCTACGGCTACCTCTCTTTCTTTTTGGCTGAGAAGCATCATCCGTTTGGCTTATGAGACTGCTGGACAGCAGCCTCCTGAAAGAATTACTGCTCATTCTACTAGAGCTGTGGCTTCCACATGGGCTTTTAAAAGTGACGCGTCTGTTGAACAGATTTGTAAGGCGGCGACTTGGTCTTCGCTTCATACTTTTTCCAAATTTGATACTTTTGCTTCTTCGGAGGCTATTTTTGGGAGAAAGGTTCTTCAAGCAGTGGTGCCTTCTGTTTAAAGGTCCCTGTCTTGTCCCTCCCTTCATCCGTGTCCTAAAGCTTTGGTATTGGTATCCCACAAGTAATGGATGAATCCGTGGACTCGATACATCTTACAAGAGAAAACATAATTTATGCTTACCTGATAAATTCATTTCTCTTGTGATGTATCGAGTCCACGGCCCGCCCTGTTTTTTTCTAAGACAGGCATTTGTATTTTTATTGTTGAAACTTTCAGTCACCACTACACCCTATGGTTTCTCCTTTTTCTTCCTAGCCTTCGGTCGAATGACTGGGGGGTGGAGTTGAGGGGGGAGCTATATAGGCAGCTTTGCTGTGGGTGCTCTCTTTGCCACTTCCTGTTGGGAAGGAGAATATCCCACAAGTAATGGATGAATCAGTGGACTCGATACATCACAAGAGTAATGAATTTATCAGGTAAGCATAAATTATGTTATTTCTCCTTTTTGGCTACAGCTGCTGAGTAAATACAATTGCTTTGATGGCTATAGTGCAGCTGCCACATTTTACTACCTGGAATCATGCGTTATCTTCTGTATTGATAGATATGTAAATGTAGGGTCATTGTTATTTTACAGATAAATGTCCTCATAGTTCTTCCCATGTGTTCATGGGGCCTATATATAATTTGTTTCTATACCACAATATGATGTAATGTATGTTAATAACTTTACCACCAGAACAGAATTACAAATAATTACAGTGCAAATTGTGCCTTTGGTAATGAAAGAGCTTGAGAAAAAGTATCTTTGGTGTCTTTCATTGTACAAAAGAGGTTTCAAATACTGACATTAAAGTGATGGTAAATCATAGCATTTTGGACATGGTAGCCTGTATCTAAGGAATACATTTAATAGACCTTTATTCATGATTTGTACATGCATATGTGATAAAACGTATATTTATTTTGTTGACTTAAATAGCCCCCTTCCTTGAGGGGACATTTCCACCTCTTATGCAATAGCTGTGCTAGCCATAAGGCACTCAACGGCTGAGTTCTGTATGGCTAGCACAGCTATTGACTAAGAGGTGGAAACATCACTTCATGAGAAAAAAAAAAAGTTTTGCAGGGGACACTCAGAGGAGTAATTGTAGAAAGATCAGCAAAGTAAAGGTACATTTTATAGCATGTTCACTTAAAAATCATGAATGAATTTTAAGGGAATGACAAAAAATACATATTCTATTAAAGGGATATTAAAGTGAACTTCATGCAGAAATATGTTGTATTGTTTATAGTACTTTTTATATACATTATCTTTTTTGTTTTTGTTTCATGTAAATTTAAAGTGAAGGTCAACTTTGATGAATAAAAGCCCGTTTTTTAAAAATACTATTAAAAACAGTTTTGATTAAAAACCTACCTCTCTTCTTTGCACAGCCAGAGCAGCTCCCCCTACGGGGAGATCCTCTTTTCACACGTCATCAATAACTAATCAGGCTTCCTCCAATCACGGCTTTCCCCCCAGGGTAGTCATTGCCTGAGGCCATGGGCTCTATTTAACAAGCTCTGTACGGAGCTTGATGGCCCCTGTTTCTGGCGAGTCTTCAGACTCGCCAGAAACAGCAGTTATGAAGCAGCGGTCACAAAGACCGCTGCTCCATAACCCTGTCCGCCTGCTCTGAGCAGGCGGACAGGAATAGCCGGAAATCAACCCAATCGAGTACGATCGGGTTGATTGACCCCCCTGCTGGCGGCCGATTGGCCGCGAGTCTGCAGGGGGCGGCGTTGCACCAGCAGCTCTTGTGAGCTGCTGGTGCAATGCTGAATACGGCGAGCGTATTGCTCTCTGTATTCAGCGAGGTCTGGCGGACCTGATCCGCACTGTCGGATCAGGTCCGACAGACATTGATAACTAGAGGCCCATACCTTGATTGGAGGAAGCTGGATTAGTCATTGATGACATGTGAAGAGAGGATCTCTGGCTGTGTGGCTGTGAAAAAAACAAAGGTAAGTTTTTAATCAAAACGGCTGCTTTGTAAACTTTGATAAATGAAAGTGCCCCTGTTTTTAATAGTATTTTTAAAAAACGGGCTTTCATTCATAAACGTTTACCTTCACTTTAAGTGCTAAAAATTTTCAATTTATTATTAGCATTTCTAGAGCTCTGCTATTTTAGGCTCTCAATTTTTATCTTGTCTCATTTGCTGTAGTAATTTTTCACTAAACAAAGCAATAACTGTGTTGCATGTATCAGTGCAGACTACTTAAAGGGACATGGAGCCAAAAAATGTTCTTTCATGATTCAGAAAGAGTATACAATTATAAATATCTTTCCAATTTACTTGTAGCAATGCACTACTGGCAACTAGCTGAACACATTGGGTGAGCCAATCTCAAGGGGCATATATGTGCAGCCACCAATCAGTAGTATGCTAGTTCTCAGTAGTGCATTGCTGCTCCTGAGTCTACCTAGGTTTACTTTTTAACAAAGGATACCAAGAGAACAGAGCAGATTGTTTACATTTGAATGCTCTATCTGAATCATAAAAGAAATAAAAAATGGGGTTGTGTCCCTTTAACAATGCAGAATGCACTGTAGCCTTTCATGAAGAGCAGGAAAAGCACAATTTACATAATAAATGTAGCCTGCTGTTCGTTACTATTCCTAATTAAAAATGTTATTGGTGGTTTAAAGGGATAGTTAAGTCCAAATTAAACTTTCATGATTCAGATAGGGCATGTCATTTTAAACAACTTTCTAATTTACTTTTATCATCAAATTTGCTTTGTTCTCTTGGTATTCTTAGTTGAAAGCTAAATCTAGGTTGGCTCATATGCTCATTTCTAAGCCCTTGAAAGCCGCCTCTCATCTGAATGCATTTAACAGTTTTTCACAGCTAGAGGACATTAGTTCATGTGTTTCATATAAATAACATTGTGCTCATGCACATGGAGTTATTTAAGAGTAAGCACTATTTGCCTGAAATGCAAGTCTGTCAAAAGATCTGAGATAAGGAGGCAGTCATCCGAAGCTTAGATACAAGGTAATTACAGAGGTAAAAAGTATATTTCTATAACAGTGTTGGTTATGCAGAACTGGGGAATGGTAAATAAAGGGATTATCTATCTTTTTAAACAATAACATGTTGGTGTTTACTATCCCTTTAATTTTGAGCTTAATATCTCTTTAAAAAGTCTTATTTTAATTTTTGTTGCAGGATTTGCAGTTATTGAGCTAACTCAGCAAACCAACAATGACATCTGAACTGGAGTTCATTTCTCGACGGTCACCCATAGTCTGCACTGGGGGCTGTGCAGCATCAAGTCAGCCGCTTGCAACAAACATTGGCTTAGGTACATTTTTTTTCTCACAAATATAATTTTTGCTTTCTATAAAAATGAGTTTTTTGTTGTTTTTTTTTTTAAGAAAATAAAATCTTGCAGATTAGGTTTCAGGTCTAGAGCACAAGTGGTGTGCTAATGTTAGCACACACAATAGTAAAATATTACGCCTGCGTTAACTAAAAAAAAGTTTCATTAAACACAACATAAATACATAAAAATAAAGTGTTACCCTCATGTATACCCTATCTAAAAAAAATATTCAGACAAATATAACAAAAAAAGTTATAAGGGTGTGTGGTATATGACAAGATATTTGAATAGAAAGGGCAATAATAGATATATACATACATATACATCTGTATGTATATGTACATATGTGAATACATGTGTATTTATGTTTATATGTGTATATATATATATATATATATATATATATATATATATATATATACTGTGTATATATAATGTATATATAATATATATATAATATATATATATATATATATATATATATATATATATATATATATATATATATATATATATATATATATATATATATACATATAGCCTTTCCACTCAAATATCTGAAGATATGAAAAATGTTTTTTATTCAACTTTAATATTAAATAATGTATTTTAGTGTGCATTTACTGTAAATATTTTACATTCCAATGTTCTTCACATAGGGGAAAATGTTCTATGTATTTTTTAATAGATAGATATTCCTAAATATATATATATATATATATATATATATATATATATATATATATATATATATATATATATATATATATATATATATATAAATAAATATATATATATATGTACATAGCTATACCTATGCCTATATATATATATATATATATATATATATATATATATATATATATATATATAGGTATAAATATATGTATGTATAAATATATATATATATGTATTATATATATATATGTATATGTATGTATATATATATATATATATATATATATATATATATATATATATATATGTACATATGCAGCAACAGGTATATAAACAAGATAAATTCAGCAGAACATGATATAATAACCAGATAATATGATAAATAAAATGTCCAACAAAATCAGATTCACAGTTCATGGCAGTGAAGCCGATATAAACACTCCAATTGAAAAAAACTAAATTTATGCTTACCTGATAAATTCCTTTGTTTTCGGATATGAAGTCCACAACGTCATTCAATTACTAGTGGAAATATCACTCCTGGCCAGCAGGAGGAGGCAAAGAGCACCGCAGCAAAACTGTTAAGTGTCACTCCCTTACCCATAATCCCCATTCGATTGAAAGGAAAATGGAAAAGGAATAACTCAAAGGTGTAGAGGTGCCTGAGGTTTAGTAAAAAATAACTGTCTTAATAAAGGGTGAGGTTGTGGACTCTCCATATCTGGAAAGAAAGACATTTATCAGGTAAGCATACATTTTGTTTTCTTTCCTAAGATATGGAGAGTCCACGACTTCATTCAATTACTAGTGGGAACCATTACCCAAGCTAGAGGACACAGAATGAACCGGGTGGGATAAAAGCAGGGTTAACTGCCGAAACGCATAGATTTCCTCACTATATATACACTAAGAAACATTTTGTGTTCATAACGAGTGTTCATTGCTTAAACCTGTTGAGGCGCTCAAACTGATAAACTTCCACTACAGAACCGTTACAAGGAGATCACAGAGCAGAACAGGTAGACTAAGCACTTTGTGTATATAACAAGTGGCTTTATAACTCCTGCTGTGGTGCTCTTACATACATCTGATTTGGGATTGCTTATAACCGAAGTGGTAAAAAAAGCCTAGGTGGAAGAGGATCGCACATTTCACTTTTTGGTGACGTTTTCAACAACGGCTAAAAAGTAGTGAAAATATTGTTTCATAGAAACAGCCTAAGTGTGATCTATTATAACCAATCACAAAAAGGATCAGGAGTCACGTGATTGGGACATTTCTGTATACTGTGGATAACGGATCTCACCCAGCGTCTTCACTCACAAAGGAATCAGGAGATTTCCTTTTACTTACTCAGACAACGTGGTCAGACACCCAGCATTATCAAGCGCAGGGGCACAGGTACTCACAAAGCCACTAATGCTGGACTCATAAGCAGCTAGATACTCTACAGACTCACTTTAACAACATTAAAACGGTGTGTTAGCTGTTTACGCAATATCTGACACCTATATGTTTATCCCGCTAGGGTTTTTTTAACCACTTTTTTACAATTTTGCCCTTTTTTCCAATTTCAGCCATTTTTATTGTGCACATAGTGCTATATTATTTACTCTTAGATGCCGGGATCTTATTTATTGGTACATGTACTTAACTGATTACCACTATTATCCTGTTATGATATGGAATAAATATTCTATTTTTTGCTTTTAATATATTATTTTTAATTGTTTATCTCCTTCATAGGCAAACAGCTTACTCTATTTGAATACATTTTATTATCTAGACACATTGTTTTCACTTGTATCTATTGCATATACGTCATTTGTATACACAATACTCCAAAGGCAGACAATTGTGAGGCTCGTGGGATACTCCTCTATCAGACTGAACTGGGCCAGTAGTCTTGTTATCCCAGAGTCGAGTCGGAAAGATAGGGAATATCCCAGAGCAGAGAATATCAGGAAAACGAGGAGAGCGGCACTCACCACAGGCAGCACAAGGCAAATAGGCAGACAGGATACAGCAACAGAAAATCAGACCAGCAATTCAGGGGTTAACCAGTTAGCATAGTGAGACAGGCAAGGATTCAGCAGCAAAGTATCTGTCCAGCAGATTAGGGGTTAACCAGGTAGCGTAGTAAGACAGGCAGGATTTCGGCAACAAGGTATCAGTCCAGCAGATTAGGGGTTAACCAGTTAGCGTAGTGAGACAGGCAGGGGTCATTAACAAGTATCCGTCCAGCAGATAAGTGGTTAACCAGTTAGCGTAGTCAGACAGGCAGGGTTCAGTAGCAAGTATCAGTCCAGCAGATAAGGGGTTAACCAGTTAGCATAGTGAGACAGGCAGGGTTCAGTAACAAGTATAATCCAGCAAACGATCTCACTCCCAGGGGTACACAAAGTAGCACCTATACTTGGGCAGTGACAGGTCGTCAAGAGACCGTCCAGCATCAGGAGCGTGCGGCGATGACGTCAGCACCGCACGCATACTGAGCAAACACAGCCCTAGACAACGAGCATGGAAAGGACACCGCACCCCTAGCAATCGGGTGGCGTGACATAGTTCCCTCCTCAAGGGTTGCCTCCGGGAGCCAGAGCCTGCTTCAAAGGGTGAGCAGCATGGTATTTGGAGACCAGAGATGGAGCATGCAAATCACGGGCAGGGATCCAGGAACGGTCTGCCACTGAGTAGCCCTTCCAATGTATCAGATACTGCAGTTGTCTGCACCGGTATCTGGAGTCCAGGATCTTAGCCACCTCATATTCAGGGTTACCACAGACCAGGAGCGGATGAGGAGGAGTTTGAGGCTGGGAATATCTATTCTTGATGTATGGTTTGTGTAGTGAGATGTGGAAGACTGGATGTACGCGTAGGGTTCTCAGCAAGGCCATTTTGTAGGCAACAGGAGACAGTCTTTTCAGGACCTTGTAAGGACCAATAAACCTAGGCCTCAATTTGTGACAGGGTTGACGCAGGCGGATATGTCGAGTGGAGACCCAAACCTGTTCACCCACTGGAATGGCACGTACAGAAGCCCTAGGATGGTCTGCAAACTTCTTACATCTAGAGACAGCTGAACGCAGCTGATAGCAAATACGTTGCCAATGAGTGGTGAGATCAGTAATGTGACGGTCTGCGGCAGGAACCCTAGTGGACCAAACTGAAAGAGGGAAGATACGAGGTTGATAGCCTGCTGCAGCTTGAAACAGAGAGCTTCGAAGAGACGAGTGCCAATGAGTGTTTCTTGCCAATTCAGATAGGGGTAGCAAACCAGACCAGTTGGTATGGCGAGTGTTGACAAAGGCTCTAAGGTAGGCTTCAGGATCCTGGTTTGCTCTCTCAGTTAGTCCATTGGTCTGAGGATGGTAACCAGACGACAAGGAAACAGTGGTTCCAATCAACTTACAAAAGGCTCTCCAGAAGGCAGTTTGGTTAGGGGTATGAAGTGAGCCAATCTGGAAAATAACTGTATGGTGGTCGGAAGAGGGGAGATCCACAATGAAGTCCATTGTTATGTGTGTCCAGGGTCATTTGGGAATGGACAATGGTTGGAGCAAGCCAGAAGGCAAGGATCGGGGTGTCTTGTTGGTAGCACAAATTGTGCAGGCTTTCATGTAGTCCTGAGCGTCAGACTTCATAGTAGGCCACCAAACATGCTGGCAAAGACGCCTGAAGGTCCTAGTTGAACCAGGATGTCCAGAGAGTTTGCTATCATGAGCCCAGGCTAGCACAGGGATACAGAGGTTCCGAGGTACAAAGAGGATATCAGAGGCCATGGGTGCACCAGGAGGTTTACTAGACTGAGCACGTTGCAATCTTTGCAGAAGAGTGGTATTGAGTTGATTGATCACACAGGAGGGGAGTATGATGTGTTCAATAGGAGCTTCGGAGGAATCACTTGAGTGAGAGAACTGATGGGAAAGGGCGTCCGCCTTCTTGTTCTTGGTCCCAGGAAGGTAGGAAACCACAAAGTGAAAACGGGAAAAGAACAAGGCCCACCTGGCCTGACGAGGGTTGAGTAGATGAGCAGTTTCTAGGTAAGTCAGATTCTTATGGTCGGTAAGGATTTGAATAGGATTGGCGGTGCCCTCCAACCAGTGACGCCATTCAGTTAAGGCCATTTTAATGGCTAAGAGTTCACGATTTCCCACATCGTAGTTCCTCTCAGCAGGAGTGTAACATTTAGAAAAAAAGGCTACAGGGTGTGATTTGGAAGTCAGAGGGTCTCTTTGGGTAAGAACTGCTCCAGCCCCTACCTCGGAGGCATTATCCTTTAAAGTGAACTGTAGGTGAGGATCAGGATGGCGGAGGACAGGAGCAGAACAAAAAGCCTTTTTCAGAGAAGAAAAGGCATTTATAGCCTCAGGAGGCCATTGTTTGTAGTCCTTATTCCGTCTAGTCAATTCAGTGAGAGGAGCGACTGTTTGAGAAAAGTTATTTCTTTATGAACTTGCAGTAATAATTGGAGAACCCCAAGAACCTCTGTAATTCCTTTAAGGAGGTAGGTTCAGACCATTCTAGTACAGCGGTGAGTTTAGCAGGATCCATGGCAAAACCCTCCTTCGAGAGGACATATCCAAGGAATTGGATCCGGACTTGATCAAACTCACATTTTTCTAGCTTCGCTACCAATGAGTTATCCCTGAGATGAAGAAGCACCTGTCTCACGTGCCTGTGATGCTCCTCTAAAGTGGAAAAGAAAACAAGGATATCATCAAAGTTCACGATGAGAGTGCGGTTGAGGAGGTCACGAAAGACGTCGTTGACAAATGCCTGGAAGACTGCAGGGGCATTAAACAGCCCAAAGGGCATTACAAGGTATTCATAATGCCCAGATCGTGTGTTGAAGGCAGTCTTCCATTCGTGGCCTGTAGAGATGCAAATTAAATTGTATGCCCCACATAAGTCCAATTTAGTGAAGAAGCGAGCATTCTGGAGTGAGTCATACAATTTGGTGATCAGTGGTATGGGAAAGCGATTCTTGATGGTTATGTTGTTCAAGGCCCTGTAGTCTATGTAGGGTCTGAGCCCACCATCCTTCTTACCAACAAAAAAGAAGCCTGCCTCAGCAGCAGAGGAAGAAGGGCGAATGAAACCTTTAGCTAGGTTATCTTGGATGTACTCCTCCATGGATTTGGTTTCAGCCTTGGAGAGTGGATATGTCCTGCCTTTAGGAAGTTGGGCTCCGGGAAGGAGGTCGATCTTGCAGTCATAGGGACGGTGGGGTTGCAGCACATCGACTGCTTTTTTCTCAAACACATCAGCAAAGTCTACATATACCAAAGGAAGGATGGAGGGAGTCAGGATGCTGGCTATGGGAACGTGGAGCAGGGGAGTGACTTTAGCAAGGCAGGAGTGGAAACAGGAGGCACCCCAAGAAGCCAGTTGTCCCTCAGCCCAGTCGCACTGTGGATTGTGTAAGCGAAGCCAAGGGAGGCCAAGGATGACAGGGTGAGCTGGGGAATGAATGACCTCGAACTGGAGCTGTTCGGTATGAAGAACACCGACGGTCAGGGTCAGGGGTGCTGACTCAAAATGGATCAAACCTGAACCAAGGGGGGAGCCATCCAGGGTAGTTATCTTGAGACAATGTCTTTTCTGTAGAAGAGGTAGACCAGCTTGAGTGTGGACAGTATTCTGAATGAAGGTAAGGGTAACAGGTACCAGGATCCGAGAGGAGTGAGGGGGTTTGGTAGAGATCATGCTTAGAGGTACCCCTGTGTTATCCTCTAAGCATTGGCTTTTCCCGGCCGAATGTCACAGTCCTAGTTGGTGGGAGTTAGAGCCACAATAAAAGCATAGTCTCAGTCTCCTTCTTCTCTGTCTCTCGGACTCTGAAGGTTTGAAGGAGGAGAGATCCATGGGTTCCTCCACTGAGGTAACTGGAGCAGCAGAAGGGGTAGAGGATACCACCTGAGCCGGGGGACGGGAAGGGAGGACCCTCCTAGTTCGGTCTCTCTCCGCTTGTCTCTCCTGAAAGCGAGAGTCCAGGCTGATATAAAGTGCTATAAAGTCCACCAAAGAAGAAGAAATATTCTGATAGGTGAGTTCATCTTTGATGCGTTCATGCAGACCCCTCCTGAAGGCTGCCTTGAGAGCACTGCCATCCCAAGTGGTTTCAAGTGCCAAGGTGCGGAACTCCACGGCAAACTGAGCCATGGGTCTGTTGCCCTCACGAAGATCCAGGAGGGAATATTCTGCAGCAGAGGTATGGCCAGAAGTTCCAAACACAGCAGAAAAAGCAGAGATGAACTCATCAGCATCATGCAGGAGTGGAGCTTCCTGTTCCAGAAGAGGAGAGACCCAGGCTAGGGCCTTGTCTTTCAGCAAGGCAATGATAAAGGTGACCCTTGACTGGGGAGACTAAAAGGTGTAGAGATCGTTACGGAAGTGCAGCCTGCATTGGTTAAGGAAACCCCTGCAATCCGTAGTACCTTCATACTTGTCAGGCAAAGGTATCCGGGGTATGCTGCCAGTAGCAGAGGGAGAAGCCACAGTACTAGGAGCAGGGACTGGCGGTGTAACAACATGAGTGGTACTCCTCAAAGTGACCAGTAAGGAGAGTTGAGTGGTGATAGCCTCCAGCTTGCATATTCTGCAATTGTTTAGTATGGGTTCCCAACATCTGTCCTTGGAAATAAACAGCTTGTGCCACCTCATCCAGTTCCATGGCCCAAGTATAATGTGAGGCTAATGGGAAACTCCTCTATCAGACTGAACCCGGCCAGTAGTCTTGTTATCCCGGCGTCGAGTCGGGAAGCTAGGGAATATCCCAGAGGAGAGAATATCAGGAAAACGAGGAGAGTGGCACTCACTACAGGCAGGACAGCACAAGGCAAGTAGGCAGACAGGATACAGAAACAGAAAGCAGACCAGCAATCCAGGGGTTAACCAGTTAGAGTAGTGAGACAGGCAAGGATTCGGCAACAAAGTATCAGTCCAGCAGATTAGGGGTTAACCAGGTAGCGTAGTATGACAGGCAGGGTTTCGGCAACAAGGTATCAGTCCAGCAGATAAGGGGTTAACCAGTTAGCGTAGTGAGACAGGCAGGGTTCAGTAACAAGTATCAGTCCAGCAGATAAGGGGTTAACCATTTAGCGTAGTGAGACAGGCAGGGTTCAGTAACAAGTATAATCCAGCAAACGATCTGTCACTCCCAGGGGTACACAAAGTAGCAACCATGCTTGGGCAGTGACAGGTCGTTTGCTGCCCGTTTAATTACCCTTGGCAAGGCGCCAAGAGACCGGCCAGCATCAGGAGCGTGCGGCAATGACGTCAGCGCCGCACACATACTGAGCTGACACAGCCCTAGGCAACGAGCATGGAGAAGACGCCGCTCCCCTAGTTAGGTCTATCTGGAGTGCATCCCCATCTTTTCCATATTTTCCATTTTCCATTTGTGCTTCACATTTTTTGAGATTTGTGTGTAGACATTTTTGGGGTATTTTGCTTTTAACTGTCAATTAGGGTGGCCCACACACCAACTATACACTTAGGGAGGGAGAACAAAACAGGCAGACCTAAACAGAAGGCACCACCACTTGAAGAACCTTTCTCCCAAAAGAGGCCTCAGCCGAGGCAAAAGTATCAGATTTGTAAAATTTGTAAAAAGTAGGCAGAGAGGACCAAGTTTCAGCCTTGCAAATCTGTTCCATAGAAGCTTCATTTTTGAAAGCCCAAGAAGAGGAGACAGTCCCAGGGCCGCCACTAGAAATTTTGGGGCCCCTGACTCAACCATTGATCAGGGCCCCCCCCCCCTCCTTTGACATGTGAAATTTTTGACCAAGTGACTAAAACGTATATGCACTTTATTCTTAAGTGTCTATTTAAACTTGGAAATGTTGTAAAGGTAGTAACATACACACACACACACACACACAGACTTACTCATACACTGAAACATACACTCACACACAAGGATTCACATATAGACACTCTAGCAGACACGCAAAGAAGCACACTCAGACACCGAAACAGACACTCAGCACTTGTTTACATTGACCTGACAAGTAATGAGGTAAACTACAGTTTTGTAAAAAAAGGAGATTTAGAAAACGAAATATGGAGTTCTCATTATCTTTTTGTAAAGGAAGATGACAACTAAATTATGACAACAGCATGCAGTGGCTGAAAGGAAGGCCCTGAACTGCCTAAACAATAATTTAAAGGTTAAATGGTTGATTGGTGACTTCCGGAAAGGTCTCATTAGTCTCAAAGTCTGTAGAAAGATGTGAACAAAATGTCCTAAAAAGGAACAGACAATGGACACACACACACAAACTCAAACTTGCACATACACCCAAGGAATCACCGACAGAGACAGCCTCAGAAAACACACAAAGACATACACACACACACACAGAGACACCCACAGAAAACACACAAAGACATACACACACAGAGAGACAACCACCTAAAACACAGAAAGACGGGAGGCGGAGCGAGCGGTCTGCTAAGATGGCCGCCAAACGCTAAGGCTCTTAAGACAAGCCAGGAGCTACCAGAATTAACTTATGCTATTCAGCTCCTTTTTCAACTGCTGAGGTGCATCCAGCTTTGGGAACTCAGCAGGACCACATAGATGCCTTTCAAAAGTTTTCCCGATTCGCACTGGCAGTGATTCGCGGCAAGACAAGATACGGAGGCCCCATACCCGTGGCGCAGCTGGCTGGCGACTGTCGGGCAAATAACGGCTTAAGCTCTTACCTTATCATCACCGGGAGGCTGTGCCGCATCACCTAACACACATGAAGCACTACCGCCGACTGTAATGGCACCGAGAAAGAACCCCTCATAAACGATACAGCCAGCCGTAACTCCGGAGATTCGGGGCTCCGCTCCGGAGCGCAGGAGAAGACTGACATACGCCCGATCTTGCTACCGGTAAGCGTACAGATAAGAGGGCAGTGAATATTTCATGTGAGCAAACTAGATACCCTAATAAGCTGTGGGGATGACGCGGCATAGCAAGCAAATAAGGAACATTTAATAATGGCGGGCCTATGTGACACATTAGCAATACCAGTCTGAAATAGCAGTGGAGGCCTTTTTTCTAAGAGAACAGCAACTAGTCGCTTGAGGAAACTGCAGCACACAACCATGACACAAAAATGAAAAAGGTATCACCTTGCATACCAGTATATGACATGAGAGCATTAGGAGGGCCTATAACGCAGTAATTGGGCAACAAGATCTATACAGTCTTTGGGAAAGCAGCCCTGCACTGACACTGACAACAAGCTCATAGTGACACTTTGCAAGAAGGACCTGCTTTGTTATGCTTTGTAACAGAGGTTCACATGTCCTACAAACGGTGCAGGGCCCTGTACACAACAACACAGGCTGTTTAAAATTGGCAAGGATTGCTCCCTCTCATTGCTCAGGATCTCTATTATGAATGTCTGACTCATTAAACGGTGTCATTCCTATATTGCAATTGTTTTAATGACTGTGCCCGAAAGAAATACCAGCAGACCTAACAGGGCCCAAGTTGCTTTTTAAGCCCTGAGCTCAACTTCTACCACGCGGTTTATATACCGACTCTGCAAATCTGTTTATTGGTTCCTTAGAGACTGCCTTGGACACTTTCATTAAACATATAAAACAGATGGTAGAGGTTTATCACAACTTGACCCCAAATAAAAAATAAAACAAATAAGGAGAGGGTGTATAGCTTTATTGAGCTTCTGGGTCTAGCCTCAGTCCCCCTCCCTTTCCTGCTGTCTTTAATGTCAGCGGGTCATATCCGCTTCCCCTTTTCCGAGATCACTCTGTGAGAGTAAATTCCCTGGGGAGTGAGGCTTCTATATCTATTGCAAGTTTTTTCTACTGTCATCAAGCAAATATCTATATTTAAGAAAATGTTGCAAAGAAAGTTAGTAAAATCAGACAAATCGCAGAAAACACCTCAAAGATCGCAGGAGGCCATCAGTACCTTCTTTAAACAAGTGGATAAAAATAAGCACAAGAATGGTGCGGCTCCTCTCCACCCCAATGCTTCTGAAGAAAGAGAGGATTGCTCTGACAGCTCTAGAGGCTCGACACCTGAAGCACCTGAAATAGCTGCTGATCCACCTATTACCTATAAGGCCATTAAAGCTCTTATAGATCAGGTCAAGATATGTATAAAGGAGGAATGCGCAGACCTGAAAAAGGACATCTCAGACTTGAGCCGCAGAGTTGACTCACTTGAGGAGCATGAATACGTTTTCTCTCAGAAGATGGCGGATCTGACTTCCAAAGTCACGCACCAACACCAGAACTTTGCAGACATAGAAGATAAGTTGGATGACCTCGAAAATCGCACCAGGCACAACAACTTGCGTTTTCGAGGCATCCCTGAAACAGTACAAAATAATGAAATACGTGAATTTCTACAGGGTCTTTTCTCTGAAATGGCTGGGGCAGGAGATATGGAGCTGACAAATGTTACTCTAGATAGAGCACACAGGGCCCTGCGCCCCAAACCTGATGAGGACTCTCCGCCCAGAGACATTATTGTTAGATTCCAAAATTACCAACATCGCAAAGATATATACAATATGTCCAGAAAACAGCAAACAGTGTCATACCAAGGATACCGTATACAGATCTACCAAGATTTATCCACAAGGACATTGCAAAAAAGGAGAGAATTTTCGGCTTTAACACTTCATCTTAGGCAAATAAAGATCCCTTACAGATGGGGATTTCCCACCTCAGTGATCACCACGAAAAATGGGAAGAGATTTGAATGCCGAAACCTATCTGACATTGAAAAATTCTGTCACATGTTGGGAATCCCTGCCCCAACTGGAGATTTGGAACTGCCACCTCAAAACCCTTTGATGGGTAGAACAGCCCCCAAACCGCAGAGAAAACCTGGGCCACCAAAGTCAACAAGTCAACTTAAAAGGAAACAGATCAGCCCTGTGGAGTCCAACCTCATACAGCCGGGTTGACCATGCTAAGACCTTCTGTTTTATACCCTACTATAGGCTTTGTCCTTTTTATCTGAATATGTCAGATCTTATTTGTCAGAGACTGGACACCGCTTGCTATTAACATAATGCGGAAGAAAACTGATATACCGCAGTAACCGCAGAGTAAAGTGGCAAGTATTTTTCTTGTTGGTGCTCTGCTGAACTGTCTACAAGCTAGTTGTAATTATGTAATAGCTGTTTAAGATTGATGTTTTCTTAGGTTAATATCAGTTATATGTTCATTTACCTGACACACTTTAACAAGATACCCAGGAACGAAACGTTTACCTTTCAGCTGCCTGCTTAATTTAGGTTATCTAAGAGCTAGCTAAATAATGTTTCCTTTTTTTAGACTGATCTCAATTAGTGAGTTAGCATCATAGTTACTTGTTTTTGTCATGTGTCTTCTCTCTCACACCTCTGGGCACTTTTTGGTGGACCTGTTTAACTCTACCCGATATCACTACAACCCAGCCCAGTTATGGCTGACGGTGGAAGGGGGACGCCGCGGGTGTGCAGGGGTGTGAATGATCTAGTACACTTTTAACAGCTAGATATAGATCCCGAAAGATTGAAGTGTTGGTGTTGAATATTAAAAGCCAATATGAGAATGTATACTTCCGACATGTTCCGTCACGATGTATGGGTGCACCCCCTAGTTAGAAATGGCTTTAATAACCATAAAATCTGTATTTACGTTATAACTAATTTTTGATTGCTACTTTTATGCCGTGCTGAACACAAGACGCGCATTGTATGTAGCCACTAGGCTTGTTAACCTGCCTCACCCATTGAAAGTTTTTCAAGTTTATATATTATTGTATTCATATATTCTTCCATACTACTGTTTGTGAAACTATTAGATACTATAACATATTAAGCTTTGTCCACAGCTTATAGTTTACTTATACTTTTCTGTCTCCTCCAAGTTCCCTCTTCCCCCCCCCTCCTTTTTTCTTTTCTCCTCTTATCTCTTACCCATGAACGATTAAGAAAGGAGACCCCTACGCCCACTGAACTTGTCTATAGACCTTACACTGTAAGAATGAACACTGTGACCGTAGCAAGCCAAAATGTAAAAGGATTTTTATCCGCTGAAAAGTGCTCTATAGCATACTTTGACTTCCATAAGAAGGGTATTGATGTAGTTATGCTACAAGAAACTCACTTTAAGAGACGAAATGAACCTCAGCTAGCTACGTGCTATTTTGACAAGCACTTTTTTAGCTCAGGGTTAAGCAGGAAAAATGGTGTATGTATTTCAATTAAGCGTAATGTCCCCTTCAAATTAATTCAGAAACACTCAGACAAAGACTGTTAATTTTGGTAGGGCTGTGTTATGGCACCTTAGTCACTTTGGCCATCGTCTATGCCCCAAATAGGCCTGCACCCAGGTTTTATAAATCGGTCATAAATGCCATTCTAGATATCTCAAAAGGCCTAATTATCTTAGGAGGGGACCTCAATTTTATATTTATATCTCAGTAACAAAATTCTAAAAGCCAATTGTGCTGTTTTATATTCTATCTCTTTGTTCGACACCTGGAGAATAGCACACCCTACACAGAAAGATTACACATTCTTTTCCCACCCACAACATTCCTACTCCAGGCTAGATTACATATTATTTAGCCAGACGCTTTTAACTAACCTAGTCCAATCTAAAATATCACATACCCCATGGTCGGATCATAGCATGGTCTTATCTACTTTCCAGTGGTCTACTAAACCGATAAACACTCTAAACTGGAGACTGGATGAGACCATCCTGACGAACCAGGAAACACTGGAAGAGCTGACCAAGGCGACTGATGAATTTTTTCTCAATAATAAACCTGAAGACACATCTGCAGGAAACAATTGGGAAACATATAAATGCTATATTAGGGGATTCCTAATAAAGCACACGGCTAAAATACGAAAAATGAAGAAGGCCCAAGCTACATCCCTAATTGACACCTTGGCCATAGCAGATAGGTTACATAAGGACGACCCGACCTCAAACCAAAAACTCGAGGACCTTATCTCAGCTAGAGAATGCCTCAATAAATTTCTAAACCAAAAAGCACACCTGAGGGCCTTAACTACCAAGGCCAAATTTTTTGCAGATAGCAACAAAGCTGGGCATCTATTGGCGAGGTCGCTTAAAAAGCAACAGTATAATTCGTTTATCAGGTCTATTTCACATCCCTCTGGCAAAATGGTCAGTAAGCATGAAGAAATTGCGGATACATTTGTATCCTACTACTCTAAACTATATAACCTTAACCCCAACATAACCCAAGAAACTACTGACAATATCGCACGCTACCTTAACACTCTGGAAACCCCTAAAATATCAGAAGACGATAGCCATATTCTAGATGCCCCTATTACAACCCAAGAAATTCTGAATACTATTAAAACACTCCCCAATGGGAAGTCCCCTGGGCCGGACGGACTATCGGCCAAATTTTACCAATTGTTCCGAACACAGATATGCCCTACCCTATATGAACTATTTACATCCATAGACAAAGGAGAGGCTTTCTCCAACTCCCTACTAGAAGCTACAATCACAGTAATTCCAAAGGCAGATAAGGTGGGAACCCTGGTGGGTAACTATAGACCCATATCACTCCTAAAGACGGATATAAAGATTTACGCTAAAATACCGGCGAATTGCCTTAATATAATTTTACCCAAGATCATACATCCAGATCAAGTAGGCTTCATCAAGGGTAGGGAAGCCAAGGATAATACAATTAGAGTTCTACATTCTCTACAGACTGCGCATAATAACAAGACCCCTCTGGCGTTCCTATCAACCGATGCCGAGATGGCCTTTGACAGGGTAAGCTGGCAATTCATGTGGGGGGCCCTGTCAAGGTTTGGCTTTTCTGAAACCTTTGTGGATAGGATCCAAGCGCTATATTCTACTCCACAAGCCAGAGTCCGAGTAAATGGAACTATATCCCAACCCTTCCTAATTACTAACGGAACCCGCCAGGGGTGCCCACTGTCACCACTATTGTTCGCTATAAACATAGAAATTTTGGCTATCAAAATAAGGGACAATAAAGACGCATTAGGCTTACAATTTAACCACGTCCATCAGAAATGCTTGCTATTTGCTGATGATGTGATCCTCACCCTCCAAGCCCCTTCTACCACACTATCAGCCTTATTACAAACCCTGAAGGAGTATGGGCGGGTATCTAACTTCTCCATTAATATGGAGAAGTCGGGAATTACGTTATTAAACTCACCTCACAGTGACATAGACTATGTAAATCAACAGACATCATTCCGGATTGTTGACAAACTTAAATATCTAGGGTTAGTGATCCCATACAATCCCCAAGATTTATTCCAAACTAACTATCTTAGTCTTCAAAACTCAGTACATACCCTACTAGAAGGGTGGCACAGGCAGGGTCACCTATCGTGGATGGGCAGAATTAATACTATAAAAATGATGTAATACCAAAATATCTATTCTTATTCCAGACATTACCGATGGCCCTGCCGGTCTCATACCTAAAAACCCAACAGAATATGATCAATTCATTCATCTGGTCCTACAAGAAACCCAGAGTTTCCCAACAGACGCTGTACATGCACAAGGAGGACGGTGGACTCAACGTTCCAAACCTCCTAAATTACTATAGAGCTGTGCACTTAACCAGAGTAATCTCTTGGACCCACTCTGCCGATTCTGCCCTGTGGGTGCAAATCGAAAGCTCTCTTTTGGAGACTAAATTTATGAGAGATATTGCATGGTTGCCCAAAACCCACAGACCTCAGCTGGCATATCGGAATAATTATGTTAAAGCTACCTTAGACGTATGGGACCATGTGATAACACACACTGTAGGAGTTTCCACCCCAATTTCACCTCTTACCCCTCTGTTGAACAACCAGATTTTTCTGCAAAATCCCTCTTTTTCCCATATGAATAAAGAGGAGCACTTACACAATTTACCAATTTACCTCATGGTAGAGTCGGGGGAGATCAAGGATAGACTAAAGTTACAAGAGGAACTAGGATCACCCTTCCATAGCTGGTATTCATACCTGCAGATACGGCATGCGCTTTCTGACAACACATATAAAGCCAATGCACTTAGACCATTGACTATATTTGAGAAGTTATGTACAAATCCCGAGGGCAAAAGAGCTCATTTATCACTAACTTATAAATTGTTAAGAAGATCTTTCCCAGATCAGCGCCCTTCTTTCATTGTGAAATGGGAATCAGAACTGTCAGAAAACTTTATAGATGAGGATTGGAGAAATAGCTTCACAATGTCACACTCTGCCTCAACCTCGCTGTTCATATCTGAACTGAATTACAAAATACTCACCCGATGGTACCTGACGCCCCAGCGTCTTAGATATATTTATCCTACTGCTTCATCAGCCTGTTGGAGGCGTTGCGGAGGGCCGGGTACAATGACCCATATATGGTGGGACTGCCCCCTCTTGTCTGAATTCTGGCAAAAGATAGAGAATTGTACTAATAAAATTCTAGGTCTGGATATCACCTTTAACCCTAAACTCGTATTGCTTAATATTATTCCACCACTACACTGCATGATTCGCACAAGACTCCTCCAACTGATGTTAACATGCGCAAAGAGATTGATACCTAGAATGTGGAAGACACAAAACATTCCGAAACACACACAGTGGGTAGCAGAAGTAGGACATATTCTGGATCTAGAAAAACAACACTTCTACTATGTGGGAAAACAGGATTTGTTTACTGATATGTTTTTTGTCTGGGAACAGGGCCTCTCTAATCTGGAAGATGGTAGCGAAGCATAAAACACATAAGCAAGCAATAGACCAAGGGCGCATCTGAACTCCTGAACTCCTAATAAAATCCTCTTGCATAATACCCTTCTCGCCCTCCCTTTTCTTCTCCCCCCCCCCCTCTTTCCCCCCACTTTCCTCCAGATAAGGAGCATTATTATCGGACAACTTATTAACAATCAAAGGTTGATTGCATTTTTATTAACTCTTTTCCGTTGTTTTCTTTTTTTTGTATGGAAGACTTTCATAAACAAGTTCTTGATTAGTAATAATTGTTATTGCATTTAAAATGTGTTTCAAATGTAGAATTTTATCTCTTTCTGATGTAATGTTTTGAAACTTAAATACCAATAAAAATTATTGAATCCAAAAAAAAAAAAAACACAGAAAGACATACATACACACACCCTCACTGAGACATCCACAGAAAACACACAAAGACATACACACACCCTCACAGAAACACCCACAGAAAACACACACCCTCACAGAGACATCCACAAAAAACACAGACATACATACATACATACACACACACACCCACACAGAGACATCCACAGAAAACACAGACATACACACCCACCCTCACAGAGGCATCCAGAGAAAATACACAAAGACAAACATACACACACCCTCACAGAGACACCCGTAGAAAAAGCTCATAGACATATGCACACACCCTCACAGACATCTACAGAAAATGCACAAAGACATACACAACCACCCTCACAGAGAGACCCACAGAAAAAAAAATACACACTCATAGAGACACAAACCAAAGCACAAAGAGATAAACACATACACCCACAGAAACACTCACAGGAGGAAACATTTATGCACCTTGCATCCCCTAAATCAACAGTGTGTGACATGCATGATAAAAAAAAATTGCAGAAATTAAGAGATCACTTTTTAAAGAATCATATTTGTAAATGTGCAAACAAAAATAATTCTGTGAATTCAAAATTGTACATTAATGATCTGGGTAGATGACTAGATAAAGAAACATACTTTTAAAAGGTTGACATATGTTTGTTTGTTTTTTCCCCATTTTTCCCAACCAAGAGCACCACTTCAAATATAGTGTACAAATGTTCCCATCTGTCAGCTGTACTTATGGATTTTGAAAATGCTGTACTCTATATGGTCTTGGTGGAACCATTAGCTGTGGTACTCATACAATTTGATCTGGTTAAATGCAGGATTTAGGCTTGTTGGTATGTATTTCAAAATTCAGCTGTAGTGTAAACTGAACAGTTTTAAGTTAACCTGTCTAATTTCAAACACTGAGCAATCTTAGACTGAGAGTATAACATTTTATGCAGATGTAAAAATCTTAGATAAAATGCCTCCTTGCATCTGGAAAGTCCTTGCATAAAGGGGAATTAAACTGGAATGTAATATATATATATATATATATATATATATATATATATATATATGTATGTATAAATAAAAAATGCATATCTGCCAAAAGGGCACCTACCATTTGTGTGAAAGTGATCTGCCGTCTGACTCAGGCACACACTGTACAAACAAAGTGCCAAGTTTTTCTCACACTGTGCATAGTGGTTTAGTGCACACTCAGAAATCCTCTTAAATGCTAATACTTTACTCCTTGTAATAACATTTCCTATGTTTTATTAACACTCTGCTGTAGTACCCACTGGTGGCTGCCAACATTTTTTTTTTTTAGTTCTTGCCTCATGGGGCCCCCCTGGCCCATTGGGCCCCTGACAGGAGTCACCCCTTTCACCCCTGATGGCGGCCCTGGACAGCCCTAGTGGAATGAGCTGTAATACTCTCAGGAGGCTGCTGTCCAGCAGTCTCATAAGCAAAACGAATCATACTTCTCAACCAGAGGGAAAGAAGTAGACGTAGCCTTCTGACCCTTACACTTTCCTGAGAAACAAACAAACAGTGCAGAAGACTGGCAAAAATCTTTAGTTGCCTATAGGTAGAATTTTAGAGCACGCACAACATCCAAGTTGTGCAACAGGTCTTCTTTATGAGAAGAAGGATTGGGACAGAGAGAAGGAACAACAATTTCCTGATTAATATTTCTATCGGAAACCACTTTAGGAAGAAACCCCAATTTAGTACGAAGAACTGCCTTATCTGCATGAAAGATAAGGTAAGGCGAATTACACTGCAAAGCCGAGAGTTCCGAAACTCTCCGAGCAGAAGAGGTAGCAATAAGAAACAAAACCTTTTTCAAGATAACAACTTAATATCTATGGAATGCATTAGTTCAAACAGAGTCTGCTGCACAACTTTAAGAACAAGATTAAGGCTCCAAGGAGGAGCAACAGGTTTAAACACAGGACTGATTCTGACCAGTGCCTGACAAAAAGATTGAACATCTGGCACATCCACCAGACGCTTGTGTAACAAAATAGATAATGCAGAAATCTGCAGAGAACTGACTGACAACCCTTTCTCCAGACCTTCCTGGAGAAAAGACAAAATTCTAGGAATCCTGACCCTACTCCAAGAGTAGCCCTTAGATTCCCACCTTAGATTTACGCCATACCTTATGGTAAATTTTTCGAGTAACAGGCTGGATCATGGTCTCAATGACTGACTCCACGCTCAGACAGAACTAAGTGTTCAATCTCCAAGCAGTCAGCTTCAAAGAAATGAGATTTCGATGGAGGAATGGACCCAGAGTTAGAAGGTCCTTCCTCAGAGGCTGTCAGGGTTTTTCCCTGTTTTGTTTGCCATGTGCTGCTGGCAGCCTTTTTACTCACCTCTCTTCCTAACTATGGTGCATTGTGGGGGATGCTGCTCATTTCCTGCACTTCCTTTTATGGCCAGACTGGTGTGCATCATCCATGTGAGACAGGATGCAGTTTCAGAATTGTGATGTCATCATTATTTAAAGGGCCTCTGTTCAGTATACTTTGCCTTTGCGTTGTCTCAGACCTGTTTGTGAGAGTTCCTGTGTATTACCCGGCTGCCTGACGTCCTTCCTGGTTCCTGATCCCTGGCTTGTTCCTGACTCTGCTGTTTTCCTTGTTCCTGATTCCGGCTCGTCTGACTATTCGCTTTGGCTCCTGACTCGGCTTGTCTGACTACCAGCTCTGGTTTTGACTCCTGGCTTGTTATTTGACTTGTGGACTTTATATTATTTTTTGCTATTAATAAAGGTGTAATTATGTTTGCACTTCTCGTCTCAGTCTGATTCCTGGCATCCTGCCAGAGGCAACCTCCAAGGCGGCCGAGATGACATCTTCACTAGGTCTGCATACCAGATCCTGCGAGGCCATGCAGAAGCTATTAGAATTACCAATGCTCTCTCTTGTTTGATATGAGCAATAACTCATGGAAGGAGCGCAAATGGAGGAAACAGTTATGCTAGACCGAAATCCCAAGGAACCGCCAGAGCATCTATCATAGTGGCCTGAGGATCTTTTGACCTTGAACTATACCTTGGAAGCTTGGCGTTCTGGCGAGATGCCATCAGATCCAACTCCGGCACCCCGCATTTGAGGGTTAACCTGGAGAACTCCTCCGGATGGAGAGTCCACTCCCCAGGATGAAATTTTTGTCTGCTCTGGAAATCTGTTTCCCAGTTGTCCACTCCAGGAATGTGGATGGCAGATAGACAACAATTGTGAGCTTCTGCCCACTGAATAATCCATGCCACCTCCTTCATGGCTAAGGAACTCCAAGTTCCTCCCTGGTGGTTGATGTAAGCCACTGAGGTGATGTTGTCTGACAGAAACCTGATAAACTGGGCTAAAGACAGTTGAGGCCAAGAAATCAGAGCATTGTAAATTACTCTCAACTCCAAGATGTTTATGGGAGAACAGACTCCTCCCGAGTCCATAGTCCCTGCAACTTTAACGAGTCCCAGACTGCTCCCCAGCCTAGCAGGCTGGTGTCTGTGGTCACAATCACCCAGGAAGGTCTCCTGAAGCATGTGCCCTGAGACAGATGGTCCTGAGAAAGTCACCACGGGAGAGAGGCTCTTGTTGACTGGGCTAGATTTATTCTCTGAGACAGATCCGAATGGTCTCCACTCCATTGTCTGAGCATGCATAATTGCAGAGCTCTCAAATAGAATCAAGCATAGGGAATGATGTCCATGGAGGCGACCATCAGACCAATTACCTCCATACTTTGAGCCACTGATGGCCAAACAGTAGACTGAAGAGAGGCAAGACTCGCCAGAAACACAGACCATCAAGCTCCATTCGGAGCTTGATAGATAGGCCCCCTAGTCTCAACATACATAATGTGCCTGCCCACTGCCAAAGAAAATCCTGTATAAAGGATTTTAAAAATGTCCCTATCTACTGCATATGACATATTCTTCTGAAGTGCAAGTCTCCAAGACCTAGAAGACAAAAGCACTTACCTGCAGTCTAGCTGTCCGTCAGGAAGACAGCTTACAAGGCATGAAAAAAGGACACATACTCCTTACAGAGACCTCTTGAAAAAGAAAGAACAGAGTAACCAACTCTGGCTTTCTGTACAATGGGCAGCAATGTGTTAGGAAAACAAAGCAAGGACTACCTCACAAATTCCTAACTGCTTAAAAGCCACCTCTAGTATACTGAAGAGATTGACGTGGACTCAGCTAAACCCAGATCCTTGCTTGCAGGAAAAAGTACCCAAAAAAGGAATTAATTTCTTCAGACACCGAGCTTCACCTCCTCCATTGACAGAGGCAAAGAAAATGACTGGGGATTATGGGTAGGGGAGTGACACTTAACAGTTTTGCTGTGGTGCTCTTTGCCTCCTCCTGCTGGCCAGGAGTGATATTCCCACTAGTAATTGAATGATGTTGTGGAATCTCCATATCTTAGGAAAGAAATGCTGTTTCCATTCTTATTTCACACTTCGTTCCAATGTACCATTTCAAACTGGCAACATTGTGTTTGTAAGCCTGAATACGTGTACCATCCAGAGATATTCAATCAGTCCCTTATTGTGCAAAAGGTACAATGATATTGCCATCAACAATTGTAATCCAAATTCCCATAAACAACTATCCCATATAATGTATGCAGATTTGTTCTAATTTGTTTAATGATGTAGCGAATAAACGGGTAGATTACAAGTTTTGCGTTCGTGTTTTAACGCTGAAAAAACAGCGTTTAAACAGCAATGCAGCCATTACGAGTCTTGTCGGTATAGCTGTACCGCAAGCCTTTTAGCCTGTAACGCAACCTCAGTCCCACACTCGAAAAAAATGATGTTTTTGCGTGTGATTTCAATAGCCCTGCCACTAAAAGTTTTGCGGTGAGGCTAAAAAGCTTGCGTTACGCCCTATAACGATAAGTTTCGTACCGCTATCTGAGAGCATTAGTTATGAGTTTTACGCAAAAAACTGTTCCATAAAACTCATAACTAAAGTGTTACAAAGTACACTAACACCCATAAACTACCTATTAACCCCAAAACCAAGGCCCTACAGCATCGCAAATACTATATTAGTTAAAAAAAATACTCAGCACACCAAAAATGCATCAAAAGACAATAGTTATATTTGATATTATCATGTCAATAGATCAGAACAGCAGTGATGGAATACCAAAAAATATGCAAAATACAGATAAGGTAAGAGGTCCCTAAACTATCCTCATTCAAACTTGCATACAGCATATATACGCACACACCCTAAATTCCCGTAGGTGTCCCTAAGGAGAAACAAAACATAAGCACCTTTTCCACAAAGTTCACAGTTCAGAATGTGAATAAGTAAATAGGTAGCAAAAAGGGCTTAAAGTTGCTACTTTGTAATCCACCTGTAATGTAATGTACATCAAGCTTGATAGTAGCGTATTACAAAGTCCGCTGCCCAGCCGTTCAAGATCCAAATTTAACTACCATATATCTAGGGAACTCCTCTCTTCCTAGGTCTCACACCGCTTTTATGCGAGATGTATAGCAGAGACCTATCAAATATATCAAATTTCCCAGTCCTTTGAACTAGTAACGATGCCAACAGGCTCTAAATTCGCCTCTATCCCAACTAATATCAATTTAGCGTATGGTGCAAAACTGCTGATCCATATAGCTTATGAAATGTACAGACCACCTTTAGCAATCACAGTTCACCTTTACTAATCACAGTTCATATCGTGGTAAATGATTGTGCTTGCTGACTCATCTGTGTATATTCACATGTGTTATATGCAGGCTTGAAATGTCACAATTCATGTAATAAAGAGAGATTATACTTGCTGATATTCGGTGGATACTCTGTACGAATTCCTGTTGAAAAACGCAGAGTGAGCGTGACGTTCTGCACCAAGCTGGAGGCTGTAGAATCTAAGGGAAATATGGACAAGGAGTCCCATCGATATGGTAAGTTTGAAAAAGGACGCTTTGGTAAAACACTCCGATGCACGTTTCGGGACTCTGCCCTTTCTCAATGAGTATACCACGTCATAGTGTTCACTAGCTCTTACAGTTCATACATGGCTTATGACTGGATCACAGGAAACACACCTTCCCTTCATACGTATCATTCACGCAATACCTAAATCTTAGCAAACACTAATCTAAACCACTTTATATACAACAACAGAGTACTTGATAATAGTTCTGAACAAAACATAACCATATCATAAATGCATCCTTAAAAAATAGCATGACAATTCCCACATTGATCGCATTCTGCCACTCAAAATATACATACATCTATATTAGACTAATGATGCACACAGAACAGATTACTCATCTATATAGAATTCACAGTAACAGATTCCTTATGTATACAGTTGGAACACATTCTATCTAGAATATATAATAATGAGAAATTGACAAATATCCCTATATAAAGAAACCCCAGGAAATGTCACTATTTTACCCCCTTAAGGGTAAGTGTGTCTAGTTTCCTAATCCATTGGGCTTCCTTCCGAAAGAGAGTCTCTTGTCTATTGCCCCCTCTTCTAGGAGGGGGAGCATCATCCACAATTTGAAAACTAAGTTGACTCTTATGCGAATGAATCAAAATATGAAAAGCAATTGGAGCATCATAATCTTCATTATTAATGGCTGTCTTGTGTTGTATGATACGATCTCTAACACTTAATCACATAAATTACGTAACTTGAGTTACAGGTATATGTATTTTTAATACTAATCTTACATCTAGTATGTGGATGTGTAACATAATCACCTTTAATGAGGGAATTGCATTGTACACAACCATAACATAGAAAAGAACCTTTTTTTCTGTAGGGGTAAGGTCAGATTTGTGGAACCTAAATCAGCCTTAACAAATTCATCCCTCAGGTTTCTATTCCTTTTATATGAAAAGAGTGGAGGATTTTTAAATACTTCAGATGTATGGGGATCTTCTTGTAACAGATACCAGTGCTTAGATATTATAGATCTTAGTTTCCTACTGTGTAGGCCAGATTGTGTGGCAAAGGGTACTGAGAACTGAAGGTCTGTTTTCAGTCTAGGGGATAACAATGTTTCTCTATCGGTCTGTTGTACTCTAGTCACATTATCTAGTACAACATTCTCAGGATAACCCCTAGCTTTAAACTTATCTGCCATCTGTTCTAACCTCAACTGAACTTGCAAAGGCTCTGTAACGATCCGCTCTGTTCTCAATAATTGATTATAGGGTAAGCTTTTGATCATAGCTGGTGGATGAAAGCTATCATACATTAGTAATTTTTTCTGTCTGTGGCTTTACTGAAAATGTCACATTCTAGTATATCACCTTTTCTGATCACTATTGTGTCAAAAAAACTTACTCTCTCAACACTATGTTCCATGGTAAATTTGAGAAAATCAGTTTTATTATTCAAACTGTCCAGCTTTCATTCACCAGCTATGATCAGAAACTTACCCTATAGTCAATTATTAAGAACAAAGCGGATCGTTACAGATCCTTTGCAAATCCAGTTGAGGTTAGAACAGATGGCATATAAGTTTAAAGCTAGGGGTTATCCTGAGAATGTTGTACTAGATAATGTGACTAGAGTACAACAGACCGATAGAGAAACATTGTTATCCCCTAGACTGAAAACAGACCTTCAGTTCTCGGTACCCTTTGTCACACAATATGGCCTACACAGTAGGAAACTAAGATCTATGATATCTAAGCACTGGTATCTGTTACAAGAAGATCCCCATACATCCTGAAGTATTTAAATATCCTCCACTCTTTTCATATAAAAGGAATAGGAACTAGAGGGATACATTTGTTAAGGCTGATTTAGGTTCTACAAATCTGACCTTACCCCTACAGAAATAAGGTTGTTTTCCATGTTATGGTTGTGCACAATGCAATTCCCTCATTAAAGGTGATTATGTTACACATCCTCATACTGGATGTAAGATTAGTATTAAAAATACATATACCTGTAACTCAAGTTAAGTAATTTATGTGATTAAATGCCCATGTGGGTTGGCATACGTGGATGAGACCACTCAGAGTTTTAGGGATAGTATCAGACAACACAAGGCAGCCATTAATAATGAAGATTATGATGCTCCAGTTCCTTTTCATATTTTGACTCATTCGCATAATTAGAATCAACTTAGGTTTACAATTTCAAATCTAGAAGAGGGGGCGATAGACAAAAAACTCTCTTTCGGAAGGAAGCGCAATGGATTAGGACACTAGACGCACTTTCCCCTAGGGGGTTAAATAGAGACATTTCCTGGGGTTTCTTTATATAGGGATATTTGTCCATTTCTCATTATTATATATTCTAGATAGAATGTGTTCCAACTGTATACATAAGGAATATGTTACTGTGAATTCTATGTAGATGAGTAATCTGTTCTGTGTGCATTGTTAGTCTAATATAGATGTATGTATCTATGAGTATATTTTGAGTGGCAGAATGTGATCAATGTGGGAATTGTCATGCTATTTTTAAGGATGCATTTATGATATGCTTATGTTTTGTTCATAACTATTATCAAGTACTCTGCTGTTGTATATAAAGTGGTTTAGATTAGTGTTTGCTAAGATTTAGGTATTGCGTGAATGATACATATGAAAGGAAGGTGTGTTTCCTGTGATCCAATCATAAGCCATGTATAAACTATAAGAACTAGTGAACACTATGACGTGGTATATTCCTTGAGAAAGGGCGGAGTCCCGAAACATGCATCTGAGTGTTTTAACAAAGCGCCCTTTTTCAAACTTACCATATCGATGGATCCCCTTGTCTATATTTCCCTTAGATTCTACAGCCTCCAGCTTGGTGCAGAACGTCACGCTCACTGAGCGTTTTTCAACAGGAATTCGTACAGAGTATCCCTGGAATATCAGCAAGTATAATCTCTCTTTATTACATGAATTGTGACATTTCAAGCCTGCATATAACACATGTGAATCTACACAGATGACTTGCAGGAGAGTCAGCAAGCATAACCATTTACCCCAATATGAACTGTAATTACTAAAGGTGAACTGTGATTGCCTAAGGTGGTCTGTACATTTCATAAGATATATGGATCAGCAGTTTTGGATCATACTCTAACTTGATATTAGTTGGGATAGAGGCGAGTTTAGAGCCTGTTGGCATTGTTACTAGTTCAAAGGACTGGGAAATTTGATATATTTGATAGGTCTCTGCTATACTTCTCGCATAAAAGGGGTGTGAGACCTAGGAAGAGAGGAGATATATGGTAGTTACATTTGGATCTTGAACGTCTGGGCAGCAGACTTTGTAATAAGCTACTATCAAGCCTGATGTATCATTACATTACATGTGGAACAATCAAAAAACAAGAGTCTGGACTAAGTCTAACCCTCTTAGCCTCTCTAAATAAGACTGATATCTCCCTACTCAGTCCAATAAAGGAAACAAAAACTTGGGTGTAAGAGAGGCGCTGTGTAAACAGCTGAGAGAACTAACAATAGCTAAAAAAGATTGAATAAAAATATCTCAATATGTATAATACAATGTATCGTAAGATTAGATATATATCAATATGTATAATAAAAAACCAACATAGAAAGGGATAATATAAACTAGTTTAATAAAAGGCAATAATAAATAACAATAGTAAGTTGTGGCCACAACTAAATAAAATAATGAAGAAAAATTAGCAGCATAGATTTACAATTCACAATTTTAACGCTATTAAGTAACTAGGACGGTTCAGCGATGTAGTGTCACTTAGATAAGGTGCAATACTAAGCCTCCTGTAAGTAAATAAGACTGAAATAATTGGCTTGTAATTTCTCCGATAATGTCCGTATGTGATTTAAATCTGGTGAGTTAGGGTATCCTTTGTGAATGAAAGAGTCCCGTTGAAAGTGTGTAGGCAAATTCCTATTGCGTGTACTGAGTTGAGCTCCGTGAGTTGAAGTGAGTGAGAGACAGGGCAATCTGCTGTTCTGCCATTCTGTGTTAAAGTGCAAGTGATAGATAGTTCTTTGTTAAGTGAACTAGTAGATACGTGAATTTCTTTGAATTAGCTTATTTGCAAAAAAGTGACAAATTTTCTTGTTTGAGAATAGTTTATCAATGTGATAGTTATAAAATGTTCAATGTGAATCTTCAGCTGTATGACAGGCTTATTAGCTGCGCTCCCCGGCCAGCGTATGTGTGTAGATGCGTGGCGGAAGTACTCACAGCTGCTTCACTGTCTGTGACAGCACTGAATCCTTTCTAGTTGCCGTTCGGCTGTTCCGTTGGAACAGAACGGCAGAACAGCAGATTGCCCTGTCTCTCACTCACTTCAACTCACGGAGCTCAACTCAGTACACGCAATAGGAATTTGCCTACACACTTTCAACGGGACTCTTTCATTCACAAAGGATACCCTAACACATACGGACATTATCGGAGAAATTACAAGCCAATTATTTCAGTCTTATTTACTTACAGGAGGCTTAGTATTGCACCTTATCTAAGTGACACTACATCGCTGAACCGTCCTAGTTACTTAATAGCGTTAAAATTGTGAATTGTAAATCTATGCTGCTAATTTTTCTTCATTATTTTATTTAGTTGTGGCCACAACTTACTATTGTTATTTATTATTGCCTTTTATTAAACTAGTTTATATTATCCCTTTCTATGTTGGTTTTTTATTATACATATTGATATATATCTAATCTTACGATACATTGTATTATACATATTGAGATATTTTTATTCAATCTTTTTTAGCTATTGTTAGTTCTCTCAGCTGTTTACACAGCGCCTCTCTTACACCCAAGTTTTTGTTTCCTTTATTGGACTGAGTAGGGAGATATCAGTCTTATTTAGAGAGGCTAAGAGGGTTAGACTTAGTCCAGACTCTTGTTTTTTGATTGTTCCACATGTAATGTAATGATACATTACATGTGGATTACAAAGTAGCAACTTTTACTTTTACAGTATTCTACACCTTCACCTGGAACTGAATGGGTTACCTGAATGAGATATCTCGGGAACAGAAATTAGACACGCAGCAAGCCAGTATAAAAGCTGTTCTGTTTATTAGAAGATGCACAACACTTCTTATAGGCAATAGTTACAGAATATAGGGTTAAACAATGACGCGTTCATAACTACATCATTTCATACCATATTTCATGAACAAGAGAAGCTTATTAAAATTGAATTGGGTAAAAGAGGAATGTTAAGGAGTATTTCTATAACCATAACAAAAGTACATCTGAGCGCATAGCTCAGCCCAAAGCAAGGCCGTTTGTCCATCTTACATAGATAACGGGGCTTCCAGGTGCATTGCCAGGAATATTCACAAGGTCAATCTAGCTAAAATCTACAGATTTCTTGGTACATAATAAGCTTTTAAAATAAACTATTCTAGACAAAATGGATTCCTAAAGACAAAATGGTGTCGGTAATGCTAATATATCCTAACATACCACTCTTTTATTCTAACAGAATAAAATAAAAGGAAAAGCACAGAAAATTAGTAACTCCATTAACAACAATATACACCTAATACTTCAGTATAACATGAATCTATGTGATAATACTGTAGGGAAATGTATTTACATTTCCTGCTATAATATATAGACAACATTTAAAACTGAATAGGCCAATAGGGCACAATTTTTCACTGCTTATAGGTACAGTCTCTCCAATACTCTCCATCTACCTCCCAGCATCCTCAAACTACTGGTCTATCTGCACAAAGACCCAACCAGCCCCCTATCTACCCCCAAACAATGCTGCATCTTTATTTCTCAACCTGCATAGCTAGCACCCCCCAATATTTCCGACAGTTTCTTGCTCTGTATATTCTCCACAGTGAAGCATGACATGGGAACAGCACAAGTATCTCTGGGTGACCTCTGATCACTTTAAGAACAGTCTTTGTCCTCTTAGAGCTCCACCTTCCTCAGACACTCTGATTCAATACCATAGTGCATTTGCAGTAGGGGTGCTTTGCCAGTGTCCATCTGCAGGTATATGCTGGAAGTCCGATGGTTTGTTCACGGGGTAGACAAGGATAGCAGGTGGATCCTCATAGCAAGCAGACACTCGAGTTAGAAGGAGTCTAAGAAGGAAACAAAACAGCACAAGATGAGCATACACCCTGATACAATCACAATTATGGCCAACAAAACTTCTTTCACCTTTTTGTAAGCATCACCATTTCATTAAATAGCTTAACTTATCCTATGTCATTTAAAACCAGGAAAACATTGTGGATATATCATGCAAACTAAATACATTGATTATACTTTTACAGGGAATAACTCACAGCTTCTCTATATAATTTAAATGATACCTTAAACATGAATACTAAGCAAGTTAAAACTGCTAGACTTCATCAAGAGGCTGTATGGCTATGCTAAGTAACTTATGCTAAGGCCTGCCCTGCAACAAAAATGAAAAGTAAAACAGTCAATAGAAATATTTTCTTTAAAATTAATTTCTTCACACTTTCTCTTTGAACTACTAAAACAAATAACCTAGTGTTGTTTTATTCTGAAAAGCTACTATATGTAATGTTTATAAATTTCCAACTATGATCTTAATAGTTAGCTGTCATTCTGATATAAACACTACTAATTTACTAATTATTTTATGCAACCTAAATTCTCTCGCATTCCTGTATGAGGAAAGAATACAATCATAACATTATTAAAACTACCAAATAAGGTAAACATCTTTATGGTAAGATAATTCCTTTCACTGACAAACATTTACAAAACTCAAATTGCAGATACCATACCAGTTAATAAAGGGAAAAATACATTTGCTTTCATAACACAGCTCCAATAAGAGCCATCGTAGGTAGAAAATATACCATCAATATCACTATAATTATACTTCTTCCAAAAACATTGGTGAGCCTTCTGTGTTCTATAATGGTGAAGGGTCTAGAATATTCTGAGATATTGCAGCATTTTCTTTAAACTATAAAGGTGTAAACATATTCTCTATACTCAGTGGGCCATTCAATAGGTTACAATACTGCAAGGTTTAGAGTTACACTTATTTAGAGGGTTACTTTGTGTAAGTACATAAACTATAATGTGTACTAATACAAATAAGGCATAATTTTCTGCAGACAAAGCTATATGACTTCTTATAACTAATATGATCAATAAAAATAACAAAATTACAAGAGAATACAAAACAAGCAATATAAGTGAACAAGTTAAAACAATACGCCCTTAATTTAGCTGTGGATGACTCTGTAACAGTGTAACAGGCCCTCAATTCCAACAGGCCAGGCACAGTCCAGAGAAGGATAATCTTTATGTTCTGAAGACAAGCATCATAGGAAACAGTCATAGATTACCCAGAGTCTAGTACTGGGGCTGATACCAGCATGCAAAGCAAAGAATGGATCCAAAGATAGTTCAGCAACTTTTACTGCAGTATGGTGGTTAAAAAAACTTGACAAAAGGTATTTTATCTTCGTTTTTTCTTCACCTAGGCACCAGGCATTTCTTTATTTAAAAGGTTTACTTGCATTCAAACTTCAATCTTTTGGAGAGTGCACTATGGAATTTTATCTGTACAGATTTACCTAAATATGAAAAACTCAAAAATAATTTAGTTAGTGTTTTTACTTTCTGGATACAGCTTCATGATCTCATCCTGCAAATACAAATATTGTATTAATAACAACAAAAACATTTTAGGTTAATTCTCCTACTAAAAAAAAAAACAATCACCCAAATCACATAAAGATACTCATCAGGAGGCGGAGCTTGGCCACGCTCGAAGATGGCCGCACATTAGGAGAGCTTCAGCCACCTATGCTGACATAATAGCTTTCAACAGCAACTGAACACCTAAAACCAGCCTGAAACTCTTCAAATATTGGCACTGCTTGTCCCTAAGTTACTAGGCACTGAGACATATTTCCAAAAGAAGTCATTCAACTTCCCTCGCTAAGCTGCTGTGGACCGCTCCTACTCCTAAAGCACGCTAAAGTACAAGGTTTTAGATCCACCCGCACATACCGACACGGAACCGGAGAGTAGCTCTCCACAACACCTCCATACCTACAAGCACTCCGGCAATATTGGCCTCTTCTGCAGCAACCTCTTTCGACACAGCAGAGTAGGGCAAGTCCCGACGGGTGACTCCGCAACTTGGCCTACTGCCAGTCCACCCAGCAAGCGGCGGATCGCCGAAAATCTGATTCGCCTTCAAAGGACCCACTACGGACCACGGATACACCAGGAAGGGGGTAAGAAACTACTCAGTTCATCCCTCGACTCGAGCTGAAACTAATCCTTGCTCCGGAGAAAAGAACAGACATCTCTGGCAGTTCCCGGTTGCATCTTATTAAGTGCTGCGCCACAGTTTCTAAATCCGGGAAGGCCCTCTGCACACTACTAACTCAGGTATAAAAACCGCAAAGACAGTCACATTTTTTCTTTCTCCTTTTTACTGAATAAACCTCATTACATGGTTTGCATATATAGGGAGAGGGTCTATATGATTCAAAACAGGGTCTCACACTAACGGGTCATTATCCCTGCAAGACAAAAGGATACACAACATTCTCAAACTTTGTACTCTATCTCTAATTGAAAGCATATAGAGTTATATATCACAATCTGTTGCCTCACAGAGAACTTTTGCAAATCAGTTATAAATCATCACCACACAACCTGGGTGTTTATTACCACACTATATCCCTCCTCAAATACTTATCAATACTCCTCTAACAACTTATAATATAAGTATATTGGAGTCATAATACCAACTATTTGACTTTAAACTTTATTACAACTCAGCGGGCATGCCTGGCAAACGGGTGAACAAAACAGACAAGATAAGCTCAACTAAATCTATGAGTCATTATCTCAGACCTATTGACACAACTAGTGACCTCAGTGGGAACGAAATGGAGCCATCTCAAGACAACAGCAGTGCTTCTACCCTACATATTAACACCAACCACTCACAGTGTATAACTAAAAGTGATATCCATAACCTATCGTCCAAGGACGACATTCAAGGCGTATTAAACGAGATGAGAAGTCTATTTGGAGCCTTAAGAAAAGATTTCTCGGCTCTTGAAGCTAGGGTTATCAAAACTGAGAAAACCTCGCATGACCATATAACTCTGATCCGCCAAAACGCCTCTGACATACAAAATCACACGGATAACTTGCAGTTCCTCAATGACAAAATTGAAGACATGGACAACAGGGGGCGTAGGAACAACTTACGCTTCCGTGGAGTAACAGAGGCTGTCTCCCCCCAAAACATAGAGGGATACTTACAAGCTTTATTCCGTATTATCAAAGATACACCTACATCCCCCGAGATCCCTATTGAGAGAGCACATAGGGCTCTTAGACCCAAACCAACTAACAAAGCCCCTCCGAGGGATATAATTGTCAGATTCTTAAATTACAAAGATAAAGAGGAAATACTACAAGGCGCCAGAAAGAAACACCCGATCACCCATGGTGGCGAGGAGATACAGGTTTTCTCGGACCTCTCTCCCATGACCTTACAGAAACGGAGAGACTTAGGTCACATTACATCAGCCCTCAGAAGTCGTGGGGTCCCTTACAGATGGAGCTTCCCGGTTTCTATAATAGCCACTAATAACAGCAAAACCTCAATTTTCAGGCCAGGAATGGATCACAGGGACTTTCTCGAAAGCTTGGCGATCCCAGTCGCCCCCACAGATGATATTGCTAGGAATGACTCACGTCCATCAGCACGATCAACACAGGAACACCATGCTGGGGTTTCGGTGGGGTAAAGTATGCTATGCCTTTTGGTTCAGAATTGTAATTTTTTTTCAGAGACTTTTGTGCCTATTAATATTTTTAATTATGTTTTTCCCATGTCTTGCATTGTCAAATCTGACCTCTGTATTACTTTGTATGCACCTGTAGGGCCTCTTAGTTATGTACCTAAAAGAGACATCTGGGTTTATGCATTGGTTCAATATTGACAAGAGTATAGTGGGTTGCGTTAACTAGAAAAGACCTTGGGACACTAGAGGTATAATTTAACTATAGGGAGCATTATGTACCCCTTGTAGTTGCATGATGTAACCAGCAGTTGCTACCGGGATGCCATATATTCTACCCTAAGGTGTTTAATATCATAGGCCCTAGACCTAGTATCTCCCCCCCCGAGAATTTACAGTCTACAGACGTGGCACAAACATGCCCTTATATAGTTTACTATGTACAGGGGAAGAGGTAATTTCGTTTGTTAACCTACTAGTTGTTTAATGCTCAACACTCAATCCTTCTCAAGCTTTAGGACTATACCTGCTACAAGGGACATTCACTTAGCGCACCTCTCATTTACATATATACGTGCGGCAAGGATAGCTTAACTAGGGTCGCGTCCTGTATACCCATCTTTCACATCTAGCGCACCCCAGGGCCTTATTCCACCACTTGTTAAACAACTCGCACACACATGGAATCATGGGGGAGAGTAAAAACATGATACTAACAGGCTGGTATTACACAGTTTTTTATGTTATAATGAAGGTTGGTTAAAAATAATGTTTATATATGTTATTCAAAGAATGTTGCTTTTTTCCTATAAGTTATATATAACTGACGTCAGTTAAGGGGCTATTCCCCTTTGTTCGCACTTTTTGATTGTTCTAAGGTCTACCTGAGGTAACTGTGGGATCTCGGGCCTACCACTTCTAATTTAACCTTATAAAGGTTTTTTATATCCCATCCTTGCACCAGGTATTTTCTTACTTTCCCTACCCCTCTATTTTTCTAACTTTTCAACTCGATCTCCCTCACTTTTTCCCTTTTTTTTTTTTTTATTTTTTCTCTCCCACATAGCGATCAACATGTCACAACAGTATAAGTCTAAGAAATTTGGAGACCATTCCATAAATATCACAACTATTAACGCAAAAGGCCTGAATGACCCGGGCAAACGTTCTATAGCTTTCAGGGAACTACAAAAATCTCAGAGCCAAATAATCATATTACAGGAAACACACTTTAAGAAAGGTAAAGAACCCAAATGGAATAACTCAAGATATCCTCTAGCATATTTCGCATCAGGCCAAACTAAAAGAGGGGGTGTAGGTATAGTCTTTCACAAATCAGTCCCCTTCCTTCTAACGCATTTAGAAAAAGATCCTAATGGACGCTTCCTGATCCTGGTGGGCACTCTTTTCGGACATTACATTACATTGGTTTCTATATACTCACCCAGTCACGGGCAGGAGGTATTTTTCAAACATATCTCAGATCTAGTTATGGAACACTCAAAAGGGATCACATACATGGCGGGTGACTTTAATTTAGTCGTTGATCCTCTAGTTGACACCTCTAAAGGACTCTCGTGCACTCCCAACTCGACAATCAACCAGGTGAACGAGATAATGGCTAACTTAAAACTACATGACGTATGGCGCACACTACACCCGACGGCCAGAGATTTTTCGTTCTACTCTATACCTCATAATAGTTACTCCAGACTGGACTACATATACACTGACTTGCGGTTTGTCACTTACCCACAGCTGCTTAATTGATCACATAACCTGTTCTGACCACGCCCCTGTCTCATGTTCCATCCTTTGGCCTGACATTCCCATCACACACAATACATGGAAACTAGATGACTCAATTCTTGACGACCCCCTTGTTTTTAATGACATTATTAAAACACTTAAAGAATATTTCGAGTTTAATACCCATCCGGACTCTACTCACGAGACTATATGGGAAGCCCATAAAAGCGTGATTAGAGGATCCCTGATCAGGCATAAAGCCTTTATCAACAAACAATATAGGACCAAATATATTAGCATTCAGACACAGATCGCGACGCTAGAAGCAAAACACAAGACCAATCCATCTTGCTTGTCCACACTAAATGACCTACAGAAAGCTAGAACTGATTTTCATAGACACTTAACACAGTCACACCAAAAGAAAGCTTTACAGTTGAGACAGTATTATTATGAAGGGGGTGATAAACCCGGTAGAATCCTAGCTAGAACTCTTAAAAAGCGGAAACTTCGCTCACATATCCACTCCCTCAAATCATCTGAGGGTAGGGAGTTGCGCAGCAGATTACAAACAAGTTCTATAAATACTACCACTCCTTATACAACATTCACGACCCACCAGGTGGGCCAAGTAAAACAGCTAAAGACTTACAGCACAAAGCCAATGTTGACTCTTATCTTATCAATATAGACCTACCTTCCCTATCAAAGGAAGAGTCTGATTTTCTAGACTCTCCCATTACAATGGAGAAATTGGCTGAAGCCATTAAAAATTCACCAGGAGGAAAGAGCCCAGGGCCTGATGGTTTTACCATGGCCTACTATAAGAAGTTTAAAGAGATTTTAGCCGGACCGATCCTCCAGTTATTTAACAGTCTAAGAGAACACCCTTCTCTATCACGAGTCCTTTTAGAGGCACATATCACTGTCATCCCCAAGCCAGGCAAGGCAGCTGATACCCCAGGTCATTTTCGCCCCATATCTTTGATTAATTCAGATATGAAACTGCTGGCGAAGATTCTAGCATCCAGACTTAATAAATATCTACCACAGCTGGTCTATAATGACCAGGTGGGATTTGTCCCATGGGCGTGAAGCCAGGGATAACACTATCAAAGTGACTCAGCTAATCAATCATGCTAGGGTCTCAGGGACTCCTATGGCGCTTTTCTCCACCGACGCAGAGAAGGCCTTCGATAGGGTGAACTGGGTCTTTCTGCGTATGGTACTAGAAAAGATGGGAATTGGCCAAGTTTTCTTAAATTACGTTATAGCCCTTTATTCCAATCCTAATGCCAGGATCAGAGTCAACAACACTCTATCGGATTCATTTGATATAAAGAACAGCACTAGACAGGGCTGCCCTCTCTCCCCACTCCTGTTTGCCCTGACCATCGAGGTTCTCGCTCACAAAGTGAGAACAAATCAGCGCATAAACGGAATAAGAGTGGGGGACACAGAACATAAACTGGCGCTGTATGCCGACGATGTTTTGTATACTTTGACTAACGTATCAAATTCGCTCCCCAATCTATTGGCGGTATTGAAGGAATACGGAAGGGTCTCTGACTTCTCTCTTAATTTGAGCAAGTCGGAGCTCCTTAACATCAATTCATGCCCGAAAGCAGTACAGAACTTACAACACGAACATCAAATTTCTATAGCTACTAAGAAATTGAAATATTTAGGCATTTTCTTAACTCCTGACCCAGCGGATCTTTTTAAATATAATTACGTTCCCCTTAAAAATGAGAATGCTGCTGACCTGTCCTCCTGGAGGAGTAAATATATCTCTTGGCTGGGCAGAGCAGGTGTCGTCAAGATGAACGTTTTGCCCCGTTTGTTGTACTTGTTCCAAACACTTCCCATAACATTACTAAAGGGCTATATTGCCCAAATACAGAAACTCATCGAGCAATACACATGGGGCAACACCAAACCCAGGGTACCCAAACGCACTATGTACTTACCAAGGGACAGAGGAGGTCTGGGACTACCAGATATCTCTAAATATAAAAGAGCTATAGGCCTGCAGAGGGTAGTTGAATGGGCTCATAATCCTAAATATAAAGCATGGGTGGGCTTGGACAGACAAATTCTCAAGGTTAACAATGTTGGCACTTTGGCATGGCTCCCCCCTGCGCAGCGCCCTAAGATAATTAACAGATATCACCTATTTGAAGAGGCGTTTAGTAACTGGGACTCTACTATTATGACTTCCACCGATATCTCCACGCACCTCTCTCCTTTAACACCAATTATCGAAAATCCGGAGATTCCGTATCACAGACTAGGATTCCACAGAATCATACCCTACAGAATCAGGGAGGGCTCAGTTCTCGGAGTGGTAGACTCAGGACAGATTAAATCACAAGAATCCCTAAGGGAATTTCAACCCAATATTTTTTCCTCATGGATGCACTACAACCAGTTAATACACTTTATTACCAATCACAAGCGCAAACGAGAACTAGGCAGATCTCTCACCACTTTTGAGAACCTGTGTGTTAGGGAGACTCTTCCGGGACACTTAATCTCCCTCATATACAAGATAGTGACCTTGCAGGGTTCAGACTCACTTCCGACTTACACTAATCGATGGAAAGAGGATCTAGGGTCAGACATTAATACAGAACATTGGCTAAAAGCGTTTAAACTCATAAAAAAATCATCTGTGTCATCTACCATACAAGAATCCCACATTAAACTCTTTAGCAGATGGTACTTGACGCCCGTCAGACTACATAGATTCTTCCCAACAGTTAGCCCAATGTGCTAGAGGGGCTGTGGAGAACATGGCTCCCTGCTGCACATTTGGTGGTCATGCCCCGCTTTGACGTCTTTCTGGAACGATGTTGTACAGGAAATGTCTAGGATTCTACACACCCACATCCCAGCAAGCCCAGAGACCCTGCTTTTTCTTAGTTTGCCCAAAATGGCTAGCCAGGTACACCTGGCGTTGTTGCTAATTATGCTTACCGGTGCTAAAAAGTTGATCCCAAGAAAGTGGAAAACTCGCTCAATTCCTACTCTAAACGAGTGGAACCTTCAGGTAGAGGAGTTACTGACCCTTGAGAGATACCACTATCTCAAAAACCACACACTAGATAAATTCGAACTTATGCTAGCAATTTGGCGGGGGGCACAATATAAAGCTCGATTCGCAGCTTGAGCGGTCGCTGTGTGACCGGGAAAAAGGGAATTTTTTTTTTCTTCTTTCTCTCCTCCCCCCTCTTTCTCCACCTCTCTCTCTTCTCTCCTCTTTCGACACTTCTCTCTCCACTTCCTTCTGCTATTGACCTACCCCCAACTACCCTTTTCCCCTATTCAGGTTATTTTATACATTGTTTATTGTCTCAAAAATGTTTAAAACAATATGCTTGTAAACTCACGTGTCCAGCTTTGTCCTGGGGACGGGGGTACATATCAAAATGATGTGTATGATTTCTTTAGCTACGAACAATAATTGATTTTCTTTTGTATCTTTCAGAAGTATTGTATGGCTTTATCATGCTTGTATATCTGTTATTCAATAAAGCTCTTTAAAAAAAAAAAAAAAAAAAAGATACTCATCAATACTCCCCCCTTTGTTCACGTGAAACACCATATGTGTCACGCAAACACAATATAACATCAAACTATAAGACAATTCATGCACTCATAAAAGCAAAATCAAATACACCTCAATATTCAATATGCCATTCATACAGCACCCTTCCACACACATTCACTAAAAATAAAAACATAACATTCTCTGAGAAAACACTTAAAACCAACTGTCATTTACACAAAACAAAACATTAACAGGTGGCACAAACTTTTAACAACCACAATCAACCTGAAATTCAACACATATACTTACATTCAGTGAAACACAGCACTGAAAAATCCTACATTCTAGCAAAACTATACAAATAATTTCTATAACAACCATCTATGCCCTGGTTTTGCAAATTCCACCATGCACAATACTATGAGATCACGCTAATAATGCAATCACTTCAGAAGATCAATAAACTCCAGTTGCATATTTACAAATAAAATTCCTAACAATAAATTTACAAAGGAACACACAAACACCTAAGTACTCTATTCTGGGAAAGGTCAGATAATAATGGTACAGCCACTTTTCTATATAGCCCCTGCTTGCATGCACAGTGCAAACCCACTGTTAAATAAATCATGTTTGGCACAAATAATTTGTGAAAAGCTATAGAATCAAGTCTATACTTTTACATAACCAAGATTTTAATAAATACACAATTATTTGATTTAATTTTTTGTATATAACTTGATATTCAACATTTTGCAGCTCTCTGTGTAAATATAACAATTGTATAGAACTAAATGAGCTTTTTAAAAAGAATAATAATAATAATTTACACTAATAGATTAAAAGGACAGTTTGCCCCAAAATTTCCCCTTTAAATTGTTCCCAATGATCCATCTCACCTGATGGAGTGCCTTTAATTGTTTACAAATATCTCCGTTTTCCAGACAAATATCAGATAAGGACAATGAAATATGCTATTACCTGAAACTTAACCCATTGTAAGAGGCTATGATTTAAAAGTACAAAAGCAACTACTTCATACATACAAATAAACCTGAAAATACAATTTCTCCTACTTTTTTATACTACACAGCTGGAATAACAAATCATTGAACTGTCCCTTTAAGGACTGACCATTTATAACCTGTATATTACATATATATAACCTAGCCATGATTAGGAAACTTGTGTTATTTACCATTAAAATTCTACTTCTTTACTGTATCATAACCTGCATATTTAAATGAGAGCCATCACAGCATAACTAATATTACACAGTAATGTTACCCATTTATATTAAAAATTCTACTGAATTATACTTCTACTGAATTATAACAGTAATAACAGCGTATAGTCTTTTCTATTCTCCTGTTTTTTTAACTCCTTGCGTGAATCTTAGATTACACACATAAACCTGTTAATCACTTGCTAGAAAACTCTTATATTTACCAGACTTAAAATCACGACCATCAGTGCGCTTAACAAATTCCTTAGTTCACTTGCAAAAACAATCGGCTAGATTACGAGTCTCGAGTTATGAGTAAAAAAGCAGCGTTAAGGCTCATAACGCTGCTTTTTTTCTACCGCTGCTATTACTATTCTTGTAGGTAGCTTTGGACTGCAATAGAGCTAAATGCCCTTTTATGGGTAATGCCCATCCAAATGCCCTTTTCAGAGCAATGGGGAGCTTAGGTTTTTTTTTTAGTTAGGGTTTTATTTGAGGGGTTGGTTGTGTGGGTGATGGGTTTTACTTTTGGGGGTAGTTTGTATTTTATTTTACAGGTAAAAGAGCTGACTTCTTTGGGGCAATGCCCCGCAAAAGACCCTTTTAAGGACTATTGGTAGTTTAGTTTAGGCTAGGTTTTTTTTATTTTGTGGGGGCTTTTTTTTATTTTGATAGGGCTATTAGATTTGGTGTAATTAGTTTTCTTGTAATTTGTTTTTTATTTTGTGTAATTTAGTGTTTTTTTGTAATTTAGGTATTTGTATTTAATGTAGTTAATTGTATTTAATTTAGGTAATTTATTTAATTGTAGTGTTAGTGTAACTTAGGTTAGGTTTTTTTACAGGTAAATTTTTATTTAATTTAGCTAGGTAGTTAGTAAATAGTTAATAACTATTTACTAACAAGTCTACCTATTTAAAATAAATACAAACTTGCCTGTGAAATAAAAATAAACCCTAAGATAGCTACAATGTAACTATTAGTTATATTGTAGATAGCTTAGGCTTTATTTTACAGGTAAGCATTTAGTTTTAAATAGGAATTATTTAGTTATTAATTGTAGGTTTTATTTAGATTTATTTTAATTATATTTAAGTTAGGGGGTGTTAGGGTTAGACTTAGGTTTAAGGGTTAATAAATATAGTATAGTGGCGGCGACGTTGGGGGTGGCAGATTAGGGGTTAATAAATGTAGGTAAGTGGCAGCGATGTTAGGGACATCAGATTAGGGGTTAATAATATTTAACTAGTGTTTGCGAGGCGGGAGTGTGGCAGTTTAGGGGTTAATATGTGTATTATAGTGGTGGCGATGTCCGGAGCGGCAGATTAAGGGTTAATAAGTATAATGTAGGTGTCGAGGATGCCGGGGGCGGCAGATTAGGGGTTAATAAGTTTAAGATTAAGGGTGTTTAGACTCGGGGTTCATGTTAGGGTGTTAATTGTAAACATAAAATGTGTTTTCCCAAAGGAATTAATGGGGCTGCGTTACGGAGCTTTACGCTGCTTTATTACAGGTGTTAGACTTTTTCTCAGTCGTCTCTCCCCATTGATGTCTATGGGGAAATCATGCACAAGCACGTACAACCAGCTCACTGCTGACTTAAGCAGCGCTGGTATTGGAGTGCGGTATGGAGCACAATTTTGCTCTATGCTCACTTCTTGCCTAATAATGCCGGGTTTAGGAAAACCTGTAATACCAGCGCTGTAGGTAAGTGAGCGGTGACAATAACGTGCAAGTTAGTACCACACCCCTCATAATGCAAAACTCGTAATCTGGCCGATTATATTTATATGCTGCAGCAGGTGGACAGTCTTTATTTGCATAAAACAAATATCATTTAAAACTAAAATGTTATTAATAACACATATAATTAAGAACATACGTATGACTTTAAAATCAAGTTACAACAATAGCACTTTAAAATTCTTCATTACAACGTCCAATTTCTTAGCTAAGAAACTAGCCTGAATAATTACCATTCAGAAAGAAAAATGCACCAAGGTAATTTTTACAGTGATACACACACAAGCTCATATCAACTTGCATACCATAAATTCACTCTCAACATTGAGCAATTTTAACTTTTTGTTTTTTATAGACATTGAAAACATATTTTATTAATGTTCTCTCTCTTCCAGGAAAACATGTACAGTATTTCAAACATAGAAAAGACATTTAGAAATACAATAAGATTAACTTTCCACCAAATTTAAAATGTATTTGAAAGTGTCCAAATTTGCAAGGAAGGGCCATTTTCCCAACAGATTGGGACATAAACAATTTTTAGACAGGATAATACATCCTCAGATATTTAGTGTAGAGTAAACCTTTTACACGTAACATGGGACACAGTTGAATACATTAGACAGACAAACACTTCTTACACATAAAATACACAGAATCTCTGTTTCGTTACTGAATCTACAGAGCTAAAATCACTGACAGCTTGGATTGCCCCATCCCCCTCCCTTTCTGGAGTGGACATTTCTCTGCCTGCAATGCTTTTATCTTGAACAGAAACTGTTAACCCTTTCGTAGACATTAAAGATGCAATAACATTTTCCTCTTCTCTGTGCATTATTATCAATATTTTGCTGTGAGCAGAACACATTTTAACAACACAATAATAGCAGTCATAAATTACTTTAACGTTCTTAAGCACAGCACAGCACAAATGAAAAAGCAGCAAAGCATAAGCATCAACAAGTACCAACTCAGCTCCAGTAAAGGTAAACCAACAGAATTATAGGGATATATAAGGAAACTTCAACACAGGTGAGACTTTAACTCACCGTAAAATAGTGCTGCAACTTGCACAAGGACTTTAACCACTGCAAATTCCCGCTTACTCTTGCGCCTCACTTGCGCTTCACTAGCAGGACTGTAACCTGTCTAGACTAGCAGGGCTCAAACTTGTGTAGAGGGGTTAATACAAAGCAAGACTCAAACTTGCCACTATAAATGCCGGCAGGACTACAACCTCCGCAAAACCTGCTCCTCCACCGCAGGATCCCCTTATAAAAGGACTTTAACCCTTTATATATATCACTAACACCTTTTATAACATTAAATTTTAGGTTCAGATTCACAGAGGGAAAAGCAGAGTAAAAAACACTTATCTACTTACCCAGTGCGAATCCCACTTCTGACACCAGAATATTTAGGTGTTATTTTCAGGGGGGAGTGTCAGTTAGCACTTACAGTATTCTACACCTTCACCTGGAACTGAATGGGTTACCTGAATGAGATATCTCGGGAACAGAAATCAGACACACAGCAATCCAGTCTAAAAGCTGTTCTGTTTATTAGAAGATGCACAACACTTCTTATAGGCAATAGTTACAGAATACAGGGTTAAACAATTACGCATTCATAAGTACATCATCTCATACCATATTTCATGAACAAGAGAAGCTTATTAAAATTGAATTGGGTAAAAGAGGAATGTTAAGGATTATTTCTATAACAATAACAAAAGTACATTTGGGCGCATAGCTCAGCCCAAAGCAAGGCCGTTTGGGCATCTTACATAGATAACGGGGCTTCCAGGTGCATTGCCAGGAATATTCACAAGGTCAAATCTAGCTAAGATCTACAGATTTCTTGGTACATAATAAGCTGTTATAATAAACCATTCTAGACAAAATGAATGTCGGTAATGCTAATATATCCTAACAAAATATAACTATTGTCTCTTGATGCATTTTTGGTGTGCTGAGTATTTTTTATTATTTTGTAGCTGTGGTTAAGTAGGCGTTACCTTACTCGTGCACCCACTGTTGACACTTAGGCCCCAAGTTATCAAGGTCTGTCGGACCTGATCCGACAGTGCGGATCAGGTCCGACAGACCTCGCTGAATACGGCGAGCAATACGCTCGCCGTATTCAGCATTGCACCAGCAGCTCACAAGAGCTGCTGGTGCAACGCCGCCCCCTCCAGACTCATGGCCAATAGGCCGCCAGCAGGGGGTGTCAATCAACACGATCGTACTCGAAAAATCGAAATTTTTTTTCATCAAGGCTCTACCCCGTGTGGACATTGTAAAACATGTCAATTTATGATTAAAAAAGATTCCATCACTGACAGATTTTCAAAGAAGTGGAAAATCAAAACTCATATAAATTGCCAAAGTGACAATGTCATTTATTGTCTGTCATGTTCATGCAATTTGATTTACACAGGCATGACAACACGTAAATTAAGTAAGAAGATCAGTGAACATTTAAGTAATATACGCAATGCCCACAAAGACCTAAAAGAGGGCAAACAGATAACCAGCGTAGCCAAACACTTTTTGCAACATCACAAAGGCAAAACTACCACCTTTAAGTGTTGGGGCCTGGAACGAGTGAAACCAGGTTTTAGAGGGGGTAATACTGAAAATACATTATTACAAAAAGAAACAGGCTGGATCTTTAAATTGAAATCAGTGATGCCGCATGGGATGAATGAAGCCAATAACTATTGGGTATTTCTGTAAAGATTCTGTGAATCCCTTTCTTTTCTTTGTGTTAGAGGGATATAACTGTTTGATTCCATTTCAAACATATATTGTTCTTATGATTTTTGGATAAGAGCCAAAATGTGATCAATAACAGCCATATTCATGTATTATTTGGAAATGGGGGTATAACCCCAATTGCAAATGAATTACAAAACATCAAGGTTCACAGAGATTGGCTAAGTTGTGATCTGCACTTAATAATAAGAACAGATATATGTGTATTAAATGCAAGTCTATATGCCGCCCATAGCATTAATCAAACTACCTGGGTCTTTGATTTTCTGAATAAGACCTTGTGATATATATTTTCTGTACAAGCCTGCCCAAGGATTAAAATAACATAAATAAAGGAAACTGACACTCTTCCAACGTACCCGCATATGTATCATCATACTAATGCGGTGGTAATATTTGGAATTATTTACTCACTGTTTTGTAACCATTCTATACGTTCTAAGGAGATTCTATAGAAATAGATGTACATCTACCATGAACGTGTGTAACTAGGTTTTAATACTGTGATGTATGAACAGAATGTAGATCCCTTATGCTTATAAATCATGGTGCAGTGCTTTTAAGGAAAATTCTGAGCAAACATTTATAATAACTTTTATTATTTAAACTGCATACACACTTAAGAGACTTTTAACTTTTAGTGATATTGACCCGATTGCAATTAGTGATCCCGATTATGTCTGTCAAGATATTGTTAAAAATGAGGATCATATGAGATATGATATGATAATAACAATTATGACATATCCTCCTTGCTAACCTGGAATCCGTAATTTATAATTTAACAGATCAACTAAATGATACTCTATCATATGAATGTGGCGATAACATTGGGAATTACTTACTCACCGGTCTGTAACTATTTTATATGTAGCAAGGGAATTCCATACAAACATATGTGCATTGACTATGAACATATGCAACTTGGGTTTCAATATTGCGGTGAATGAAGTAAGTGTGAACCATGGTGCGGTACGTCTAAGAAAAATTCTGAGCCGACACCTATAACAATAATAATTTTTATTATTAGTACTGCATAAGAGACTGTTTAACACTTAGCTACACGGACCCAATTATAACTAGTGATCCCAAACATGTCGGCTAAGATATTGCTGGATATAAATGAGGATCATATGATACACAATGTTGTGAGAAAAATTGCGGCATAACCTCCTTGCAAACTTGGAATCCGTAATTTAAAATCGAACAGAATAACACTTTATTTATTATTTATTTATTTATCTAATATTGAACAATACGTCAATGCTCAGATTCACGATCAAAAGCCAATCAAATCCGAGCCGGCCCACACACCTCCAGATGTTATGACACAAAAGATCAGGATTGGAGCATTAGAGGGGCGGCTTTACTGGATGAGATATGATTGGTCTCTGAGAAGGTAGTTGTGTGCTATATCAAAGGGTGGCACCCGGGCCTTGGCTTGTCTTGCCACATTGAAAAAGGCTGATATACCAGCCAAAACGCGTTTGTGCTCTCTACAGCACATCGGTGCTTATTTTTTGGTTTTAATAGCTGTCCGTTGTCCCTGTCACCTGAAGCCGAGGAAGCTGATATTGGCCAGGAAACAGGGGGATAATGTGACTAGCAATTTAGTGGGTACTCTATAGTCTTTACTTAAGGTCTTATTTTTAACTTGTGAATCATTAAAAATTCAATTTTTTTTTTTTTTAAAGATTTTTATTAAGGTTGTAGAAGAAAGTATACAATACATAAGGCCTATAGATAAGCTGTGACATTTGAAAAAATTTACATAGAGTTTGTTACAAAGCATAAGTGTAGCAGTTTGTGGACCAATAATCTGACATATCATCTGTTTTGATAAGACTGCCGTTAGAACTTCTAGAACAACACCTCAATTTAAGGGGTAGGGGGAATATATCAATAACACACTTGTAGCAAACAGAAATGATTAAGTGGAATTTAGTGGTACATATGGGGTCTGTGCCCCTAGGCTTAACCAGTAAGCTATATGAGGAGAGGGGGGATCGAACAGGAATTGGTCGTATTAAGATTGGCCTATATACAGAGGACCAAATTGGGTCATGCCAGAGTGGTGCAGAATGTAGTCCTGTAACTAGGTGCAAAATTAAGCCTCAGTTAGATAACCTATGAACAATAAGTTCTAGTATAAACTTTCATATATGAGTTAACAGTGAACATATAGGTCTATTAATAAAAAAACTTGCAGCTAATGCTAGGCTTAAGCTTCAGATATATATTTTCCACTAGGGAGAGTGCTTGTAATATTGTAGTTAAAGTCTCATTTTACATTAGGTACGCTATACCACTAACCCAGGAGTATGGGCTCTATACCCCTAGGTCCTAAACAAGATATGTAGCTCCCTAACATATAATGTAAGAACATGGTTAGCATTGAAAGGGTTGAACGCTCAGCGATATATAGATATTAAAGGAAACAGTACAACTGAGGATGAAGGGTTACTATAATAATGCACACTAAACTAGGTGCAGGACTCAGCTATAATACTCTGCCCATAGAACTGTATGTATAGGGTCCTGAGTAAATTTAACCCTGAATAGAGTCTAGCAAATATGTTAGATATTTATATTTTTCATTCTCTGTAACCTTTCATAAAGCTATAGGCGAATATTCGGTCCAAGTAGTAAAAGATAAATATTAGCTTCATCTCTTAGGCTGCGTGCTGCATAAAGACATATGTATGGAGAAATTTTTCACAGAACTTGATCTCTTCTTAAACAGCTATACATAGCATAATTGTATAGAGCCGTAACTCCTTGTCACATGCAAAGTCTAACATAATATAAAAGTCAATTAACAGAATGTCCCCTATCAAATTAATAAAACCACATGCAGTGTAACTTGATAAAGACTTGCCATGATACCGTGAGAGGCTAAAATGGGAGTCCTGTATTGAGAAAAAAAGGGGAAATGTTGTCGTGTAGAAGTCTCATCGTAATGAGTAACTATGGGATTCCCAGAGTCAAACAACGTCTATCCTATTCCTGCTGCAATGAAGGAGAACTCAGCAGGCCCCGCACTGCGCCCATTCTTTGAAAGCCAGGAGGCCGATTCTTTGCTAGAAATGTTCGGATCGGCTGCGCCCCTGGGAACTGTCGACACATTCCACCCTGTCATTACAACTCCATCAGCGAGGTAAACACTTTTTTTCCCTGCCGTTAGACTCCTCTTCACAGGGATGCAGCGTGGGGTCCCATCTGCTTTGCTTTTAGTATGAGGGTAAGTCCGGTCAGTAATAGTTGCGTGGGCCTGCGTTATAGGAGCTACGTTCAGGAGACTTCTCTGAGGCATCCCAGACTTCACAGACCTCTGCCGTGTCGAGTGTGGATCACCTTCGTGGGGATCCGAACAGGTAAGTACAATCCCCGACTCATCTGGAGGAATAATACCAGCCGCTGACAATTCCCAACATAAGGAGGTCGGGCTAGATCTCTGCAGGTTTAATGTCGTCTGGTCGGTCATTACGTTAATAGGGGTCTCATAGCCGCTTAGGATTCCTATTATCTCTTCCTCTAAACGTGATAGACGTGAATTCAAAAGTTCCACGACCACACAATATAACTGCTCAGCCATATTAAGGTTTGAAATGAAGGTCTTACTTCAGCTCAGACGGCTGGATACACTGAATTATCAGAATACTGGAGGGTAAAGAAAAGTGCAGGCCGCTCCAAGGCCTCTACTGCGCACCTTCTAAATTTAGGTCTGCTTGTTCCGGTCAATATATCAAAAGTCATATAGATCTGATCTATGTACGATGCTTGTCACAAATCTTCTAGAAAACCCAAAGTTTAGTAGGTGTGGAGGAAGTAACCAGCAGTGTTAACATCTCCCATGATCGGACCCAGCAGGAACAGCAGCCATCTTGGTCGATGGTCAGACACGCCCCCCCAAAAAATTCAATTTTTTATTACTATTAGTAGGAATGAGTGCTGTCCAAAACCCCACCTTTTAGGTTCCCTTACCTTCTTTCATATTGGAGTCTGAAGACTCGCCAGAAACAGGGGCCATCAAGCTCCTTATGGAGCTTGTTAAATAGAGGCCTTATCTATAGATCATTTTTGATTATATCTTAGTAGTGCTGTTATTATTTGAAAATGTTATACTATATTAAAGTTATTAACCCCTAATCTGCCTCTCCCGACATCGCTGCCACTAATAAAATGTATTTACCCCTATTCCGCCGCTTCCCGACATCGTCGCCACTATACTAAAGTTATTAACCCCTATTCCTCCGCACCCCAACATGCCCTACACTATAATAAAGATATTAACCCCTATTCCGCTGCTCTCCGACATTGACGCCACTAAATAAAGCTATTAACCCCTAAACCTCTGGCCTCCCACATCACTAAATAAACCTTTTTAACCCCTAAACTGCCAGCCCCCCACATCGCAACAACCTAAATTAAACTATTAACCCCTAAACCTAGCCCTAACACCCCCTAACTTTAACATAATTAAAATAGAGCTAAATTCAAGTTACAATTATTATCTAAATAATACCTATTTAAAACTAAATACATACCTGCAAAATAAAACCTAAGCTAGCTACAATATAACTAATAGTTTTATTGTAGTTAGCTTATTTTTTATTTTTATTTCACAGGTAAGTTTGTATTTATTTTAACTAGATAGACTAGTTAGTAAATAGTTATTAACTATTTACTAACTACCTAGTTAACCCCTTAATGACCGCAGCACTTTTCCATTTTCTGTCCGTTTGGGACCAAGGCTATTTTTACATTTTTGCGGTGTTTGTGTTTAGCTGTAATTTTCCTCTTACTCATTTACTGTACCCACACATATTATATACCGTTTTTCTCGCCATTAAATGGACTTTCAAAAGATACCATTATTTTCATCATATCTTATAATTTACTATAAAAAAATTATAAAATATGAGGAAAAATTGAAAAAAAAAACACTTTTTTTAACTTTGACCCCCAAAATCTGTTACATATCTACAACCACCAAAAAACACCTATGCTAAATAGTTTCTAAATTTTGTCCTGAGTTTAGAAATACCCAATGTTTACATCTTCTTTGCTTTTTTTGTAAGTTATAGGGCCATAAATACAAGTAGCACTTTGCTATTTGCAAACCACTTTTTTTTCAAAATTAGCGCTAGTTACATTGGAACACTGATATCTTTCAGGAATCCCTGAATATCCATTGACATGTATATATTTTTTTTTAGTAGACAACCCAAAGTATTGATCTAGGCCAATTTTGGTATATTTCATGCCACCATTTCACCGCCAAATGCGATCAAATAAAAAAAATCGTTCACTTTTTCACAATTTTTTTCACAAACTTTAGGTTTCTCACTGAAATTATTTACAAATAGTTTGTGCAATTATGGCACAAATGGTTGTAAATTCTTCTCTGTGATCCCCTTTGTTCAGAAATAGCAGACTTATATGGCTTTGGTGTTGCTTTTTGGTAATTAGAAGGCCGCTAAATGCCGCTGCGCATCACACGTGTATTATGGCTAGCAGTGAAGGGGTTAATTAGGTAGCTTGTAGGGAGCTTGCAGGGTTAATATTAGATTTAGTGTAGAGCTCAGCCTCCCACCTAAAACATCAGACCCCCTGATCCCTCCCAAACAGCTCTCTTCCCTCCCCCACCCCACAATTGTCCCCGCCATCTTAAGTACTGGCAGAAAGTCTGCCAGTACTAAAATAAAAGCTATATATATTTTTTTTAATGATTTTTTTAAGCATATTTACATATGCTGCTGTGTACTATCCCCCCTTAGCCCCCAACCTCACTGATCCCCCCCCCAAACAGCTCTATCCCCTCCCAATCTAACTTAATGGGCGCCATTTTGGGTACTGGCAGCTGTCTGCCAGTACCCAGTTTAGAAGAAAAAAAATGGTTTGTTTTTTTAATTTTTTGAAATTTTCTGTAGTGTAGCTTCCCCACACACAAACCAACCCCCCCACCCCTCCACGATCGTTTTTTGTGCTTTTGCACAAACATGATTAGCCAGGTTTTATTAAATACTTTTCCGTAGTGTAGCGGTTCCCACCCGCTCCCGCCCCGTGCACGCAACCGCCCGCCACCCTCCGTGCACGCGCGCGCGCCCGTGCGCGCCCCTGGCGGTCACGCCCCCGATCCTGCCCCCCGTGACATCACGCGGCACACCGATGGCCGCCCACCCGCCTCCCAATTCGGCTCCCACCCACCAACGATACCGGCCATCGATGTCCGGTGCAGAGAGGGCCACAGAGTGGCTCTCTCTGCATCGGATGGCCATGTGAGGTTATTGCAGGATGCCTCCATATCGAGGCATCACTGCAATAACCGGAAAGCAGCTGGAAGCGAGCAGGATCGCTTCCAGCTGCTTTCCACACCGAGGACGTGCAGGGTACGTCCTCAGGCGTTAACTGCCTTTTTTTTGAGGACGTACCCTGCACGTCCTCGGTCATTAAGGGGTTAAAATAAATACAAACTTACCTGTGAAATAAAACCTAAGCTGCCTTACACTAAAACCTAACATTACAAAAAAATTAAAAACACTAAAATTACAAAAAATAAAAAAAATACCATTACAAGAAATAACAAACAAAATTATCCAAAATAATTACATTTTTCCTATTCTAATACCGTGTTTTAAAAAAAAAAAAACACCCCAAAATAAAAAACCCTAATCTATAATAAACTACCAAGGGCATTCAGATCTTTTGCAGGTCATTAAAAATAAAAAATGGCTATTCTAAAAAACAAACAAAAAAAAAACCCACCCCAAAACAAAAAAAAAATTACACAAAATAACAACAATTATTCCTATTCTAATACCCATTTTTTTTAAAAACCACCCCAAAATAAAAGAAACCTAATCTATAATAAACTACCAATAGCCCTTAAAAGGGCATTTTGTAGGGCATTGCCCTAAAGAAATCATCTCTTTTTCTAAACAAAAATACAAAGACCCACTAACATTACAAACCCCCACCCCCCAAACCCACAAAATAAAAAAAAACAATCTAATAAAACCTAATCTACCCATTGCCCTGAAAAGGGCATTTGTATGGACATTGTCCTTAAAAGGGCATTCAGCTTTTTTTCTTGCCCTTAATAGGGCATTCAGCTCTTTTAAGAAATGCCCAAACCCTAATCTAAAAATAAATCCCACCCCAAAAAACCTTAAAAAAAACCTAACACTAACCCCTCTTTAGGTACTCACAGTTGCTGATGTCCCACTTGAACGATCTTCATCACGGCGGCTCCATCTTTATCCAGACGGCTCCATCTTTATCCATCGCGGTAACGGCTTCTTCATCCCTGCAGAGGCAAAGCAGTCAATGCGCGGAGGCAGGGGTCCAGGCGGAAGTCCATCAATCCGACGTGGAGGTCCACTTTATGCAATCGTCTGCCGCACACTGAGGATTAAAATGCAAGGTACCCCTTTTATACTGGGGGTACCATTGCATTCCTATTGGCTGAAAAATTTAAATCAGTCAATAGGAATTAGGGCTGCTAAAATCCTATTGGCTGTTCAAATCAGCCAATAGGATTTAAGCAACTCTCATTCTATTGGCTGAAAAAAATTAAATCAGCCAATAGAATGAGAGCTGCTTAAATCCTATTGGCTGAATTGAACAGCCAATAAGATTTTAACACCCCTCATTCCTATTGACTGATTTGAACAGCATACACTGTCGGCATTTATCGATGTGCGGCGGACATGATCCGCTACCGTGGATCATGTCTGCCCGCACATTAGTAAATTGGCCCCTATGGGTAGAAGAAGTTAACGTGGATGCGTTATGCGAAATCCTGAACTTAGCGTGATTCAGCTAACCAATGCACATTAAAACTTTTACTTCTCGCAGTGTTTGCGTGTAAGCAAAAAACGCTAAATTGCGTGTCACTTGTAATCTGGCATTATACGTTTATTTTTAATGTGAAATTAAACTGAGCACTTATGTTTCCATATAGTAAATAACTTCAAATGCTGTAATTATTATTATTGTTATTATTAATATCATAATGTATTTATAGAGCACCACCCTATTCTTTTGCACTGAATATGTCTTCATAAGGGTTTTTACAATACATTACACTTCTATAGTTTTCCAGTCCAGATATAAGATTTGACAATACAAAATTACATAAGCAGAACATATCTCTGAAGTGCTTACAATCTAGTGGTAAGGGGTACATTTCTTTAGTGATTCAGATAGAGCATATGGTTTAAAACAGCTTTCCAATTTACTTTTATTATCAACTTTATATAATTCTCTTGGCATCCTTTGTCCAAGAAGCAGCAATGCACTACTGGTATTTAACTGAACTTAACAGGTGAGCCAATGAAATTGCAGATATATGTGCAGATAAAAGAAATACATTGGAAAGTTGTTTAAAATTGCAAACTCAATCTGAATCACAAAATATTTTTTTTTATGTTTCATATCACCTATTTTTACATTAATCCAGGTTTTCCATATATTTTGTATTCTAAAATCTTGTATTAGTTAAGAGAAAAATGGATCTATAAACCATAACACCAAGAACGAAATACAATTATTATATAACAGTAGCAATCACTTTATAGCTATTTGAATGGTGGTATCTCATTCTTTTGAATCGTGAAGCCTCAATCTTTCAAATGTGGGGTCATATGATTTCAGTTTTGAAAATAATTTTATTTTATGAAATAAAATGGAAGAGCTGGAGAAATGTGGGAAAATAAGAAGAGAGTTACACATCATAAGCCTAAATGTAGCACTAGAATATGAACTTCCAGTCATAGACAGAGCAAAAGACAATCACCTAGACTACGAGTTTTGCGGTATGGCTATACCGCTGAAAAATTGCCCATTGTTCGTGGAATGGCCGGTAACACATATTACGATCTATACTGCAAGCATTTTGGACTGTAACGCAACGTCCATTCCGCACTCAAAAAATTACTTTTGAGTGCGGGATTTTCCATAGCGCCGTATTACAGGTTGTGCAGTCTAGCTAAAATGCTTGCATTACAGCCTATACCGACACAAGCCATTCCGCGATCTGAGACCAGTAGTTAGGGATTTTGTGAAACAAAAATGTTTCACAAAACTCATAACTAAAATGTTACAAAGTACACTAACACCCATAAACTACCTATTAACGGGGGGTGTCCAAGCAGTGACTCTGAGCGGTCGCACTTTTCTGGAGCTCCGGGAGAGGAGTTAATAACCACTGTTTATTAATCTAAAGCCACAGCATTTATCAGCCAAACAATTAAATTTGTACTTATTTGCCTCCTAAGCTACAATACGTGGCTGTATTAATGACCCCAGACGCAGAACAGGAGAATTGAGGCCTGCAGTGGTTTCCTGGGGTATTTCACAAGAACTAATTATACACTATACCTAACATAACAGTCCAGACCTTGCACAACATTTATTACCTACTAGAGCGGAACGATTATCTGCACAGCATCATACTATTGAGGATAATGCCACACTCAGATATCGCCACGTGGGTCAATGATTTTGCCAAGATGTACTCACGATTTGCCAAATTGGAAATGATGCTACAAAACCTTATAGAAAAGGCGATCTCAGAACGCGATCTAGAACTCCTTATAAAAAGATTTGAAAACGTCAGATCCGAAGAAAAAACAATTCAGCGGCTTACAATTTACCAGTCTGACCTAACCTTGCAGATAGCTGAGAGACCAGCCTTAGGTATCAGTAACCAGTAACTTCTCACAGACACATAACATGCCGGCAACAAAAGCTCCACAGTCTAAGTCGACTGCCATTTACAAGACAACTAAAAGCGGGTGTGAAAGCGATACTAAAGCAGCATTCCATCTCCTAACACCGGATCCTTCGAATTTGGAATACACTACCCTGCAATCTGTAACGAAGCTTACAACGATTCCAACTTTTAACCAACTGACAAAAATGGATCCCGCTACAATGCTTATTTACACTAGTGAGTGGGAGAACCTACCGAACACACAACTGAAGAGGGGCCACATTGGAACAGCAAGACTGTCCGTGCGGATGGATCAGTCTTTAGATCTGGGTCAACCACCCTGAGGGGGTCCTCTGGGAGGCCATAACCACAGAGACAGCACGGCCCTTACTTCACATTAGCGGTCCGGAAGGCGCCGCGGACTGTACAAAGAATGAAGAAATCCTCGCTACACCACAAGATGCTATAAGGGATTCAAGCCTCACAGCAGTATAAGATGCCGATATGCCCATGTTGGTAAACCTAAAAGGAGGATGGCTTGTCTAAAATATATTATGGCCATATAGCTAAACCTCAAGGACCTAATTGCAATGTTTATAAATATGTTGTTTAATTGTGAGCTCATAATTCATATATACATTTTTCTGCATTTTTATTTAGTATATTATATGGAGAAGCACCCACTATTCCCCGGTATCCCTTTCTATAACCATTAAAATGTCACCACTGCCGTTAAATTAAAGAGACAGATAGAAGGTTTGCAAAGTGCTACAGTCAGAATGTTCTATAAACTTAACTGTGATGATCAACATTTTGCTTATTTGTATGCCTGTATTAGATATGAGCACATACATAATAGCACATATTAAAATACAATTCCCCCTTCCTGTGGATCACGGCCGGAGCCACATGAAGGAGTTAATACACTAACAGGGTAAACAAAATGCAGTCTCTCACTTAACACTTTATCATTAAACTGCATAAATAGACCCATAGATAAAAGGAGTGTAACTAATTAAATTGAAAATGTTTTATTAACCCAGTAATACTCCTTAGCCCTGACATACATGGTTAATTAGATGTCCACTCAGCAGAAACAAGATAATATCCTCATTAAGCAATAATAATGAAGTTAATTTTTTATATCTCTGTATGGCTGTATAGACTTAATAGATATGTTTAACCTACTAATGTATTTGGTCAGACTTATTGCAGGGTTTAGCCATATACAATCTATATTTAAAATAACTGTTTTCAGGGCATGCTCATGTAACCTAATTAAGTTTTGCAATTATACTGTTAATGTTTAAATTATTGATATATACAGTTGATATATACAGGTGGCTAGCATTCTCCATTCGTTTAATGTTTATCATTCCTTTTCTTTATCTAGAGATTTTTTTTATTTCTGTTCTTTTCCATTGATGTTTTGTCACAGATTTAACCAACCTCTAGACTCGAACTATTTAAATATCACAGGTCCAAAAGTGACCATGAAAGAACAAGGGGACAAAAATGAGTACATATGTGTCATAATACCAGATATGATGTAGCATTTTAATATGTTTGAATACTGTGATGTAAACTTACTTAACATGTTGTCCTCAATAAAAAATATTTAAAAAACAAAACAAAAAATAACCTACCTATTAACCCCTAAACCGCCACCCTCCCGCATTGCAAATATTATATTAAACTTATTAACCCCTAATCCGCCGCCCACCCACATCGCCGACACTTAAATAAACCTATTAACAAATCAGTCAATTGGATTTCAGTAGCTCTCATCCTATTGGCTGATTTGAAAATGTCGGCCAATAGGAATTCAAGGTACCCCATATTTAAACCTTACATTCAAGCTTCAGTGTACGTGGGGGACCCTATGAAGAGGATCCTCCACGTTGGATGTACATGCCGCCGGCGATGATGCTCTGCGCCCCCACAACTCTGCGACACCGGGATGAAGATAGAAGATGGTCCCGCAAAGGAGGAAGATGTCACCGCCTGGATGAAGACTTCCTGCCACCTGGATGAGGATGGATGACCGGACTTCAGGAACCGTGGGTAGATATTCTGGGGTTAGTATTATTTTTTTTTCCCATTTTTTAGGGTGTTTGTTTTTTTAGATTAGGGCTTTGTGCAGTGTAAAAGAGCTGAATGCCCTTTTAAGGGCAATGCCCTTACAAATGCCCCTTTAGGCGCAATGTGCATTTTAGGATTTTTTTAGACTAAGGTTTTTTTTTGTGGGGATTTTTTACTTTTAGTGGTAACTTTGTAATTTTTTAATGTAAAGAGCTGTTTAACTTAGGGCAATGCCCTACAAAAGGCCCTTTTAAAGGCCGTTGATTGTTTGTTAGGTTAGGGGGTGTTTTTATTTAGGGGGGCTTTTTTATTTTTATAGGGCTTTTAGATTAGGTGTAATTGTTTTTATTTATGAAAATTTTGTTTATTTTTTGTAATGTTAGATTTTTTTATTTTTTTTTCGTAGTATTAGGTTTATTAAAATTTGTCATTTAGGTTTTTTAATTGGTAGGTTTTTCATTTTATTAGAATAGTAATGTTAGGTTAATTTATAGTTTAACGTTATTTTTTTTTTTATTTCACAGGTAAGTTTTTATTTATTTAAAGATAGTTATACTGTAACTTTTAATTTAAAGTTAAGGGGGTGTTAGGGGGTTAATAGTTTAATTTAGTGTTTTGCCTTGTGAGGGTCCGGTGGTTTAGGGGTTAATAGGTTTATTTTATTAGTTACGATGTAGGGGGCTGGCGGTTTAGGGGTTAATAGGTTTATTAGTTGCGATGTGGGGGCCGGCGGTTTAGGGATTAATAGGTTTAATTAGTTTTGGCGATGTAGGGGAGCGGTGGATTATGGGTTAATCACTTTATTTAGGTGTCGGGGCTGTGGTTTAAGGATTAATAGTTTTATTATAGTAGTAGTGATGTGGGGGGCCGGCTGTTTAGGGGTTAATAGGTTTATTTAGGTGTTAGTGATGGGGGGGCAGCAGTTTAGGGTTTAATAATTTTAGTGTTGGCGATATCGAGGGGCGGTAAACTAGGGGTGTTAGACTAGGGGTTTATGTTAGGGTGTTAGGTTTAAATATAACTTTCTTTTCCCCATAGACACCAATGGTTTTGCATTACAGTGATTTTCCATTCCGCGATCGCATTTGTTTTTTTCTAACACTTTATCCCCATTGATATCTATGGGGGGAAAGTGTGCACGAGCACATAAACTCAGCCCTTGGCTTTTGTGCGGTATGGAGCTTACCACACCATATCACACAGCACAATGATGTTTTTTAGTATCTCGTAATAGCAGCGCTATGGAAAGTGTGTTACGGCTCATTTATTGCGTTATTTACACACCCAGTATAGCGCAAAACTCGTAATCTAGCCGAATGAGCAGTAAAGAGAGAAGAAATAAGGTAGAGACTAATGATAAAATATAATGGGGCAGGGTGTGAATAATTAGAAGAGAAGATAGGACAGTGATTTATTTTTTCTTTAGAAAGCAAATAAAAATATTAGATACATATGGCTTCTTCTGTTGAAGTACTGTTATTCTATTGCTACAACAGTCGGCATATAGCAGTTTGTACTTAAAGGGACAGTACACTGTAAAATTGTTTTTCCATTAATGTATTTTAAATGACTTGTTATACCAACTGCAGAGTATAAAATATTTGAGAAATTCCATTTTCATGCTTAATTGTGTATATGAAGTAGCTGATTTTGTGCTTTGAAACCACAGTTTATTACAATGGGTTGAACTTAAAGGTGATATCAGATCTCATTATGTTCTAAGTTTGTGTAAACAGACTTGCTTCCTTATCTTTTATTTGGCTGGAACACCAAAGCTCAATACATAGAGAGAACAATGGAAAATGATCAGTTTATTACTTAACTATCCTGCATCTCACTGGGAGTGCAATCTCTTCTGCTGGCTGTGTATACTTAGGCTATTCAATAGCCTATACTCCAGTATTAATTTGTTCAGTGTAGGTGGCAATACCACAGGCTAAATCAGCTATTTCAAATGCTGAAATAGGAGTAAAGGAGCTACTTGTAACCAATTTAATACACTCTAGCAGGTTAAAAGGATCATTGGGAATAATTTAAAGGGGAGAATTTTTTTGGGTGAACTGTCCCTTTAATTGTTTTTGTTTTAATTTATTTTGCAAATGAGATTTAGCTTGAGTCATTGACCTTAAAGAGACCTTTTTCCCCTCCCTTTTAATGTGTTTCTAATGATCCTTTTTGCCTGCTGGGTTGTATAAAATGATTTGCAAATAACTGCTTTACTTTTATTTTGTTATTTGAAATATCTGTTATTGTCTGTTGTATCCCCACCTATACTTTAAATTCTAATACAATAATGGTTATGGAAAAACTATATAAACAAAAAAAGGTTTAAAGTAATCACTCTCCCAGTGGGGTGTCTGACAGGGAGATAATAAAATATTCAATTTCCGTTGATCTCTCTAAGAGCCTGATGAGAAAAGATTCTCCTGCGCACTGAGAGATCTTTCACAAGATTCTAGACTGGCACATTTTGCTATACTTATCTAAGGAGCTTTCTCTGCATTTCTCAATTTATGTGTAGGAGAGACAACCCCGGTGCAATATAGCACTGCATGAAATGAGTTTTGTTACACTTACATTTTGTGCTTTTTATTTTATATTACTTTACACTTCAGATTGGGTTTCTTTTCCGTAGTATTGCATATGAAGGGTAATAAAACATTTCTTAAATTCATATAACAAATTAGTTGCATATGAAAGATAATTTTAAAACACACTTAAGGCAAGATTACATATGCGGCGTTGCCCGCAAAAGCCGGCAATGCCGATTTTTAGTCAGGTATTGCTATCACATATACGGCGCACACAAATTTTACTCCCATAAGCTAACAAAGAACCGCATCTCAAAATCGGTATCACATATTCAGCGCAAGGACTGACATGGGAAAAATGGAGAAATTTTACTCTAGTTTCACCTCTCCACACATAGGCAGGCGCAGCAAGCCTTACGCCGAATATTTGAGCGCCGTAATTCCCTGAAAGTATTAACAAACACCGGACGCATGCACAATATCTACCTGTCAACTGCAATCCCCCACCACAATAACTAATAAAGTTTATTAACCCCTAATCCGCCAACCCCCACAACGCAATATGTCTAATTAAACTATTAAACCCTAATCCACCACACCCCACATTGCAATCTACCTATTAACCCCAATACGCCAACCCCCACATCGGAATATGCTTAATTAAACTATTAACCACTAATCTGCCAACCCCCACAACGCAATATGTCTAATTAAACTATTAAACCCTAATCCACCAAACCCCACATTGCAATCTACCTATTAACCCCTAATCCGCCAACCGCCGCATCGGAATATGCCTAATTAAACAATTAACCCCTAATCCGCCAAACCCCCACATCACAATCTACCTATTAACTCCTAATCCGCCAAACCCCCACAACACAATACACCTAATAAATCTATTAAGCCCTAAAACGCCAACCCCCACATTAAAGTTAACCTAATTAGGAGATTAACTTCTAAACCGCCAACCCCCCACAACGCAAATAACTAATTACTAAGCCCCCTAACCTAAAACCCCCTAAATTAGCCCCATTTACCGAAAATTAAATACTAAGTTAAAATTAAAATTAAAAACCTAACATTACTTTTAAAATATTTTTTTTTTAAATTAATCTAAAATTACAAAAAATGAAAGTCTATTTATCAAACCAAATTATCAAAAATTAAAAAAATTAAACCTAATCCCTATGAAAATATAAAAGGCCCCATAATAAAAACACCCCCTAATCTAAACTAAACTACCAATAGCCCTTAATTCAATTCTCAGTTTGCAACGGTGATTGTATGAAGAGGATCTCCAAGCTTGATGGATCCATGGTCACCTCCGCTCCACGCCGGCTTGGTCCTGGATGAAGATAAAAGATATCCCCGCAATGGAAGAAGATATCGTCGCTTGGAAGAAGACTTCACCGCTTTGAAGAAGAATTCCTCCGCTGGACTTCAGAAAAGGTGAGTACCTATTTGGCGGATTAGGGGTTAATGGGTTAATATAGTAATTAGGTAGTTGGCGTTGTGGGTGAATGGAGGATTAGGTGTTAAACATTTATTAGTTAGATTGCGATTGGGGGGATGGCAGATTAGGGTTTAATAGTTTAATCAGTTAGTAAAGTGCCGTAAGTCACTGAAAACTTGAAATTTGTATTTACGCACTTTTCTGGACATCGCTAGTTTATCCGACTTACGGTAGTTTATGAACTGCCAGCGAGGTTTATTGGATTCCCCGATCTGGGAGATGAAATTATGGGTGACGCGGGTTTCAGCAGTTATGCTGAAGCCTGCACCGTATATGTAATCTCGCCCTTAGTTTCTATGCAAAATGAAGCTTCTTCTAATGAAAAATAACTTTTTAAAATTAATTTTATGTCATCAAAGACCGCACTCCAAGTAGACGTCTGACTTTTGAAAAGAAGGTGACAGCAATTGCAGCAATGTAAATGTGCATGTTCATTATGCCAAATCGCAATCCTGATCACATACGCATTAGGATTACTGGTCATCATCCGAACCAGACATCATAATGCTTCTTCACATGGGCAATGGATCTGTCTATCCCTAGCACATTGCTAACAGGCACTGTATCGGCATGATGGTGATGTTGGTGATTACATCACCTTTTCAATGGTCATGCGTGATCACAAAAGCTAATGTATGCACATGCGAGGGTACATGTCTGCTCCTGGAATTACATAGCGCAACTCCTAGCTGATAGAACTCTCATAAAAAGTCCCATGGTATATTTGGAAAGGGTTTGCACTTTATTACTAAATTGCGGCAAACGAGAAATTCTAATTGAAGATATCTGAGAATATTCTATTTAAATAAAGTTTGCATTAGTGATTTTTTGTTTTGTTTTAAATCCCTTTATGCTTTGCACTTTTTATGTTATATTTTAATACATTTTACAAATTATGATGTTTTGAAAAAGGCTATCGCCTAGATTTAGGGTTCTGCGGTAGCCGTCAAAATCAGCGTTAAGGGCTCCTAACACTGCTTTTTACCGCCCGCTGGTATTTAGAGTCAGCCAGGAAAGGGTCTAACGCTCACTTCCAAGCCGCGACTTTTCCATACCGCAGATCCCCTTACGCCAATTGCGTATCCTATCTTTTCAATGGGATCTTAATAACGCGGGTATTGAGAGTCTTGGCTGAAGTGAGCAGTAGACCCTCTACCGACAAGACTCCATCCGCAGAAAAAGTCAATAGTTAAGAGCTTTCTTGGCTAACGCCGGTTCATAAAGCTCTTAACTACTGTGCTCTAAAGTACACTAACACCCATAAACTACCTATGTACCTCTAAACCAAGGTCCCCCCACATCGCTGCCACTATAATAAAAAAATGTAACCCCTAATCTGCCGACCGCACATCACTGCCACCTACATTATACCTATGTACCCCTAATCTGCTGCCCCTAATAACGCCGACACCTACATAATAGTTATTAACCCCTAATCTGCCCCCCCCAACGTCGCTGCTACCTACTTACACTTATTAACCCCTAATCTGCCGACCGGACCTCGCCGCTACTATAATAAATGTATTAACCCCTAAAGCTAAGTCTAACCCTAACACCCCCCTAAGTTAAATATAATTTTATTCTAACAAAATAAATTAACTCTTATTAAATAAAGTATTCCTATTTAAAGCTAAATACTTACCTGTAAAATAAACCATAATATAGCTACAATATAACAAATAATTATATTGTAGCTATTTTAGGATTTATATTTATTTTACAGGCAACTTTGTATTTATTTTAACTAGGTACAATAGCTATTAAATAGTTATTTACTATTTAATATTTACCTAGTTAAAATAATTACAAAATTACCTGTAAAATAAATCCTAACCTAAGTTACAATTAAACCTAACACTACACTATCAATAAATTAATTAAATAAATTACCTACAATTACATACAATTAAATAAACTAAACTAAATTACAAAAAAAAACAAACACTAAATTACAAAAAATAAAAAAAGATTACAAGAATTTTAAGCTAATTACACCTACTCTAAGCCCCCTTATAAAATAACAAAGCCCCCCAAAATAAAAAAATGTCCTACCCTAATCTAAATTAAAAAAGTTAACAGCTCTATTACCTTACCAGCCCTTAAAAGGGCTTTTTGCTGGGCATGCCCCAAAGAAATCAGCTCTTTTGCCTGTAAAAAAAAACACAATACCACCCCCCAATATTACAACCCACCACCTACATACCCCTACTCTAATCCAAATCCCCCTTAAATAAACTTAACACTACCCCCCTGAAGATCTCCCTACCTTGAGCCGTGTTCACCCAGCCGGGCACCGATGGACCAAAAGAAGACACCCGGAGCGGCAGAAGTCTTCAAACTATCCGGGCAGAAAAGGACATCTGAACCGGCAGACATCTTCATCCAAGCGGCATCTTCTATCTTCATCCATCCAACGAGGAGCGGCTCCATCTTCAAGACCACCGGCGCAAAACATCCTTCTTCAATGACGACTACCCGACGAATGAAGGTTCCTTTAAGTGACGTCATCCAAGATGGCGTCCCTCGAATTCCGATTGGCTGATATGATTCTATCAGCCAATTGGAATTAAGGTAGGAAAAATCTGATTGGCTGATTGAATCAGCCAATCAGATTCAAGTTCAATCGGATTGGCTGATCCAATCAGCCAATCAGATTGAGCTCGCATTCTATTGGCTGTTCCAATCAGCCAATAGAATGCGAGCTCTATCTGATTGGCTGATTGGATCAGCCAATCCGATTGAACTTGAAACTGATTGGCTGATTCATTCAGCCAATCAGATTTTTCCTACCTTAATTCCGATTGGCTGATAGAATCCTATCAGCCAATCGGAATTCGAGGGACGCCATCTTTGATGACGTCACTTAAAGGAACCTTCATTCGTCGGTTAGTCGTCGTTGAAGAAGGATGTTCCGCGCCGGAGGTCTTTAAGATGGAGCCGCTCCACGTCGGATGGATGAAGATAGAAGATGCCCCTTGGATGAAGATGTCTGCCGGTCCGGATGTCCTCTTCTGCCCGGATAGGATGAAGACTTCTGACGCTCCAGATGTCTTCTTTTGGTCCATCGGTGCCCGGCTGGGTGAACACGGCTCAAGGTAGGGAGATCTTCAGGGGGGTAGTGTTATGTTTATTTAAGGGGGGTTTGGGTTAGAGTAGGGGTATGTGGGTGGTGGGTTGTAATGTTGGGGGGTGGTATTGTGTTTTTTTTACAGGCAAAAGAGCTTATTTCTTTGGTGCATGCCCCACAAAAAGCCCTTTTAGAGCTGTAACTTTTTAAATTTAGATTAGGGTAGGGAATTTTTTTTTATTTTGGGGGGCTTTGTTATTTTATTAGGGGGCTTAGAGTAGGTGTAATTAGATTAAAATTCTTGTAATCTTTTTTTATTTTTTGTAATTTAGTGTTTTTTTTGTAATTTAGTTTAGTTTATTTAATTGTATGTAATTGTAGGTAATTTATTTAATTAATTTATTGATAGTGTAGTGTTTGGTTTAATTGTAACTTAGGTTAGGATTTATTTTACAGGTAATTTTGTAATTATTTTAACTAGGTAAATATTAAATAGTAAATAACTATTTAATAGCTATTGTATTGTACCTAGTTAAAATAAATACAAAGTTGCCTGTAAAATAAATATAAATCCTAAAATAGCTACAATATAATTATTCGTTATATTGTAGCTATATTAGGGTTTATTTTACAGGTAAGTATTAAGCTTTAAATAGGAATACTTTATTTAATAAGAGCTAATTTATTTTGTAATATTAAAATTATATTTAACTTAGGGGGGTGTTAGGGTTAGACTTAGCTTTAGGTGTTAATACATTTATTATAGTAGCGGCGAGGTCCGGTCGGCAGATTAGGGGTTAATAAGTGTAGGTAGGTAGCGGCGATGTTGGGGGGGCAGATTAGGGGTTAATAAATATAATGTAGGTGTCGGCGATGTTGGGGGCAACAGATTAGGGGTACGTAAGTATAATGTAGGTTGCGGCGGTGTCAGGAGCGGCAGATTAGGGGTTAATAGTATAATGCAGGTGTCAGCGATAGCGGGGTCGGTAGATTAGGGGTTAATAAGTGTAAGGTTAGGGGTGTTTAGACTCGGGGTACATGTTAGGGTGTTAGGTGCAGACTTAGAAAGTGTTTCCCCATAGGAAACAATGGGGCTGCGTTAGGAGCTTAACGCTGCTTTTTTGCAGGTGTTAGGTTTTTTTTCTGCCCAAACTGCCCCTTTGTTTCCTATGGGGGAATCGTGCACGAGCACGTTTTTCCAGCTAGCCGCTACCGTAAGCAACGCTGGTTTTGAGAGTTGAAGTGGCGGTAAATATGCCTGTACGCTCCCTTTTTGGAGCCTAACGCAGCCCTTCAGAGAACTCTAAATACCAGCGTTGTTTAGAAGCAGTGCTAGAAAAAAAACACGCGTAGCTAACGCACCCCTTTGGCCGCAAAACTCTAAATCTAGGTGTTTGTTTGTTTAGCAAATTAGGATCATACTTTTTATATTTCTGTCTAGCTTTTACAAATTCATTGCACTTTGTATTTTCTCAATTGTAAAATAAAACACAGCTTCAGAAATTTGGAGGGGCAGGGGAGTTCCCTGGCTGAACGGGAGAGTTCCCAGGGTATGTCTGAAGCTCTCTCACAATTATTGTGAAATGTTGTAAGCGTTTTTAAACAAGCTTGTCTCAATTAATTACTTTGCCAGCTGTATGCAGGTGAAGTTTGCTCAAAATTCACAATTAACTTATTTAACTGACAGAAAAGTAATATATACTAAACAAATGACAACAATAAGTTAAATTGCAGTACAAACATTTCAGTTTAATTGTTTTTTGCTGCAAACTGAGGCTTTAGATCAGGTGTTCTCCCATTAACTTCTTTCTCCCTGTGAAATTCTGTTTTACAGAGAGCGTCATTACTTTCTGGAAGGGTTCTCTCATCTCTCTGGAACGTCAAAGGTTCTACCCTTTTTCCTATTGAGTTGAATGAGTTATTTAGTCAGTTGTTCAGATTTATTTAAAATAAAAAAATATGAAATGTAATTTGTAAAAAGATACACATAAATATACAAAGTATTATCCTAATTTGTTAAAAGTTGAGCAAAAACAGCTAGATTTAGAGTTTTGTCGGTAACGACCCGCGTAGCTAACACATGCTTTTTTTCCCCCGCACCTTTTAAATACCGCTGGTATTTAGAGTTCACAGAATGGCTGCGTTTTCAGTGCGTTAGGCTCCAAAAAGGGAGCGTAGAGCATAATTTATCGCCACTGCAATTCTCGATACCAGTGGTGCTTACGGACGCGGCCAGCTTCAAAAACGTGCTTGTGCACAATTCCCCCATAGAAAACAATGGGGCTGTTTGATCTGAAAAAAAAACTAACACCTGCAAAAAAGCAGCGTTCAGCTCCTAACGCAGCCCCATTGTTTCCTATGGGGAAACACTTCCTAAGTCTGCACCTAACACCCTAACATGTACCCCGAGTCTAAATACCCCTAACCTTACACTTATTAACCCCTAATCTGCTGCCCCCGCTATTGCTGACCCCTGCATATTATTATTAACCCCTAATCTGCCGCTCCGTACACCGCCGCAACCTACATTATACCTATGCACCCCTAATCTGCTGCCCCTAACACCGCCAACCCCTATATTATATTTATTAACCCCTAATCTGCCGTCCCCAATGTCGCTGCCACCTACCTACAATAATTAACCCCTAATCTGCCGACCGGAACGCACCGCTACTCTAATAAATGTATTAACCCCTAAAGCTAAGTCTAACCCTAACACTAACACCCCCCTAAGTTCAATATAATTTAAATCTAACAAAATAAATTAACTCTTATTAAATAAATTATTCCTATTTAAAGCTAAATACTTACCTGTAAATTAAATCCTAATATAGCTACAATATAAATTATAATTATATTGTAGCTATTTTAGGATTAATATTTATTTTACAGGCAACTTTGTATTTATTTTAACCAGGTACAATAGCTATTAAATAGTTAATAACTATTTAATGGATACCTAGTTAAAATAATTACAAAATTACCTGTAAAATAAATCCTTACCTAAGTTACAAATACACCTAACACTACACTATCAATAAATTAATTAAATAAAATACCTACAATTATCTACAATTAAACCTAACACTACACTATCAATAAATTAATTAAATACAATACCTACAAATAAATACAATTAAATAAACTAACTAAAGTACAAAAAATAAAAAAGAACTAAGTTACAAAAATAAAAAAATATTTACAAACATTGGAAAAATATTACAACAATTTTAAACTAATTACACCTACGCTAAGCCCCCTAATAAAATAACAAAGACCCCCAAAATAAAAAAATGCCCTACCCTATTCTAAAATTAAAATAGAAAAGCTCTTTTACCTTACCAGCCCTGAAAAGGGCCCTTTGCGGGGCATGCCCCAAAGAATTCAGCTCTTCAGGCCCGCTTGGGCTTGGATGAAGACTTCGGACCCTCTTCTGGAGCGATCGGTGAACCCGGTGAGGTGAAGACAAAGTAGGGAGATCTTCAGGGGCTTAGTGTTAGGTTTATTTAAGGGGGGTTTGGGTTAGATTAGGGGTGATCGGAACAGCCAATAGAATGCAAGCTCAATCTGATTGGCTGATCCAATCAGCCAATCGGATTGAACTTGAATCTGATTGGCTGATTCCATCAGCCAATCAGAATTTTCCTACCTTAATTCCGATTGGCTGATAGAATCCTATCAGCCATTTGGAATTCGACGGACGCCATCTTGGATGACGTCATTTAAAGGAACCGTCATTCGGCGAGTAGGCGTCGGTAGAAGAGGATGGATCTGCGTTGGCTGGAAGAAGATTGCTCCGGAAGAAAGAAGATTCCGCTTGATAGAAGACTTCATCCTGATGATGGACTTCTTCAGCACCCGCTTGGATCAAGACTTCAGCCCGATGATGGAATTCTTCAGCCGCCGCTTGGATCAAGACTTCAGCCGGAGGATTGGATTCACTATTCAGCCCCCGCTTGGGCTTGGATGAAGACTTCGGACCCTCTTCTGGAGCGATCGGTGAACCTGGTCGCTCCAGAAGAGGGAGATCTTCAGGGGCTTAGTGTTAGGGAGATCTTCAGGGGCTTAGTGTTAGGTTTATTTAAGGGGGGTTTGGGTTAGATTAGGGGTATGTGGGTGGTGGGTTGTAATGTTGGTGGGGGGGTATTGTATGTTTTTTTTTACAGGCAAAAGAGCTGAATTCTTTGGGGCATGCCCCGCAAAGGGCCCTTTTCAGGGCTGGTAAGGTAAAAGAGCTTTTCTATTTTAATTTTAGAATAGGGTAGGGCATTTTTTTATTTTAGGGGTCTTTGTTATTTTATTAGGGGGCTTAGAGTAGGTGTAATTAGCTTAACATTGTTGTAATATTTTTCTAATGTTTGTAAATATTTTTTTATTTTTTGTAACTTAGTTCTTTTTTATTTTTTGTACTTTAGTTTATTTAATTGTATTTATTTTTAGGTATTGTATTTAATTATTTTAACTAGGTAGCTATTAAATAGTTATTAACTATTTAATAGCTATTGTACCTGGTTAAAATAATTACAAAGTTGCCTGTAAAATAAATATTAATCCTAAAATAGCTACAATATAATTATAATTTATATTGTAGCTATATTAGGGTTTATTTTACAGGTAAGTATTTAGCTTTAAATAGGAATCATTTATTTAATAAGAGTTAATTTATTTTGTTAGATTTAAATTATATTTAAGTTAGGGGGGTGTTAGGGTTAGACTTAGCTTTAGGGGTTAATACATTTATTGTAGTAGCGGTGTGGTCCGGTCGGCAGATTAGGGGTTAATAATTGTAGGTAGGTGGAGGCGACGTTGGGGGTGGCAGATTAGGGGTTAATAAATATAATATAGGGTACGGCTGTGTTAGGGGCAGCAGATTAGGGGTACATAGGTATAATGTAGGTTGCGGCGGTGTACGGAGCGGCAGATTAGGGGTTAAAAAAAATATGCAGGTGTCAGCGATAGCGGGGGTGGCAGATTAGGGGTTAATAAATATTATGTGGGTGTCGGCGGTATTAGGGGCAGCAGATTAGGGGTACATAGGGATAACGTAGGTGGCGGCGGTGTGCGGTCGGCAGATTAGGGGTTAAAAAATTATAATAGAGTGTCGGCGATGTGGGGGGGCCTCGGTTTAGGGGTACATAGGTAGTTTATGGGTGTTAGTGTACTTTAGAGCACAGTAGTTAAGAGCTTAATAAACCGGCGTTAGCCCAGAAAGCTCTTAACTACTGACTTTTTTCTGCGGCTGGAGTTTTGTTGTTAGATTTCTAACGCTCACTTCAGCCACAACTCTAAATACCTGCATTAGAAAGATCCCATTGAAAAGATAGGATACACAATATGACGTAAGGGGATCTGCGGTATGGAAAAGTCACGGCTTCAAAGTGAGCGTTAGATCATTTCCTGACTGACTCTAAATACCAGCGGTAGCCCAAAACCAGCGTTAGGAGCCTCTAAAGCTGGTTTTGACGGCTAACGCCAAACTCTAAATCTAGCCGTATGAAAGCAGAATCAGAATTTGTAAAATCACAATCTTAAATACATTGGTGTATACAGAACAAAATGCAAAATATAAAACTTAATTTGATGTGTAAAATAATAAAAAAAATACATAGCACAACTTGTAAATGCAGCATAACTCTCATGTCTCGTCTGAGAGGAGAGCTTTATATCATCACGCCTAAGTACTTGATCAGAAACTCGCTGACATGGAGAGAAATCACACAAAATCTTTGGAGGCTTTTTTGAAGCATTATATTGTATTTTAGATATCCCTAGTTCATGTCCAGATCTCTGCATAGCTAGATAAACAACTATTAAGCTAAAAGTTGCCTTTCTAAAATTATTTGAGGGACCTCATAATACTGGCAATACTTCTTAGATAATATTGTCAGGGTGGAGAGCTTTAGATCTTCAGGCCATAAGAATTGGTCTGCCTGTGTAAACAGTAAGAGTTAAGATAAGGAGGATTTTAAGTAAATATAGGGAGAAATATAAGTCCAGCCTATTTGATTGGCTTGTGGTTTTAATTTGCAGGGATAGCTATGTCATATACAAAAAATATACCGAAAGGAGTATTTCTCCATACATTTTATTCTCTGCAGTTTGTATAATAAATCATTGTAAACACATTAAGGGGGAAATAATGTACCTGTTCACTGAACATTTAAGAAGCAATTTTGTTAAAAGCAGGCATGAGTACTAATGATAAGTATAAAATAAACTGTGTATCCTGAGTATTAATATAAGATGGTCATTTTAATTAATAAGCTAGAATTGCACTAATTAAATATTCATTGTTTTTTCCAGACATCCTAAAAAAAGGTGGAAATGCTGCTGATGCAGCTGTGGCCATAGCAGCTGCCCTGAATGTCACTGAACCAGGCAGTACTGGATTAGGTGGCGACTGTTTTTGTATCTATTACAAGGCAGAAACCAAGCAGGTTTTTGGACTTAATGGAAGGTATGGTTAATATAAATATATACTTTTTTGGGTTTTCTGTCTTCACAAAGCCTGTGTAAAGGCAAATTCACTGCAATATACAGACTTTGTAAATAGCAGATCATTTAGGGGAGTGATTAAACACAAAATTATAGGGCAAGATTACATATGCATCACAAGCTTCAGCGTAACTGCTGAAACCCGTGCAGCCCGTAATTTCACCTTGCACATCGGGGTATTACATTTGCGGTGCCGGCAGCTAATAAAGTTCCGTAAGTCGGATAAACTAGCAAAGTCCAGTATTGTGCGTCAATACAAATTTCTTGAGTCGCCAGTGATTTACGGCCTAGGAAAAAAAAAAAAAGAGTAAAATCTCCTGTAAAAGTCTAACACGCCTCCCAAAAAGAAACCCGACACGTAAAACCCCTATATCCGCAATCCCCCCACATCGCAACTAATAATAAATGTATTAACCCCTAAACCGACAACCCCCCACACTGCAATATGCCTAATTTAAACTAATAACCCCTAATCCGCCATTCACCCACATCACAATCTACCTAGTAAAAGTATTAACCCCTAAATCCGCCAACCCCAACATCGCAAACTACCTAATAAATGTATTAACCCCTAATCCGCCATTAACCCACATCGCAAAGTACCTATTAAAACTATTAACCCCTAATCCACCAATAACCCACATCGCAACAAACCTTATAAATCGATTAACCCTTAATCCGCCAAACCCACACAACACAATAATCCTAATAAAACTATTAATCCCTAATCCGCCAAACCCCCACAATGCAAGTACCCTAATTAACCTATTAACCCCTAATCTGCCAAACCCCCCACAACACAAATAACTAATTTAATTACTAAGCCCCCTAACCTAATACCCACTGAATAAACCCCAAATTACATAAAATAATAAGATGCTAAATTACAATTGAAATAAAAAATCCTAACAGTACTTAGAAAAATAAACCTAAAATTAAATTAATCTAAAATTACCAAAAATAAAAAAGTCTAACATTACAGAAAATAATAAACAAAGTTATCCAAAATAAAAAAATTAAACCTCATCCCTATGAAAATAAAAAAGCCCCCCCAAAATAAAAACACCTGCTAAACTACCAATAGCCCTTAAAAGGACTTTTCGTTTCTAAGTCCCCACTAACAGTAAAACCCACCACCCACCAAACCCCCCAAAATAAATAAACCTAACACTAAAAAAAACTAAACTACCCATTGCCCCTAAAAGAGGCATTTGTATGGGCATTGCGCTTAAAAGGGCATTCAGCCTTTTAAGATTGCCCATTAAAACCCTAATTTAAAAAAAAATCCCCCAAAAAATTAAAAAAGTCTAACCCTCAAATATGTACTCACCGTTCCTGAAGTCTGGCGGAGAAGGTCCTGTTCCAGGCAGTGAAGTCTTCTTCCAAGTGGCCGACATCTTCTTCCAAGCAGGGATCACTTCCTTCTTCATCCAGGACTAAGCCGCGTGGATCGGAGATGAGCGCGGAGCAGGACCGGCGACCATGGAGCGCGGAGGATCCTCTTCATACGATCGCCGCCGTACACTGAATAGGGAATTCAAGGTACGCGTTTAAATATGGTGTCCCTTGCATTTCTATTGGCTGGTTTGATTCTTCAAATTCAAATTAGACAATAGGATGAGAGCTACTGAAATATTTTAAAGCGTACCTTGAATTCACTATTCAGTGCACGGCGGCGATCGTACGAAGAGGATCCTCCACGCTCTATGGCTCTGCGGTCGCCGGTCCTGCTCTGCGCTCATGTCCGCTCTGCGCCGGCTTGGTCCTGGATGAAGAAGGAAATAGTGCAAGCTTGAAAGAAGATGTTGGCCGCTTGGAAGAAGACTTCACCGCCTGGAACAGGACCTTCTCTGCTGGACGTCAGGAACGGTGAGTACCTATTTGGGGAATTAGATTTAGGCTTTTTTTTATTTTTTGAGTTTTTTTTTTTTAGATTAGGGATTTATTGGGCACTCTTAAAAGAGCTGAATGCCCTTTTAAGGGCAGTAAAAGAGCTGAATGCTCCTTTAAGGGCAATGCCCATACAAATGCCCCTAATGGGGCAATGGGTAGTTTAGGATTTTTTAGTGTTAGGTTATTTATTTTGGGGGGGTTTTACTGATAGAGGGGGGACTTAGTATTTTTTTAAGGAAAGTAGCTGTTTAATTTAGGGCAATGCCATACAAAAGGCCCTTTTAAGGGCTATTGGTAGTTTAGTATTAGATTAGGGGTGTTTTTATTTTGGGGGCTTTTTTATTTTCATAGGAATTAGGTTTAATTTTTTTAAGTTTTTAAATAATTTGATTTCTTCTATAAAGGTAAGACAAGTCCACGGATTCATCCTTTACTTGTGGGATATTATCCTTCCTAACAGGAAGTGGCAAAGAGCACCACAGCAGAGCTGTCTATATAGCTCCTCCCTTAGCTCCACCCCCCAGTCATTCTCTTTGCCTACTCTAAGTACTAGGAAGGGTAAAGTGAAAGAGGTGATAAAATATTAGTTTTTAAAGGGACAGTCTACACCAGAATTTTTACTGTTTTAAAAGATAGATAACGCCTTTATTACCCATTTCCCAGTTTTGCATAACTAACACAGTTATAATATTATACTTTTAACCTCTGTGATTATCTTGTATCTAAGCCTCTGCAAACTGCCCCTTTTTTCAGTTCTTTTGACAGACTTGCAGTCTAGCCAATCAGTGCCTGCTCCCCGATAACTTCATGTGCACGAGCACAGTGTTATCTATATGAAATATGTGAACTAACACCCTCTAGTGGTGAAAAACTGTTAAAATGCAATCTGAAAGAGGTGGGCTTCAAGGTCTAAGAAATTAGCATATGAACCTCCTAGGTTAAGCTTTCAACTAAGAATACCAAGAGAACAAAGCAAAATTGGTGATAAAAGTAAATTGGAAAATTGTTTAAAATTACATGCTCTATCTGAATCATGAAAGTTTATTTTGGCCTAGACTGTCCCTTTAATTTCTTCAAGCAAGAGTTTGTTATTTTAAATGGTACCGGTGTGTACTATTTACTCTCAGGCAGCAGATGGATGAAGACTGCTGCCTGGAGGATGATGATCTTAGCATTTGTAACTAAGGTCCATTGCTGTTCCCACAGAGGCTGAGGAGTACAGGAAACTTCAGTGTGAGGAACGTTTTCATGCTATGCAGCAGTGAGGTATGTTCAGTCATATTTTTCTGGAGAGACTGTGTATTTCAGAAAGGCTGACATACCCAGGAGGGTAAGGGTAAGCAGTAATCCTAGAGCTAAAAGAAGGGCATTACTTAGCTTGCATATGGGGCCATTTACTATTATGGTTGACACTGAATTGCAAATGTTTGTGAGCAAGATGGGCGGGGCCTATTTTCGCGCCTCAGATGCGCAGTAAGTTTTATCAGCAAGCAGCAAGCTCTAACTCCTGAGGGCCCTGGTGTATGTTTTGGGCCAAATTGAAGCTTTTACCCCACATTTTCGATCCCTGAGGGCAGGTAGGGCCACAGCAGGGCTGTGGCAAGGTGCTGAGGGTGTTTTTTTCCGGATCTGGGCCTATTTTCCATTCAGTTTGCAAATTAAGGGGTTAAATGTTAAAATTCCTTGTGGTGCAATCTTAACTACTTATATTGTGTCTACATACAAAATTTTGAAAAATTTGGTGCATGTTTAGACTGTTTTGCAGAACGTGTATGCTTTTTTTCTCTTAAAGGCGCAGTACCGTTTTTTAAGATTGTTATTTTTTTCACTAAATAAAGTGTTTTCATGCTTGTTTGTAGTCATTACTAGCCTGTTCAACATGTCTGACATTGAGGAAAGTCAATGTTCAATATGTTTAGAAGCCATTGTGGAACCTCCACTTAGAATGTGTCCCTCATGCACTGAAAGGTAAATAAATTGTAAAGCACATATTTTAGCTACTAAAAGTATGTCACAGGATGATTCTCAGTCAGAAAAGAATCAGGTTTTGCCATTTAACTCTCCCCAAGTGTTACAACCGTTAACGCCCGCACAAGCGACGACAAGTACTTCTAGTGCGTCTAATTCTTTCACCCTGCAAGATATGGCCGCAGTTATGAATACTACCCTCACAGAGGTTTTATCTAAGCTGCCTGGGTTGCAGGGGAAGCGCAGTAGGTCTGGTGTGAGAACAAACGCTGAGCCCTCTGACGCTTTATTAGCCATATCCGATGTACCCTCAAAATGTTCTGAAGTGAGGGATTTGCTGGCTGAGGGAGAGATTTCTGATTCAGGAAATACGTTCCCTCAGACAGATTCAGATATGACGGCTTTTAAATTTAAACTAGAACGCCTCCGCTTATTGCTCAGGGAGGTTTTAGCGACTCTGGATGATTGTGACCCTATTGTAGTTCCAGAGAATTTGTGCAAAATGGACAGATTCCTAGAGGTTCCTGCCTACACTGATGTTTTTCCGGTCCCTAAGAGGATTTCGGAAATTATTACTAAGGAGTGGGATAGACCAGGTATTCCGTTCGCTCCCCCTCCTACTTTTAAGAAAATGTTTCCAATATCAGACGCCATGCGGGACTAGTGGCAGACAGTCCCTAAGGTGGACGGAGCTATTTCTACCTTGGCTAAGCGTACAACTATACCTATTGAGGACAGTTGTGCTTTCAAAGATCCTATGGATAAAAAAATTAGAGGGTCTTCTGAAGAAAATATTTGTTCATCAAGGTTTTCTTCTCCAACCTATAGCGTGCATTGTTCCTTTAACTACTGCAGCGTCTTTTTGGTTCGAGGCTCTGGAAGAGGCTCTTCAGCTTGAGACCCCATTAGATGATATTCTGGATAGAATTATGGCTCTCAAGCTAGCTAATTCTTTCATTACAGATGCCACTTTTCAATTGGCTAAATTAGCGGCGTAGAATTCAGGTTTTGCCATTTTAGCGCGTAGAGCGTTATGGCGTAAGTCCTGGTCTGCTGATGTGTCATCAAAAGCTAAGCTTTTAGCCATCCCTTTCAAGGGTAAGACCCTATTCGGGCCTGAACTGAAAGAGATCATTTCAGACATCACTGGAGGGAAAGGCCATGCCCTTCCTCAGGATAAGACGAATAAGATGAGGACCAAACAAAATAATTTTCGTTCCTTTCGAAACTTCAAAGGTGGTCCCTCTACCTCTTCCCCTGCTGCAAAGCAAGAGGGGAATTTTGCTCAATCCAAGTCAGTCTGGAGACCTACCCAGACTTGGAACAAGGGTAAACAGGCCAAGAAGCCTGCTGCTGCCACCAAGACAGCATGAAGGGGTAGCCCCCGATCCGGGACCGGATCAGGTAGGGGGCTTTTTTTCTCTTTTCGCTCAGGCTTGGGCAAGAGACGTTCAGGACTCCTGGGCTTTAGAAATAGTAACCCAGGGGTATCTTCTAGATTTCAAAGATTCTCCCCCAAGGGGGAGATTCCATCTTTCTCAATTGTCTGCAAACCAGACAAAAAGAGATGCGTTCTTACGCTGTGTAGAAGACCTATATACCATGGGAGTGATCTGCCCAGTTCCGAAAACAGAACAGGGGCAAGGGTTCTACTCCAATCTGTTTGTAGTTCCCAAAAAAGAGGGAACCTTCAGACCAATTTTGGATCTCAAGATCCTAAACAAATTCTTCCTTCAAGATGGAGACCATTCGGACTATTTTGCCAATGATCCAGGAGGGTCAATATATGACCACAGTTGACTTAAAGGATGCGTATCTGCACATTCCTATCCACAAAGATCATCACCAGTTCCTCAGGTTCGCCTTTATGGACAAGCATTACCACTTTGTGGCTCTACCCTTCGGGTTGGCCACAGCTCCCAGAATTTTCACAAAGGTGTTAGGGTCCCTTCTGGCGGTTCTAAGGCCGCGGGGCATAGCTGTGGCGCCTTATCTTGACAATATCTTAATCCAGGCATCAACTTTCCAACTAGCCAAGACTCACATGGACATCGTGTTGGCTTTTCTAAGATCTCATGGGTGGAAGGTGAACTTGTTCCTCTCACAAGAGTTCCTTTCCTGGGAACTCTGATAGATTTGGTGGACATGAAAATATTTCTGACGGAGGTCAGGAAATCAAAAATTTTATCCATCTGCCGAGCTCTTCATTCCATTCTCCGCCCGTCAGTGGCTCAGTGTATGGAGGTAATTGGCTTAATGGTAGCGGCAATGGACATAGTTCCATTTGCTCGCTTGCATCTCAGACCACTGCATGCTCAAACAGTGGAATGGGCCAAGAGACCAGAGACTCTCTTCTTTGGTGGTTGTCACATGATCATCTGTCCAAGGGAATGTGTTTCCGCAGGCCAGCGTGGGTCATAGTGACGACGGACGCTAGCCTATTGGGCTTGGGTGCAGTCTGGAATTCCCTGAAAGCACAGGGATTCTGGACTCAGGAGGAGGCTCACCTCCCGATAAATATTCTAGAACTGAGAGTGATATTCAACGTGCTTCAGGCGTGGCCTCAGTTGGCGTCGGCCAGATTCATAAGATTCCAGTCGGACAATATCGCGACTGTAGAATATATCAATCATCAGGGGGCAACAAAGAGTTATCTAGCGATGATAGAGGTTACCAAAATAATTTGATGGGCAGAGACTCACTGTTGCCATCTATCAGCAATCTATATCCCAGGGGTGGAGAACTGGGAAGCGGATTTTCTAAGTTGGCAGAGTTTTCATCCGGGGAGTGGGAACTCCATCCAGAGGTGTTTGCACAATTTATTCAGCAATGGGGCACACCAGAATTGGATCTGATGGCGTCTCGTCAGAATGCCAAACTTCCTTGTTACGGGTCCAAGTCAAGGGATCCTCAGGCAGTACTGATAGATGCTCTAGCAGTACCCTGGTCTTTCAACCTGGCTTATGTGTTTCCACCATTTCCTCTCCTTCCTCGTTTGATTCCAGAATCAAACAGGAGAGAGCTTTGTTGATTTTGATAGCACCTGCGTGGCCACGCAGGACTTGGTATGCAGACCTGGTGGACATGTCATCTCTTCCACCATGGACTCTGCCTCTGAGACAGGACCTTCTGATTCATGGTCCTTTCCAGCATCCAAATCTAGTTTCTCTGCGACTGACTGCTTGGAGATTGAAAGCTTGATCTTATCCAAGCGGGGGTTCTCTGAGTCGGTCATAGATACCTTGATTCAGGCTCGAAAGCCTGTCACCAGGAAAATTTATCATAAGATATGGCGTTAATATCTTTATTGGTGCGAATGCAAAGGCTACTCATGGAGTAAGATCAGGATTCCTAGGATTTTGTCCTTTCTCCAAGAAGGATTGGAGAAGGGTCTATCAGCTAGTTCCTTAAAAGGACAGATATCTGCTTTATCAATTCTACTGCACAAACGTCTGGCAGATGCTCCAGACGTTCAATCGTTCTGTCAGGCTTTAGTTAGAATCAAGCCTCTGTTTAAACCTGTTTTTCCGCCATGGAGTTTGAATTTAGTTCTTAAGGTTCTTCAAGGGGTTTCGTTTGAACCTATGCATTCCATAGATATTAAGCTTCTATCTTGGAAAGTTCTGTTTTTAGTTGCTATCTCTTTGGCTCAAAGAGTTTCTGAACTATCTGCTTTGCAATGCGACTCGCCTTATCTTGTTTTCCATGCTGATAAGGTGGTTTTGCATACCAAACCTGGATTCCTTCCTAAGGTTGTTACTAATAAGAATATTAATCAGGAAATTGTTGTTCCTTCTCTGTGTCCTAATCCTTCCTCTAAGACGGAGCGTCTATTGCACAACTTGGACGTGGTTCATGCTTTAAAGTTTTACTTGCAAGCGACTAAAGATTTCCGTCAAACATCTTCTCTGTTTGTTGTCTATTCTGGAAAACGTAGAGGTCAAAAAGTTACGGCTACCTCTCTTTCTTTTTGGCTGAAAAGCATCATCCGTTTGGCATACGAGACTGCTGGACAGCAGCCTCTGGAAAGAATTACAGCTCACTCTACCAGAGCGGTGGCTTCCACATGGGCTTTTAAAAATGATGCTTCTGTTGAACAGATTTGTAAGGCTGCGACTTGGTCTTCGCTTCATACCTTTTCCAAATTTTCCAAATTTGATACCTTTGCTTCTTTGGAGGCTATTTTTGGGAGAAAAGTTCTTCAAGCAGTGGTGCCTTCTGTTTAACCATCTGTCTTGTCCCTCCCGTTCATCCGTGTCCTGTAGCTTAGGTATTGTATCCCACAAGTAACGGATGAATCCGTGGACTCGTCTTACCTTTATAGAAGAAAAGTAAATGTATGCTTACCTGATAAATTGATTTCTTCTATGGTAAAACGAGTCCCCGGCCCGTCCTATCATTTTAAGACAGATTATATTTTTTTTTATTTAAACTTCAGTCACTTCTGCACCTTGTAGTTTCTCCTTTTTCTTCCTGTACCTTCGGTCGAATGACTGGGGGGGTGGAGCTAAGGGAGGAGCTATATAGACAGCTCTGCTTTAGTGCTCTTTGCCACTTCCTGTTAGGAAGGATAATATCCCACAAGTAAAGGATGAATCCGTGGACTCGTCTTACCATAGAAGAAATCAATTTATCAGGTAAGCATAAATTTACTTTTTTTATTTTATGTAGTGTTAGACTTTTTTTATTTTTTGTAATCTTAGATTAATTTTTTTTTTTTAAATAATGTTAGCTGTTTTATTTTAATTGTACCTTAGTATGTTTTAATTTAGGTAATCAGGGTTAATTTAGGGGTGTTAGGGGGCTTAGTAATTTAATTAGTTATTTGCGTTGTGGGGGGTTGGTGGATTAGGGATTAATAGGCTAATTAGGGTACTTGCGTTGTGGGGGTTTGGCGGATTATTGTTATTATCAGGTATTTGTAGAGTGCCAACAGATTCCGCAGCGCTATGAACATAGGTGGTATACAAAAAGCAAAAAAACGATTACAGGGATCGAATGGGTAGAGGGTCCTGCCAAGAGTTGCACTGTTGTAGTCGGCTCTTATGAAGGTGAACTACAAACAGCTGGGCTTATAGGTTTACATGCTTTGGCGTTTAAGGGGATAACAGTGGAGATAGGAAGGTTAGTGTAGGTTGTATGCATCCCTGAATAGTAGAGTCTTTAGGGAGCACTTGAAGTTTTCAAAACTAGGGGAGAGTTTTGTGGAGCGAGGCAGAGAGTTCCATAAGATGGGAGCCAGTCTGGAGAAATCTTGTAAATGGGAATGTGAGGAGGTAACAAGAGAGGAGGAGGGTAGGAGATCATGAGCGGAGCGAAGGGGACAGGGAAGAGAGTATCTGGAGACAAGGTCTGAGATGTAGGGGAGAGCAGTGTTGTTGAGTGCTTTGTATGTCAGAGTGATAATTTTGTGTTTAATCCTGGAGGCAAGAGGAAGCCAGTGAAGGGATTGGCAGAGAGGTGCAGCAGAGGAAGAGCGACTTGTAAGGAAGATGAGCCTGGCAGAGGCATTCATTATGGATTGTAAAGGAGCTAGACCAGAGAGGATGGAGTTGTAGTTTCGTGGCGGGAAAGGATGAGAGAGTGGATTAAAATCTTAGTTGTGTCTTGTGTAAGGAAATGTCTAATTTTAGCGATGTTCTTAAGGTGGAAGTGGCAGGCTTTAGCTAAGGATTGAATGTGAGGAGTGAAAGAAAGTTCTGAGTCAAGTGTGACCCCAAGACATAGAGCATATGGGGTTGGGGTAATGATGGAGTTATCAACAGTTATAGAGAAATGGGGGGTGGAGATTTTGGAAGAAGGGGGAAAATAAGGAGCTCAATTTTGGAGAGATTTAGCTTGAGGTAGTGAGAGGACATCCATATGAGAGAGACAGTTAGTGACATGGGTTAGCAAGGAAGGAGATAGTTCTGGTGCAGAGAGGTAGATTTGGGTGTCGCCGGCATACAAATGATAATGAAACCCATGGAACTTTATTAAGGAACCTAATGAAGACGTGTAGATTGAGAAGAGAAGGAGACCGAGGACAGAGCCTTGCGGGACCCAAACAGAAAGAGGTAACCGGGCAGAGGATTCCCCAGAAAAGGCTACACTAAAGGTATGGTTAGACAGATAGGAAGAGAACCAAGAGAGAGCTATGTCACAGATGCCGAAGGATTGGAGGGTATGGAGCAAAAGAGGGAGGTCGACAGTATCAAAGGCTGCAGTCAGATCAGGAAGGATAAGCAGAGAGAAGTGGCCTTTGGATTTTGCTGTAAGTAGGTCGATGGTAACCTTAACAGTTGCTGTTTCTGTTGAGTGAAGGGGGTGAAATCCAGATTGCAATGGGTCAAAGAGAGTTTAGTGTAAGGAAATGGTATAGACGTGCATATATTAGCTTTTCAAAAAGCTTTGAGGCAAGAGGGAGTAGGGAAATAGGGCGGTAGTTGTATGGGGAGGTTGGATCGATAGGTTTTTTGAGGATAGGTGTGACCAGTGTATGTTTAAGAGATTAGGGAAATATACCAGTGCTGAGGGAGAGGTTGAAGATGTGTGTGAGTATAGGGGTAAGGGTAGAAGAGAGGGAGGGGAGTAGTTGTGAGGGGATGGGGTTGAGGGGACAAATAGTGAGGTGAGAGGATAGTATAAGGTCAGAAACTTCGTCTTCTGTAACAGGGGCAAAAGAGCTAAATTTATGGCTATGTGGGTTTTGGATGATTGTGAGCTTTTGAGGGGATGGGAGACCGGAAGTATGTTGAGAGCTGATTTCATTTCTGATGGAGTCGATTTTGTTGTTGAAGTAGCTGGCAAAATCTTGAGCTGAGAGAAAAGTTGTAGTGGGAGGTGGGGGTGGGCGGAGAAGAGAATTAAATGTGGAGAACAGACATTTTGCGTTAGAAGAAACAGTAGAGATAAGAGTAGAGAAGTAATGTTAGATTAAGGGCAGAATAGTAAGAGTTCAAGATGAACTTATAGTGAAGAAAGTCAGGAGAACTCCGAGATTTCCTCCAGTGCCGCTCAGCAGTAAGGGAACATCTGCATAGGTACTGTGTCAGAGGAGTATGCCTGGGCTGAGGATGAGTGTTTGATTTCTGAGCTATGGTAGCTGGGGCCAGATTGTCAAGGACTGATGTAAGGGTGAAGTTATATTGGCAGATAGATTCATCAGGGCAGGAAAAGGAGGGGATGGAAGAGAGAAGAGGTTTGAGAGAGCTAGCGAGCTGTTGCTGACCTAATGACTTGATTGTTCTGTGAAGTTTAGTGTGACGGGTAGAAGGAGGGAGAGTTGTAGGTAGGGAAGTGATGTTACAAGTGAGGAGGTGGTGGTCAGAAAGGGGAAAAGGGGAGTTTGGGAAGTTTTGAGATAGTGCATCCATAGTGGGACTTTATGAGTGGGAGAGTCAGTCCATTGTGACAGGCCGAAAAACAGGAAGTGAGTTGTAGAAGTTGTTTTGCAGAGGAGGCAGTGGGATTATCAACAGTGAGGTTGAAGTCACCAAGAATGAGGGCAGGGGTGTCTGAGGAAAGGAAATAAGATAGTCAGGTGGGAAAGTGATCTAGAAATAGAGTTGAGGAGCCAGAGGGGCGGTATATGACTGCAACACGTATAGAGAGGGGAGAGAATAAGCAAATCGTGTGGGTTTCAAATGTATTTGTTGAAAGGTGCAATGAGAGGAAAGTAAAATACCAACACCACCTCCTTGTCTATTGTCAGACCTAGGAGTATGGGTTAAGTGAAGACCCCCATGTGACAGTGCAGCAGAGGAAGCTGTGTCTGAGGGAGAGAGCCAGGTTTCTGTGAGAGCGAGAAGATTGAGAGACTGGGGGATAAAGATGTTATGGATAAAAGTGAGCTTGTTGCAAACAGAGCCAGAGTTCTATAGTGCACAATTGAAGGGGGTGGTTGCTTTAGATGCAAGAGGAATGAGATTAAGTTTACCAGAGTTTTGTTTTTGTAATCCATTGAAGGGCACACATGGGTGTGCAGGGCAAGGAAGTTGTGGGGACCAGGATTAGGGGAGATGTCACCAGCAGCTAGTATGAGCAAGAGGGAGAGTGACATGATATGAGATGCAGATTTGCAGTAGTGAGATTGTTTTTGTGATGAGGTGCAAGAGGGAGAGAGAGACTTTAAGAATGTGTGAAGTTCATGAATACAAAAGTAAGGCGAGGTTAAAAAAAATGGGCTAATGAACACTGCAGGTGGTGAGGGTAAAGGAGTAACTGAGTAAAGTAGTTTGTTAAAGAGACAAAAGGTGGCAAAAAGGTATATAAAGATATTGAGCATTTTTACTAAGTAGTCAAACAGTGGATATAATTCAGTATTAAAACAGAATTTGCCTTATCCCTTGTCCAATCCTTTCATAATTCTTTGTGCCTCACTTATAAATGTTCGCTTAAGAGATGTGAACAGATGATCTTACACGTATTGGCAAGGTTTGAACACCACATAGATAAAGACAAGATATCAGCAGAGTAAATACATAATTTATTACACAGACGCATACCAAAAGAGAGACTTGCAATACAAATGACACAAAAACAGGGATGTTGGCAGGATTTGAATGCAGGGACCCAATTCACATACCAAAAGAGAGACTTGCAAAACAAATGACAAAAAAACAGGGGTTAATAGATTTATTATGATTATTGCGTTGTGTGGGTTTGGGGGATTAGGGGTTAATAGGCTAATTAGGGTACTTGTGTTGTTAGGGTTTGGCAGATTAGGGGTTAATAGATTTATTAGGATTATTGCGTTGTGTGGATTTGGCGGATTAGGGGTTAAAAGGCTAATTTAAGGAACTTGCATTGTGGGGGTTTGGCGGATTATATGTTAATAAATTTACTAGGATTATTGCGTTGTGTGGGTTTAGCGGATTAGGGGTTAATAGTTTTATTAGGTTTATTGCATTGTGGGTTAATGGCGGATTAGGGGTTAATAGTTTTAATTGGGTTATTGCGATGTGGGTTAATGGCTGATTAGGGGTTAATACATTTATTAGGTTTATTGTGATGTTGGTTAATGGCGGATTAGGGGTTAATATACTTTACTAGTTATTACGGTGGGGGATTGCGGGTGACAGGTAGATAGATATTGCGCATGCGTTAGGTGTTAGTTATTTTCAGGCAGTTACTGGAGTTACGGTGCTCACATTTTAAGTGCAAGGCTTGCTGCTCCTGCCTATGTGTGGCGAGGTGAAAATGGAGTAAAATTTCTCCATTTTGGCCGCGTAAGTCCTTGCGCTGAATATGTGATACCGATTTGCGATACGGTTCTATGTTAGTTTATTGGAGTAAAAATTGTGGGCAACGGGTTAAATATACGCTCCACATTTATATGTGGCGCTGTATATGTGATACCAAAACCGCGTAAAAAAACGTCATCGACCGGCTTTTGCGGGCAACGCCACATATGTAATCTTGCCCATAGTGTCACATATATGAAAGAGCTTAGTTAAACATATTAAAAATATTCCTTGCAATAAAAAAACAAGCAAATGAAGCAGATTTATAAGTCTTAACTGCTATTTGTTTTTGCACTAAAAATAAATATATTCCTCAAATGAAAAAAAATGAATTTGTTTTATTTAAAAATTAGTACTTCTAAAAACATTTATTTCTTAAACAAATAGCCCTTTCCTATATTTTATTAATTATGATCCTCATAGGTGTATCATGCAAACAAGCAGTCTGCTGTAGAATCTTTTTTTAGCCATTGTTTTTCTCCCGTCACATTCTATCAACTCAACTCCTGAAAAAATAAAATAAAATACAAAACAAAAACAGATCTATAACGTTGTGGGGCTGAACAGATTACAGAGTATTAGTGGATTTCCTACAATGTACCTTTAAAATGCCCCTCCGCCTTCAAATTCATTTTAGTTTACTGTGTTGAAATGTAGTATGTAGTTTGGGTGACTTTTTACTTTAGTTTTTATATAGACACAATCTATTAGAATTAACATCAAAAAAGGAGTGGAGGCACCGGGTAGTTTCACAAACAAAATCGTCCTTTATTAAGGTGATAAAACAGGAGACACTTCGGATAAAGCCTTAAACCTCTGGGGCAATGATGGAATGGAGGTACCCCACGTACCCTGGTGCTGACATGTTTCGGCAAATTCCGTAATCGAGCTACGATTACGGCATTTGCCGAAACATGTCAGTTTTGGTTTGGACTAAAGAATGAGTGGAAGTTTGGACAGAGAAGATACTTCAATCTACAGTTTATGTAAAAATGCAACACGAAATGTATAGATAAAAATAGGTAAACAAAACTTTTTTTGTTAGATTCCATGTCCATCATAGAATTATATATTTTTTTCTTGCACATTACATGGTCAAGGTACTAGAATAGTCTGTTATTTTAAGTTATTGAAGTCATTTAGATCTGCCTTTATTAAATGTGGTTATATTGTGTTAGATTAATTGTTATTGCAAGGCTTTCACATTTAACTTGTAACTGCAGTTTGTTAATGTGTCATCTGTTACATGTACACCTCTGTTTATCTTGTACAGTGGCAAGTCTCCAAAGGCACTGAATATTGATTTGTTGAAACAGCAAGGTTTTGAAGAGTCAAATCCTCCTCCTTCTAAGCATGCTCATAATGTCACTGTGCCTGGTGCTGCAGCTGCCTGGGCTGACACAGTTTCTTTATTTGGAAGTAAAATGGTAATAGGCCATCTAAAAATATAATTATATCTATCTATCTATCTATCTATCTATCATCCTTATGCAATATCTTCCTATATGTCATCTCTATCTATCTGCTGTCCATCTCTCTATTTTTCTATCTAAATATTGATCTATCTATCTATCTATCTATCTATCTATCTATCTATCTATCTATCTATCTATCTATTTATCTATCTATCTGTATGCAATCTCTATCTATATGTCATCTCTATCTATCTGCTGTCTATCTATTATCTATCTCGCTCTTTCTGTTTGTCTGCCTGCCTGCCTGTCTGGCTGACAATAAAAAAAACACATAAAGATTGAAGCTGAAAACACCTGGGACTATGTTTTTTTTCTATGAAGCCTTCACTAAATAAAAAAAATCACCATTCTTTAGTAACTTGACGTCCTGGAATACCAAGAATTTGAAAGGTTGATAGTAAATCTATATCTCTTTTTCTTAAACAAAGTACGTAAAACTTAGAAATACTAGCCAAGACTGGATTATTATTTATATGTTGCTGGAAAGTTTTCAGTTCTGTTCTTTGCATCAAAACTAGCAAACACCAAGACCCTGGATCAAAGAGAAACACTAAAAGCATTTTATGCTAACATCACAATTTGGTCACATTTTCTTGTAAACTGGAGTAGGAGAGAGGAGTAAACTCAGAACAATTACCTTATTAAGGGCTAGATTACAAGTTGGCACGCTAACAGTTAAGCGCAAGCAAAAAGTGGTTTATTGCTGGTGTTTGCGTGTGTTGGGTTTAGCGATCGTATTACAAGTTGAAAGTAGATGCAAACGCGTGAGCGCAATCACGATTTATGCTAGAATTATTACAATTACACTTTTAATAACATTATCAAATTATTGAAAAATAAATTGCACAAAAAAGTTTCAAAGGCTCAAAGATTTGAGGTGTCAAGTTTTAGAAAAAAAGGCAGACAAAAGGCTTTAACATAGACATACATACATATATATGTCTAAATATATATATGTATGTATATATGTGTGTAGATGTGCATTTATGTATTTTTATGTGCATATATGAATTTACAGTTATATATACATATATAAACACAAGTACATATGTACACACATATATACATACAGTATATAAAGCAAACAATTTTTGGTTTTAACTTGTAATACGAGTGCTACCTGATGCGCACAGAAAACCTTACTTTTAGCGGAGTTAGTGGGAGAGCGTTAAATACCGCTCCACCTCTAATCTGGCCCTAAGTTAGCATTGTGTCCTATATAGCATAGTTATTATTATCATTTTATTTTTTGGGATTATGTCCTCTCCCCAGATCCTTTGTCACCTTAATTGTGTCCACTACTGCCCCTTATGTTTCCACCAATTTATCCCCACCAACAATAATGGTCTTCTCACAAGATGAGCTCCCTTATGCATATGCATATTTATCCTTCCAGGAGATCACATAAGAAGTAATGGTTCCCTTCTCAATGTATTGCCTAGTGTAAGACCACCTAGAGTCATCTTGTATTTTATTTATTTATTTTCATTTTCAAGCATCCTATTTTCCTTCATAGCACTTGATTTTAAAATTTTCTTCTACACAAGATGTCAAAGTTCACTTTGCTGATCATTTTTCTTGAATATTAGAAGCGTGCTTGGTTAACATATATACTAATCAGTTGTCACATTTAACAGCTCAGCCTTGAAGACATTTTGAAACCTGCCATTGAACTGGCAGAAAATGGTTTCCCAGTGTCTGAGATTTCTGCATATCTATGGCAAACAGATGCGTTTCTCCTTCAAGATCCTAATAACAAGCATGGAAGAGATCTACTAATCAGTGGGCAACCGCCTCAGCATGGGCAGATCTTCAGAAACCCTTTCCTGGCAAACTCTTTAAAAGTATGTCTCTTTAAACTCTTATATTTTGTTACAAAACGATTAATGACATATGGTTCCTGTAAAAAACATAGATTTTGTGTTACATTTTAAGAAGTGTAATGGGATGTATCATAAATAACTAAATACTTTTTCTCCAACATTGGTGTGTCCAGTCCACGGCGTCATCCTTACTTGTGGGATATTCTCTTCCCCAACAGGAAATGGCAAAGAGTCCCAGCAAAGCTGGTCACATGATCCCTCCTAGGCTCCGCCCACCCCAGTCATTCTCTTTGCCGTTGCACAGGCAACATCTCCACGGAGATGGTTAAGAGTTTTTTGGTGTTTAAATGTAGTTTTTATTCTTCTATCAAGTGTTTGTTATTTTAAAATAGTGCTGGTATGTACTATTTACTCTGAAACAGAAAAGGATGAAGATTTCTGTTTGTAAGAGGAAGATGATTTTAGCAGACAGTAACTAAAATCGATTGCTGTTTCCACACAGGACTGTTGAGATGAAGTAACTTCAGTTGGGGGAAACAGTTAGCAGACTTTTCTGATTAAGGTATGACTAGCCATATTTCTAACAAGACCATGTATCATGGGGACCGGTAAGCCATTTTCTTAGTCAAACATAAAAGAATAAAGGGCTTAAAAAAGGGCTTAAAAACTGGTAGACATTTTTATGGGCTAAAACGATTGCTTTATTGGGGCATATTATGCAGATTCTAGCTAATAATTTGCATTATAATCTTGGGGAACGTTTAAAAAAACGGCAGGCACTGTGTTGGACACCTTTTTTAGTCTGGGGGCCTTTCTAGTTATAGACTGAGCCTCATTTTCGCGCCATTACTGCGCAGTTGTTTTTGGAGAGCAAGGCATGCAGATGCATGTGTGAGGATCTAAGAATCACTAAAAAAGCTTCTAGAAGGCGTCATTTGGTATCGTATTCCCCTCTGGGCTTGGTTGGGTCTCAGCAAAGCATATAGCTGGGACTGTATAGGGGTTAAATTTAAAAACGTCTCCGGTTCCGTTATTTTAAGGGTTAAAGCTCTGAAATTTGGTGTGCAATACTTTTAATGCTTTAAGACACTGTGGTGAAATTTTGGTAATTTTTGAACAATTCCTTCATACTTTTTCACATATTCAGTAATAAAGTGTTTTCAGTTTGAAATTTAAAGAGACAGTAACGGTTTTATTTTAAAACGTTTTTTGTGCTTTGTGGACAAGTTTAAGCCTGTTTAACATGTCTGTACCTTCAGATAAGCTATGTTCTATATGTATGAAAGCCAATGTGTCTCCCCATTTAAATTTATGTGATAATTGTGCCATAGTGTCCAAACAAAGTAAGGACAGTAATGCCACAGATAATGATATTGCCCAAGATGATTCCTCAAATGAGGGGAGTAAACATGATACTACATCATCCCCTATTGTGTCTACACCAGTTTTGCCCACACAGGAGGCCCCTAGTACATCTAGTGCGCCAATACTTATTACCATGCAACAATTAACGGCTGTAATGGATAACTCCATAGCAAATCTTTTATCCAAAATGCCTACTTATCAGAGAAAGCGCGATTGCTCTGTTTTAAACACTGAAGAGCAAGAGGGCGCTGATGATAACTGTTCCGACATACCCTCACACCAATCTCAAGGGGCCATGAGGGAGGTTTTGTCTGATGGAGAAATCTCAGATTCAGGAAAAATTTCTCATCAAGCTGAACCTGGTGTTGTGACATTTAAATTAGAACATCTCCGCGCACTGCTTAAGGAGGTGTTATCTACTCTGGATGATTGTGACAATTTGGTCATTCCAGAGAAATTATGTAAGATGGACAAGTTCCTAGAGGTTCCGGTGCCCCCCGACGCTTTTCCTATACCCAAGCGGGTGGCGGACATAGTAAATAAAGAGTGGGAAAAGCCCGGCATACCTTTTGTTCCCCCCCCTATATTTAAGAAATTATTTCCTATAGTCGACCCCAGAAAGGACTTATGGCAGACAGTCCCCAAGGTCGAGGGGGCGGTTTCTACTCTAAACAAACGCACTACTATTCCTATCGAAGATAGTTGTGCTTTTAAAGATCCTATGGATAAAAAATTAGAGGGTTTGCTTAAAAAGATTTTTGTACAGCAGGGTTACCTTCTACAACCAATTTCATGCATTGTTCCTGTCACTACGGCAGCGTGTTTCTGGTTCGAGGAACTAGAAAAGTCGCTCAGTAGAGAATCTTCATATGAGGAGGTTATGGACAGAGTTCACGCACTTAAATTGGCTAACTCTTTTGTTTTGGATGCCGCTTTGCAATTAGCTAGATTAGCGGCGAAAAATTCAGGGTTTGCTATCGTGGCGCGCAGAGCGCTTTGGCTACAGTCTTGGTCAGCGGATGTGTCTTCCAAGACAAAATTGCTTAACATTCCTTTCAAAGGTAAAACATTATTTGGACCAGATTTCAAAGAGATTATTTCAGACATCACTGGGGGAAAGGGCCACGCCCTCCCACAGGATAGGTCTTTTAAGGCTAAAAATAAGCCTAATTTTCGTCCCTTTCGCAGAAACGGACCAGCCTCTAATTCTGCATCCTCTAAGCAAGAGGGTAATGCCTCACAGCCCAAACCAGCCTGGAAACCAATTCAAGGCTGGAACAAGGGTAAGCAGGCCAAGAAGCCTACCACTGCTACCAAAACAGCATGAAGGGATAGCCCCCGATCCGGGACCGGATCTAGTGGGGGGCAGACTCTCTCTCTTTGCTCAGGCTTGGGCAAGAGATGTTCAGGATCCTTGGGCGCTAGAAATAGTTTCTCAAGGTTATCTCCTGGAATTCAAGGAACTACCCCCAAGGGGAAGGTTCCACAGATCTCACTTATCCTCAAACCAAATAAAGAGACAGGCATTCTTACATTGTGTAGAAGACCTGTTAAAGATGGGAGTGATACATCCAGTTCCAATAAGAGAACAAGGAATGGGATTTTATTCCAATCTGTTCGTAGTTCCCAAAAAAGAGGGAACATTCAGACCAATTTTGGATCTGAAGATCCTAAACAAATTTCTCAGGGTACCATCGTTCAAAATGGAAACTATTCGAACGATCCTACCCACCATCCAGGAAAGTCAATTTATGACTACTGTGGACTTAAAGGATGCGTACCTACATATTCCTATCCACAAGGAACATCATCAGTTCCTAAGGTTCGCTTTTCTGGACAAGCATTACCAGTTTGTGGCACTTCCATTCGGATTAGCCCCTGCTCCAAGGATTTTCACAAAGGTGCTAGGGTCCCTTCTAGCGGTTCTAAGACCAAGGGGCATTGCAGTAGTACCTTACTTGGACGACATCCTAATTCAAGCGTCGTCCCTGTCAAAAGCAAAGGCTCATACGGACATCGTCCTAGCCTTTCTCAGATCTCACGGATGGAAGGTGAACAAAGAAAAAAGTTCTCTGTCCCCGTCAACAAGAGTTCCCTTCTTGGGAACAATAATAGATTCCTTAGAAATGAGGATTTTTCTGACAGAGGTCAGAAAATCAAAACTTCTAAGCTCTTGTCAAGTACTTCATTCTGTTCCTCGTCCTTCCATAGCGCAGTGCATGGAAGTAATAGGATTGATGGTTGCAACAATGGACATAGTTCCTTTTGCACGAATTCATCTAAGACCATTACAACTGTGCATGCTCAGACAGTGGAATGGGGATTATACAGACTTGTCTCCGATGATTCAAGTAGACCAAAAGACCAGAGATTCACTTCATTGGTGGCTGACCCTGGACAATCTGTCACAGGGAATGAGCTTCTGCAGGCCAGAGTGGGTCATTGTCACGACCGACGCCAGTCTAGTGGGCTGGGGTGCGGTCTGGGAATCCCTGAAAGCTCAGGGTCTATGGTCTCGGGAAGAGTCTCTTCTCCCGATAAACATTCTGGAACTGAGAGCGATATTCAATGCTCTCAGAGCTTGGCCTCAACTAGCAAAGGCCAAATTCATAAGGTTCCAATCAGACAACATGACGACTGTTGCTTATATCAATCATCAAGGGGGAACAAAGAGTTCCCTGGCGATGAAAGAAGTGACCAAAATAATTCAATGGGCGGAGGATCACTCCTGCCACTTGTCTGCGATCCACATCCCAGGAGTGGAAAATTGGGAAGCGGATTTTCTGAGTCGTCAGACATTTCATCCGGGGGAGTGGGAACTCCATCCGGAAATCTTTGCCCAAATAACTCAATTATGGGGCATTCCAGACATGGATCTGATGGCGTCTCGTCAGAACTTCAAGGTTCCTTGCTATGGGTCCAGATCCAGGGATCCCAAGGCGACTCTAGTAGATGCACTAGTAGCACCTTGGACTTTCAACCTAGCTTACGTATTCCCACCGTTTCCTCTCATTCCCAGGCTGGTAGCCAGGATCAATCAGGAGAGGGCCTCGGTGATCTTGATAGCTCCTGCGTGGCCACGCAGGACTTGGTATGCAGACCTGGTGAATATGTCATCGGCTCCACCATGGAAGCTACCTTTGAGACAGGACCTTCTTGTTCAAGGTCCATTCGAACACCCAAATCTGGTTTCCCTCCAACTGACGGCTTGGAGATTGAACGCTTGATTCTATCAAAGCGTGGGTTTTCAGATTCGGTGATAGATACTCTGGTTCAGGCCAGAAAACCTGTAACTAGAAAAATTTACCATAAAATATGGAAAAAATATATCTGTTGGTGTGAATCCAAAGGATTCCTATGGAATAAGATAAAAATTCCTAAGATTCTCTCCTTTCTTCAAGAAGGTTTGGAGAAAGGTTTATCTGCAAGTTCTCTAAAGGGACAGATCTCTGCTTTATCTGTCTTACTACACAGAAGACTGGCAGCTGTGCCAGATGTTCAAGCATTTGTTCAGGCTCTGGTTAGGATCAAGCCTGTTTACAGACCTTTGACTCCTCCCTGGAGTCTAAATCTAGTTCTTTCAGTTCTTCAAGGGGTTCCGTTTGAACCCTTACATTCCGTAGATATTAAGTTACTATCTTGGAAAGTTTTGTTTTTGGTTGCAATTTCTTCTGCTAGAAGAGTTTCAGAGTTATCTGCTCTGCAGTGTTCTCCTCCTTATCTGGTGTTCCATGCAGATAAGGTGGTTTTGCGTACTAAGCCTGGTTTTCTTCCTAAAGTTGTTTCTAACAAAAATATTAACCAGGAGATAGTTGTACCTTCTTTGTGTCCGAATCCAGTTTCAAAGAAGGAACGTTTGTTACACAATTTGGACGTTGTTCATGCTCTAAAGTTCTATTTAGAGACTACTAAAGATTTCAGACAAACATCTTCCTTGTTTGTTGTTTATTCTGGTAAAAGGAGAGGTCAAAAAGCGACTTCTACCTCTCTTTCCTTTTGGCTTAAAAGCATTATCCGTTTGGCTTATGAGACTGCCGGACGGCAGCCTCCTGAAAGAATCACAGCTCACTCCACTAGGGCTGTGGCTTCCACATGGGCCTTCAAGAACGAGGCTTCTGTTGACCAGATATGTAAGGCAGCGACTTGGTCTTCACTGCACACTTTTGCCAAATTTTACAAATTTGATACTTTTGCTTCTTCGGAGGCTATTTTTGGGAGAAAGGTTTTGCAAGCTGTGGTGCCTTCCGTTTAGGTGACCTGATTTGCTCCCTCCCTTCATCCGTGTCCTAAAGCTTTGGTATTGGTTCCCACAAGTAAGGATGACGCCGTGGACCGGACACACCAATGTTGGAGAAAGCAGAATTTATGCTTACCTGATAAATTACTTTCTCCAACGGTGTGTCCGGTCCACGGCCCGCCCTGGTTTTTTAATCAGGTCTGATGAATTATTTTCTCTAACTACCATCACCACGGTATCATATGGTTTCTCCTATATATATTTCCTCCTGTCCGTCGGTCGAATGACTGGGGTGGGCGGAGCCTAGGAGGGATCATGTGACCAGCTTTGCTGGGACTCTTTGCCATTTCCTGTTGGGGAAGAGAATATCCCACAAGTAAGGATGACGCCGTGGACCGGACACACCGTTGGAGAAAGTAATTTATCAGGTAAGCATAAATTCTGTTTTTTTAAAATCCATATGTAATGTACCTCATTTGTCTGCCCATTATTCCTTAGAGGGCCAGGCACATCCATTTAATGTGCACCTGGTACTGGGCCCCCATGGCCAATCATGTTTTATTAACAGGCAGCACTTTTAGGATGATCATCTTTTTCTGTAACTGGGCAAAGGTAATTTGTTTTGTTGATGTGGTAGATGTGCAACAATATTCCCATACTTTTCCTTAAAACCTTTTTTTGTTTTGTTTGTACTGCATGTTTGTGTATGTATATGCATAGTTTGAAAAACAACTCACCAGTCTACATTCAGTGAGATGAAACCAAGAAATTTACAGGTGTTATGTGCTTAGATAATTCAAATAAAATTATGATATAACTTTGTACCTGTCCAAGGAATTACCCCTGTTAAGCTCCCACTGACCTACTCTGCAAGACATTTCACAAAAGAAATATAAGGAACGCTATAAGTTTTGACATTTTTGTTTACAATGTCATTTTTATTTTCATAAATTGCCATTTACCTTAAATAACTTTTACCGTTTACATTATGGGGTCAATTTATTAAACGCCGGGTGGACATGATTCACTGTAGCGAATCATGTCAATCCGGCATCGCTAAATGCTGACAGCATACGCTGTTGGCATTTAACATTGCACAAGCATTTCTTGTGAAATGCTTGTGCAATGCTGCCCCCTGCACATTCGTAGCCAATCGGCTGCTAGCAGGGGGTGTCAATCACCCCGATCGTATCGGATTGGGATGATTGCAGTCCGCCACCTAAAAGGTCTTACAACAACTGCTTCTTAACTTTTGTTTCCGGCGAGTCGGAAAGTAAGGGCGGATAAAGCAGCATCAGCTGCTTATTAAATCTGGTCCTTTATCAGATGCCGTCTGGATGAAGACTTCTGCTTGTCTGGAGGACCTCTTCTTCCCGGCTTGGATGAAGACTTCTGCCCGTCTGGAGGACCACTTCGCCCGGCTTCGTTGAGGACTTTGGCCGGGTTAGGTGAAGACTTCTCAAGGTAGGGTGATCTTCAAGAGGTTAGTGTTAGGTTTTATTAAGGGGGGATTGGGTGGGTTTTAGCGTAGGGTTGGGTGTGTGGGTGGTGGATTTTAATGTTGGGGGGGTATTGTACTTTTTTTTACAGGTAAAAGAGCTGATTACTTTGGGGCAATGCCCCGCAAAAAGCCCTTTTAAGGGCTATTTGTAATTTAGTATACGGTAGGGCTTTTTATTATTTTGGGGAGCTTTTTTATTTTATTAGGGGGATTAGATAAGGTGTAATTAGTTTAAAAAACTTGTAATTATTTATTATTTTCTGTAATTTAGTTTTTTTTTAATGCTTTAGATAATTTTATTTAATTGCATTTAATTGTATTTAGTTAATTTAATTTATTTAATTTTAGTGTAGTGTTAGGTGTAATTGTAACTTTTTTATTTTATTTTATAGGCAACTTTGTCTTTATTTTAACTAGGTAGCTATTAAATAGTTAATAACTATTTAATAACTATTGTACCTAGTTAAAATAAATACAAAGTTGCCTGTAAAATAAAAATAAACCCTAAGCTAGCTACAATGTAACTATTAGTTATATTGTAGCTAGCTTAGGGCTTATTTTATAGGTAAATATTTAGTTTTAAATAGGAATATTTTAGTTAATTGTAGTAATTTTATTTAGATTTATTTAAATTATATTTAAGTTAGTGGGTTGTTAGGGTTAGGGTTAGACTTATATTTAGGGGTTAATAACTTTAATATAGTGGCGGCGACGTTGTGGGCGGCAGATTATGGGTTAATAAATGTAGGTAGGTGTCGGCGATGTTAGGGACGGCAGATTAGGGGTTAATAAAATTTAAATAGTGTTTGCAAGGCGGGAGTGCGGCGGTTTAGGAGTTAATATATTTATTATAATGTCGGCGATGTCTGGTTCGGCAGATTAGGGGTTAACATTTTTATTTAAGTGTTTGCGATGTGGGGGGGGCCTCGGTTTAGGGGTTAATAGGTAGTTTATGGGTGTTAGTGTACTTTTTAGCACTTTAGTTAAGAGTTTTATACTATGGTGTTAGCCCATAAAACTCTTAACTACTGACTTTCAAATGCGGTACCAGTCTTGACAGGAGAGGGTCTACAGCTCACTTTTAGGAAGACTCGTAATACTGGCGTTAGGCAAATCCCATTGAAAATATAGGATACGCAATTGACGAAAGTGGATTTGCTGTATTTTCGGGTCTGGCCGAAAAAGTGAGCGGTACACCTGTACCTGCAAGGCTCGTAATACCAGCGGGCGTTAAAAAGCAGCGTTGGGACCTCTTTTTAACCCTAACGCAAGACTTGTAATCTAGCTGTTTACGTTTAAAAAAATTTATTTTAAACATAAAATATTATTTAGCTTTTTACACTAAAAAAAAGTTAGTTTAAATGAAGTTCTTGCTCTTTGTAAGTAAGTTCTGCCTGAAGTCCATTTATATAAAAAGAAATGACACCATTAATCCCAGTCTACAAATGTTAAGATCACCCATTGTACTGTCCTCATTAACTGATAACTAGACAGCTAGTTAACAAACCAGACAGAAATAGCTTTGTGTTTATTCCAAACTGATTTTACTTCTGAATAGTATTTTTTGTAAAACTGCAATACAATAAGAAAAGTTGAAATTACAGTATGTAGTTACACGTGGTGCTTGCAATACATACAATAATACATGTTTCTAACACAGAGAGCTTATATTTAATCCTTACAGCAAATAGCAATGCAATTCAAATGTACAATGAACTCTTAGCAAACAATAACTTACAGGCATATGTATGTTTAGAGGCAAATATTAAGAGCTGATTTCCATGCTTCTTGAAGCTAAGATGGCTGCTGAGAAACTGAAAGTAATTTTTTATTAACAAACTTTATTAACACTTCCTGATTTATTCTTGAGAGGAACCAAGCTGTAATTGCAACATGAAACCACCAGATGGCATCAACATGAACATAATAAGCATATAATAGACAGAACACCCATGCTTTTATATGTGCCAGGTCATCTTTATCCCTGCATTTCAAATGAAGAGTTTCTTCATGGTGGGACAAAAAGGTGAACCTGAGAATCTTTTAAATTCCTCTACATATCACAACAAAGCATTATATATCTGACATAGGGCACATTAGCCAATTTTAATTGAGATGTTTTCCCTTTCTTGTCATTTGTGTTGAAAGAGTGATATAAGACCTTTGGGTTTATTGCTTCATGTAAAAAATCTCCGGTTTCCTTTAGAGCTTGATTCAAACTCTCATCAAAATTCATGATGATCTAGTATTCATAAGTTGATTTCAATTGTTACAGTAATCAAAGTAATCAAAGAATAGACATATTATCTAAATCCATCAGAGTAAAAGCAAACCTAGTTTTATCAAAAAGTAAATACTAGTTATTATTATTATTCTTTATTTATAAAGCACCAACAGATTCTGCAGTGGTGTCCAGGGTGCAAAGATATAAGTACAACAATGAAACAATACATTATAAGACAACATTTTTCCGAAAAATACAGTGGGAATTGAGGGCCTTATTCCCATGGGAACTTACATTCTAGATGGGTAGGACGATGGAAAACAGGAGGTGGAGAATGATGTTAGTGGGGAGTTAGATGATGGCACCTGTCGGTTAAGTGAAATTCATTAGTTACTGAGTTGGGTGATAAGCTTTCCTGAACAAAAAAGGTCTTTAGGGAGCATTTAAAGGAGGACAGGTTAGGGGAAAGTCTGACAGCTCAAGGAAGTGCGTTCCAGAGAGTTGGTGCCGCACGGGAAAAGTCCTGTAGTCTAGCATGGGAGGAGGTGAAGGTAGAGGAGGCAACGAGCAGGTCATTGTTGGATCTTAGGGGGCAGGCTGGATTATATTTGTTTATGAGGGAGGACAGGTAGGGTGGGGCAGCATTGGTGAGGGCATTATAGGTCAGGGTGAGAATTTTGAGTTTAACTCTGCTGTGAATGGGAGCCAGTAAAGGGACTCACAGAGAGGTGAAGCGGCTACAGAGCGTCAAGAGAGGTGGATTAGCCTGGCAGAAGCATTTAGGATGGATTGAAGGGGGTAGGCAGGAGAGAGGTAGGCCATTTAGTCGGTTATTACAGTAGTTAAGTCGGGAAATTACCAGGGAGTGGATTAGCCGTTTAGTAGTTTCATTGCTCAGAAATGGACAAATTTTGGAGATATTGCATAGGTGGTTGTGGCAAGATGAAGAAAGCAATTGGATGTGGGAAATGAAGGACAGAATCTCCACTAGTCTTACTAAGGCCTACAATATTGTCCAGAGGCTTACACACAGTGACACCAACATGTTTACATAGTGTATGGTCTGTGTCAAAGTCAATTAGGATATATATCTAGTTTATTTTGAGTTATGTCCACTGGGATGGTGTAGAATCTTGTCCAAGTCATTGATTGGGATGGTCTTCCTATGCTTGTAGTTGCAGCAGGTTAGGTTCTTACAAGCATCTTGTGAAAACCTATGTTACAGGTGGACACCTTATTTTTGTTTGAATTACTTGGCATTAATTCTTCTAGAGATTCACTGCATAGCTGTTGTCCACTTTAACTAGCGTGGGAGCACCCTACATGTAGTTGAAAGGTGTGATCGGGCTCACTGTGATTAGACAGTGAGCTTGTGACGTGCTAGTTGATAGAACTGCTTAGCCAAAGAAAATGGCTTTGCTTAAGAGGCAAACATAATATTAGCTGTCAAATTAGGTATTTATAAAAATAATAAAAAAAAGGATATCTTTATGTTACATAATTCTGCACATAGTGCAGAATTATTTAACATGTTACACAATGTTTACTGTCACTTTAATTACTGTGTTTTGCTATGATTACAAAAACATAGCAATATTTAAAAACAGCCTGTAGTGCTGCACTATCGATTTGGGCCCTTCAGTTCAGCTGCACATTAACAGACATGGAGGTATATTAATCTCTTCCTATTTTACTATTCGATAACCCCTGTTTATCTTATTAGATTTTTACTTGAAGGCCATACACTTTATGTATTCCCCCCTCTTGCTAGACACAGTTGTTTTATATTGTACTTCAGGATCTAGTCCCAAGATCACTTTGCTACCTGACTTCATTACTTCTTTGATATTTATGTTCTTTGAGTATTAGAATACCCCAGTTGTTAATGCCATTGCCAAAGGAGGTTTTGTGTCTTTTGGTTTCCCCCAATGGATTGATTTAGAGATCCCTAAATGGTTAAATGCTTTATTGTATCTTTCCCCACCACTGCACTTCTGTGTCTTGCACTTCACTGACTCCCCGGTATCTCTTTCTTACCACACTTACAGCATCACAACACCTACTACTCTTCCACCATCAAATACCTCTAAAATCTCTAGATACTCACTCTGACCCTAATCAATCCGAATTGAACGATTATTTCACTACTTATACATCTGATTGTCCTGTGCACTCTCTCCTAGCTGTGGCATCAACAGCTAGACATGTCCATTCAGATACACAAGAATGCAAAAGCCACTCATTTTGCTGTTTTCTTTGCATTCATTTGAAAATGCAAAACCAGCTGCCCCTTTAATGGATACAAAAATGAATGTATCCATTAAAGGGGCAGCTGGTTTTGCATTTTCAAATGAATGCAAAGAAAACAGCAAAATGAGTGGCTTTTGCATTCTTGTGTGTAGTTAAATCCGTTATATTAAAAAATACTTTTCTGCAGACAGGAAATGCTTCACATTTACAGTTGTAGAGTATTTAATAGAGATCCGGATATGTCCTTGTCAATTTACTTCTATTACCTAATTTGTTTTGTTCTCTTGGTATACTTTGTTGAAAAGGATACCTAGGTAGGTTCAGGAGCTGCAGATCATGAAAGAAAAAATGTGGGTTTCATGTCTCTTTGAGGCCCGATTCTCTAAAGCTCTCTGGTCTGGCCATATTCTTTATAAGATGTCTCACCAGTATTATGAGTGCCCTCAGGCAGTTTTACCTTGGGGCCTGTGTATCAGGTGAGTTGTGTTTTATGCTAAAGAGAGACATTTACTTTAGATATAACGCTCAGTAAAATAAGCCGATGATTTCTATCCATGCCGGTGAGTTTTTTTAAAATCGGACCCTAAATCTTAAACATACCAGGATCACAAAAACTTAGAATATAGGGCATTGTGATCTGTCCAGGTACAGTGTAAAATTGTAGTTATTTTAACCTCAAAAAACATCTATGTGGTAATACAGTTTCAAATGCAATATTCAAAATAGATTTTACACGCACACATATATATATATATATATATATATATATATATATATAACGTGTGTGCACTTGGAAGTTAGAATCAAACGTTCATCATTCAGAGCATGCAATTTTAAAAATATTTCCAATTTACTTCCATTGTCAAACAGTGCACAGCCTATGTGCACACCTTCTGAGGAATATTCATATATGAGTTTGTTATTGGCTGATGGCTGTCATGTGATACAGGGGACACATATATTAATGGAGGTCACATTTATAAAAACTTGCTGGTATGGTAAAAAAAACACAAAAACTTTTTTGGAGCATTATATTTAAAGGGATTCTCAAGTCAAAATAAACTTTTAAGATTCAAATAGAACATGCAGTTTTAACATACTTTTCAATTTACTTCCATTATCACATTTTGCACAGTCTTTTTATATTCACACTTCATGGGGAACAAGATCCTACTGAGCATGAAGCTTACAGGGTATACATATACTAGTCTGTGACTGGCTGATGTCTGTCACATGATACAGGGGGCCGGACAATAGAGAGGAAAAATACAATTGTTAGAAAAAAAATCAGAGTAGGTGTTAAATCATTGTCTTTTTATTATGCACTTGATAATTATGTAATTCTACTGCATTGAGTGTTCCTTTAAAGGGACACTGAACCCAAATGTTTTCTTTCGTGATTCAGATAGAGCATGACATTTTAAGCAACTTTCTAATTTACTCCTATTATCAAATTTTCTTCATTCTCTTAGTATCTTTATTTGAAATGCAAGAATGTGAGTTTAGATGCTGGCCCATTCTTGGTGAACAACCTGGGTTGTTCTTGCTGATTGATGGATAAATTCATCCACCAATAAAAAGTGCTGTCACGAGTTCTGAACCAAAAAAAAGCTTAGATGCCTTCTTTTTCAAATAAAAATAGCAAGAGAATGAAGAAAAATTGATAATAGGAGTAAATTAGAATGTTGCTTAAAATTTCATGCTCTATCTGAACCACGAAAGAAAAAATTTGGGTTCAGTGTCCCTTTAATTAATGTGTCTTTACTTTACATCCAGGACATTATATGCCTAGTTAAACAGCTCTCAATCAAAAATATGCCTCCTTTGAGGGACCTTGCAATACGCAAGAGATGTCTTAAATAATCTTGATAGACCAAACAGCTTTAGAAAAATTCCCCATGGTGACAAAAACTATGGCTATATCTGTTTGAGAATGTGAGTTTTTTTAGATTTCCCTTAAATTAAAGAAAACATTTATATTATATGTTTTTCCTTAATTAAATTTGCCCAATTGTTTTTGGAGATCTGGCGTGCGGACTTATTTTGTCTGAGTAATGCCACAGGGAATCTCAAATTCCAACTTAGCAAAACCCTCAAAGCAAAGGTAACTAAGAACATTGATTCCACTATGATTTTGAAGAGATGAATCCTGAACTGCTCAGAAAACAATTTTTCTTTTTTTGTGCACTTCTATTCTCAACAAACACTTTACCAGCACAACACACTAATGAGTTTGGAAAACCCAGAATAAAGATGGCTTAAATCATTACAAATGTATAAGGGCTTGCTCCTCTGCCCTCAGTTTCTAAATGCAGCAGTACTTTTGATTTCAGATGTCTTTATCCTATCTATCTATCTATCTATCTATCTATCTATCTATCTATCTATCTATTGGGTTCTTGTAAAGCGCGGCTATTCACCTGTAAGGGTCTTAAGGCGCTGAGAGTTGCAGTTCAGTTGAAGAGCCAGGTCTTGAGGTCCTTTCTGAACTTAGTTAGGGTGGTAGCTTGTCTGAGGTGCAGCGGGAGGGTGTTCCAAGTCTTGGCTGCCAGGTGAGAGAAGAATCTGCCTCCCGCTGTGGTTTTCCTGATGCGGGGGATGACAGCGAGGGCTTGGTCGGCCGATCAAAGTTGTCTGGCAGGGGTGTAGAAGGTAACGCAGTGGTTCAATTTTTCTGGACCGATGTTGTGGAGGGCCTTGAATGCGTGGGTGAGAAGCTTGAAGGTTATTCTTTTGTTGATGGGGAGCCAGTGCAGGTCCCGCAGGTGTTTGGTGATGTGGCATTGACGAGGGATGTCAAGGATTAGTCTGGCCGAGGAGTTCTGGATGTGCTGTAGTCTCTTTTGTAGCTTGATGGTGGTGCCGGCGTAGAGTGTGTTACCATAGTCCAGTCGGCTGCTGATGAGGGCATGAGTGACAGTCTTCCTGGTCTCGGTTGGGATCCATTTGAAGATCTTTCACAGCAGGTGAAGTGTGTGGAAGCATGCAGAAGAGACGGCGTTGATTTGCCGGTCCATGGAGAGCGATGAGTCCAGGATGACGCCTAGATTTTGTGCATGGTCGGTGGGGGTTGGAGGGTGTCTGAGGGCTGTGGGCCACCAGGAGTTATTCCAAGCAGATGTGGTGGGCCCGAGGAGGAGGACTTCAGTCTTGTCTGCGTTCTGCTTTAGGCAGTTGTAGCTCATCCAGGTGGCGACTGCTTTCAGCCCCTCGTGGACGTTTCTCTTGGCGGTGGTGGGGTCACTGGTGAGTGAGATGATTAGCTGGGTGTCGTCGGCATAGGAGACGATGTTGAGGTCGTATCGTCGGGTGATGGTGGAGAGAGGGGCCATGTAGATGTTGAATAGGGTGGGGCTCAGGGAAGAGCCTTGGGGTACACCGCAGCTGATTTTTGTGGGCTTGGAGGTGAAGGGTGGGAGTCTAACTTTTGGGTGCTGCCGGTGAGCAAGGAGGCGATTCATTCCAGGGCTTTGTCGCGTATGCCGGCATCGTGTAGTCGGTTACGGAGGGTGAGGTGGGAGACTGCCTAATGCTGCTGAGAGGTCTAGAAGAATGAGGACGGCGGTCTCTCCTCGGTCGAGTAGGGCGAGGATGTCGTCTGTGGCGGCAAGGAGGGCGGTCTCGGTGCTGTGGTTGCTCCTGAAACCGGATTGGGAGGGGTCCAGGGTGTGGTTGGCTTCGATGTGGTCAACGAGTTGCACGTTGATGGACTTCTCAATGACTTTGGCCGCAAAGGGGAGCAGAGAGATTGGGCGGTAGCTCTTCGGATCATTGGGGTCAGCCGTGGGTTTTTTCAGTAGGGGTTTTAATTCTGCGTGCTTCCAGTCATCCGGGAAGGTGCCGGTTTCGATGGAGCAGTTGATGGTGCTGCAGAGCTCGGGGGCAATGGTGTTACCCGCTTTGTTGAAAATGTGATGCGGGCATGGGTCAGAGGGTGCTCCGGAGTGGATTGATCTCATGATTCTGATGGTGTCCTCTGTGGTGAGGGGGCTCCAGATGGTCAGTGGGGGGTAGGCAGTGGTGTATTTGGGTGAGGTATCAGTGGGAGTTGGTGGGTAGGGCAGTGGCTGTAGGAAGAAAGTTAACAAAGGGCGTTACCTGTGCTGTGCTGGTAGGCGGAGGCAGGGCAGTGCCTTTGGCATGGGAGAGACAAGCAGGAAGGAGAGCAGGCTAGAAGAGGCTGCAGTTTCATAGTAAGGCAGCAGCAACCCAAGTGCTTATAGTCATTTCAGTCTATGATCTTACCATCTCTTACTTGTTTAACCTCCTTACTGACACAGAAATATACAATTGAGATAACCCTATTAAGCTTCTATGTAATAAAACATGTTCATATTTGTAGAGTTATTACACACTTTAGGAGCCTGACTATGTAGTATACCCAGTCACAATTTTTTTTTTTTTAAACTGCATGTAATAGACACTATTATAATGAATAATATTCAGATACTGATCTAAAAATCCAGTATAAAACCTTTTAAAAACTCACTTAGAAGCTCCTAGTTTAGCACTGTTGAGAAGGTTAGGCTGGAACTCCTAGTGAAAGGGGCTGGGAAAGTAGAAATAGTAGACACCCCTCCCTTCCCTGCATATAAAAAAAATAACAGATTACACAAACAATAGCGGCAAGAATCTGTAGACCTGGGTCTACATCTGATACTTTGGGGCTTAGTTAGGTGTCCGAAAACCAGCACAATGCTATCAAAAAAATAAGCAAAACTATACATTGTTACAAAAACACTCAAAAGAAAAATTATGTTACTCTGCGCTGGAACAAAGAATACTATTAGGCCAGTGGGAAAAGGAGACTCCCCAATCTCCAGACAATATTCAAAATAAAAAAAAAAATAAGATCCCAATCAGTAAAGAGAAGGATACTTAAACCTACAGCGCTGTGGATACAGCTTAAAATAGTAACAAAAGGTCAAGTGTTACTAACTCAGCTAAATAGCTCAAATGAAATGATTGTATCAAATATGTCGTTTAAATGATGATTGTAAATCAAATATATGACAGATGTAGAGGCAATAGTGACACTTTAGTAGTGAATTGGCCCAGAAACTGCTGTTTATAATAAAAAAACGAACACCTAGATTTGGAGTTTGGCGTTAGCCGTGAAAACCAGCGTTAGAGGCTCCTAACGCTGGTTTTAGGCTACCGCCGGTATTTGGAGTCACTCAAAATAGGGTCTAATGCTCACTTTTCAGCCGCGACTTTTCCATACCGCAGATCCCCTTACGTAAATTGCGTATCCTATCTTTTCAATGGGATCTTTCTAACTCCGGTATTTAGAGTCGTTTCTGAAGTGAGCGTTAGAGCTCTAACGACAAAACTCCAGCCGCAGGAAAAAAGTCAGTAGTTAAGAGCTTTCTGGGCTAACGCCGGTTCATAAAGCTCTTAACTACTGTACTCTAAAGTACACTAACACCCATAAACTACCTATGTACCCCTAAACCGAGGTCCCCCCACATCGCCGACACTCGAATAAATTTTTGTAACCCCTAATCTGCCGACCGCCACCTACGTTATTCTTATGTACCCCTAATCTGCTGCCCCTAACACCGCCGACCCCTGTATTATATTTATTAACCCCTAACCTGCCCCCCACAACGTCGCCTCCACCTACCTACACTTATTAACCCCTAATCTGCCGAGCGGACCTGAGCGCTACTATAATAAAGTTATTAACCCCTAATCCGCCTCACTAACCCTATAATAAATAGTATTAACCCCTAATCTGCCCTCCCTAACATCGCCGACACCTAACTTCAATTATTAACCCCTAATCTGCCGACCGGAGCTCACCGCTATTCTAATAAATGTATTAACCCCTAAAGCTAAGTCTAACCCTAACACTAACACCCCCCTAAGTTAAATATAATTTAAATCTAACGAAATGAATTAACTCTTATTAAATAAATTATTCATATTTAAAGCTAAATACTTATCTGTAAAATAAATCCCAATATAGCTACAATATAAATTATAATTATATTATAGCTATTTTAGGATTAATATTTATTTTACAGGTAACTTTGTATTTATTTTAACCAGGTACAATAGCTATTAAATAGTTAAGAACTATTTAATAGCTAAAATAGTTAAAATAATTACAAATTTACCTGTAAAAGAAATCCTAACCTAAGTTACAATTAAACCTAACACTAGACTATCAATAAATTAATTAAATAAACTACCTACAATTACCTACAATTAACCTAACACTACACTATCAATAAATTAATTAAATACAATTGCTACAAATAAATACAATTAAATAAACTAGCTAAAGTACAAAAAATAAAAAAGAACTAAGTTACAAAAAATAAAAAAATATTTACAAACATAAGAAAAATATTACAACAATTTTAAACTAATTACACCTACTCTAAGCCCCCTAATAAAATAACAAAGCCCCCCAAAATAAAAAAATGCCCTACCCTATTCTAAATTACTAAAGTTCAAAGCTCTTTTACCTTACCAGCCCTGAACAGGGCCCTTTGCGGGGCATGCCCCAAGAAATACAGCTCTTTTGCCTGTAAAAAAAAACATACAATACCCAAGCCCCCCAACATTACAACCCACCACCCACATACCCCTAATCTAACCCAAACCCCCCTTAAATAAACCTAACACTAAGCCCCTGAACATCATCCTACCTTGTCTTCACCTCACCGGGTATCACACCGATCCGTCCAGAAGAGCTCCTCCGATGTCCTGATCCAAGCCCAAGCGGGGGGCTGAAGAGGTCCATGATCCGGCTGAAGTCTTCATCCAAGCGGGGCAGAAGAGGTCTTCCATCCGATTGAAGTCTTCATCCAAGCGGCATCCATCCGGAGCGAAGCGGCAGCATCCTGAAGACCTCCACCGCGGAACATCCATCCTGGCCGACGACTGAACGACGAATGACGGTTCCTTTAAATGACGTCATCCAAGATGGCGTCCCTCGAATTCCGATTGGCTGATAGGATTCTATCAGCCAATCGGAATTAAGGTAGGAATATTCTCATTGGCTGATGGAATCAGCCAATCAGAATCAAGTTCAATCCTATTGGCTGATCCGATCAGCCAATCAGATTGAGCTCGCATTCTATTGGCTGATCGGCCTACTACCAATTAAGCATATTAGGTGATGTGCATCTCTGTAATGAGAAGGGGTGTGGTCTAATGACATCAACACCCTATATCAGGTGTGCATAATTATTAGGCAACTTTCTTTTCTTTGGCAATATGGGTCAAAAGAAGGACTTGACAGGCTCAGAAAAGTCAAAAATAGTGAGATATCTTGCAGAGGGATGCAGCACTCTTAAAATTGCAAAGCTTCTGAAGCGTGATCATCGAACAATCAAGCGTTTCATTCAAAATAGTCAACAGGGTCGCAAGAAGCGTGTGGAAAAACCAAGGCGCAAAATAACTGCCCATGAACTGAGAAAAGTCAAGCGTGCAGCTGCCAAGATGCCACTTGCCACCAGTTTGCCCATATTTCAGAGCTGCAACATCACTGGAGTGCCCTAAAGCACAAGGTGTGCAATACTCAGAGACATGGCCAAGGTAAGAAAGGCTGAAAGACGACCACCACTGAACAAGACACACAAGCTGAAACGTCAAGACTGGGCCAAGAAATATCTCAAGACTGATTTTTCTAAGGTTTTATGGACTGATGAAATGAGAGTGAGTCTTGATGGGCCAGATGGATGGGCCCTTGGCTGGATTGGTAAAGGGCAGAGAGCTCCAGTCCGACTCAGACGCCAGCAAGGTGGAGGTGGAGTACTGGTTTGGGCTGGTATCATCAAAGATGAGCTTGTGGGGCCTTTTCGGGTTGAGGATGGAGTCAAGCTCAACTCCCAGTCCTACTGCCAGTTTCTGGAAGACACCTTCTTCAAGCAGTGGTACAGGAAGAAGTCTGCATCCTTCAAGAAAAACATGATTTTCATGCAGGACAATGCTCCATCACACGCGTCCAAGTACTCCACAGCGTGGCTGGCAAGAAAGGGTATAAAAGAAGAAAATCTAATGACATGGCCTCCTTGTTCACCTGATCTGAACCCCATTGAGAACCTGTGGTCCATCATCAAATGTGAGATTTACAAGGAGGGAAAACAGTACACCTCTCTGAACAGTGTCTGGGAGGCTGTGGTTGCTGCTGCACGCAATGTTGATGGTGAACAGATCAAAACACTGACAGAATCCATGGATGGCAGGCTTTTGAGTGTCCTTTCAAAGAAAGGTGGCTATATTGGTCACTGATTTGTTTTTGTTTTGTTTTTGAATGTCAGAAATGTATATTTGTGAATGTTGAGATGTTATATTGGTTTCACTGGTAAAAATAAATAATTGAAATGGGTATATATTTGTTTTTTGTTAAGTTGCCTAATAATTATGCACAGTAATAGTCACCTGCACACACAGATATCCCCCTAAAATAGCTATAACTAAAAACAAACGAAAAACTACTTCCAAAACTATTCAGTTTTGATATTAATGAGTTTTTTGGGTTCATTGAGAACATGGTTGTTGTTCAATAATAAAATTAATCCTCAAAAATACAACTTGCCTAATAATTCTGAACTCCCTGTATATGTATATGCTTATATACATATATATATTTACGTGTTAATATGTGTTTATGTATATATTCATATACATATATATTTTTATACTTTGCTGCCCATCGCTGTGCGACTTACCCCCTTCACTGCGCTAGGTTCTCTGCCATGACTATCGGCATGAGAACGAGGCTCCCATTGGAGCCTATGGAAGTGCGCTCTTGTGAGTGTTCACATTGCGCCACACTTATAATATCAGCGTACAATTGTGTGCGCTGGTATAACGGCTGGAACAGAAATATCACGCTCACATTAGCGCAATTTGGAGCTCCACTCGTAATCTAGCCCAATGTGTATTGAACTGACTAAAAATAACTATTGGGTAAAGCAGCAACATTTCTCCTCATTAAAGTTATCGATCCTAGCCAATATTTCTGCAATATGTCCTGAACAAGCTTCCTTTTTCACTGTGACGTACACTGAGATTGTTAAACCCATTAACATTTACAACATTAATAAATCTTTGTTCCACATGAACATGTTCTCTATAATTGCATTTCATTAGACATTATTAATCTTTAAAAGCATTTGATTAAACATGTATTACTCATCTGACATACAATGCTAATCAAATGTTGCACTGGTTCATTTCTATTTTTAGCTCTGTGTTTGAACTAATGATTTACAAGTTAACAAGCTTAATTCTAATGTGGCATGTAAGTTATAATTCATTTTAAAAAATCTACATTCTTAGTAAATCGTCTTCTTGAAAGCAGAAACTTAAAATGTTGTCACTTTCAAGCTATACTTTCATGGAATTGCTGGGGAAAATAGGGTGTGTTGTAGAAAGATAGTGTGCTTTTAATTGAGGAGCTCATGATTTTCACCACCTGAAAACATAAGCAAGTTAATCAACCACTCTTTGTCTTGTTAACACACTTGTGCCCATTGATGTTGTATAAGGTGATATAAAGATTACCTGATTTTCTGTCTGGAACCAGAGATGCAGACAATGGAAAATAAGTATCAGTCAGTGCAGCAAAGGGGTAAACCTTTAACAAGCCAGATGTCAAAGCAAGGAGATGACTAAAACCAGGTATCAAAGCAGAGGGATAAGGCAGGTATAGAGGTCAGGGCACAGTTCCAAAGTTCATAAGCCAGTAAATCCAGAAACTTTGACAGGGTCAAGATTAGGGTAACAAGACAGGAACAAAAACCCTTTAGTCTCCTTATTGATAATAAAACACTGAATTGGAGCCTGAGATGACTTTTTAACACCTCCCATTTAGGCTAAGCACCAGGAACAACGCCAAGGTCACTTACAGGTAAAAAGGATATAAACAGTGCTAGGGGGTGGGGGGTATTGTCAGGGCTATGGCTCAAGATGGCTGCTAAACTGGGAACCCTGTAAAAAAGATTAGCAATCCGCCTTGTAATCTGGATATAATTTAGCCATCCTTCAAGAAATTATGCTTCAAGATAAAGCCGATACCTAACTGAACTGGATTATATATATATTGATAGTAACAGGACTTCCTAGACTGGGCTGCTGAGATGTTTTGGTTGCTCCTGAGAAGAGAGATCTAAGACTCACCCCCCCCCCCCCCCCCGGGAAACTGGGTGAGCAAATGAAGATTCTCTGCACAATACTTATTTGAGTTGCACTGTATAGGCATGGGGGGGGATACGGCTCTCATAGATAATTTTGGAAGAACATTTTGTAAAAGAATCGCATTGCTACAAGATGGAGGTTGGAAGCCGGAAGCTGTACCGTCAAGCATGGAGTCAAAGGGCGAGACTACAACCTTACAACCTTGTGCTGTGGATGGTGGTCCCCTACCATGGCCCTTGCAATCATCAGAGTTCCTGCGGATGCCTACTCATACTGATTGGAGGCATGGGGTGCAATTTCTCAGGCAGCCCACAATCACCCATCTTATCTTAATCCGATTGGAGGAGGACCGGTAGGTCTTGGAGGAATACATATGTGCAGTTTCGTAGTCGAGGGACATCTAGAGATGGCTTGCAAAATTGACCTACTGCGACTATTCCAAGTGTTGGAGTTTAAAAGTGTGGAGGGTATACAGTCTCAGGAGGGAGACCTTCCTGAGACTGTATACCTTCCACACTTTTAAACTGGTGGGCACACTAAGGGCTAGATTACAAGTGGAGAGCTAAATATCACTTTCGTGAAAGGGATATTTGTGTTCCACTGCGCAAATGTGCGCTGGTATTACAAGTTGAGAGCAATGTGAACGCAAGCATGGGAAGCATTGCCCTCAACATTGGCTGGTTATTTATTGTGTTCCCGCAAACAAGCAAATTTGCAATAAATTAGCGCTCCACTTGTAATCTAGCCCTATATTTGAGAACAGTCATCTTGAGAGCTGGAGGGGATTAGGGGAGGACTCCTACCTGGATTAGTATACCAGGGCTGCTGGTACTGATATTGAACATTTATTTGTAATAATAATGTAATTGCAACAGCTATTGATTAGTAGGAACTCTCTTGATTTCCCATAGTTTGGTATATGTATCACTACTTGTTTTTCTTATTCAGTTGGCTATATTTACTAAGCTTAACCATGTTAGTAGGTAACTTGGATTTGGGTCTACTATATATTGAGGAATGCTAAGCTGTGCTTCCACTGTAAATTACTATGACGTTGAGTGGATAAATAATCTTTTTTTATTTTATTTGCTACTTATATTACGAAGCTCTGCTGTATTTTTTAATATGTAGGGGTGACCTTAATAGGGGGGATTATTTCTACTTACTCCCACATCAACCCTTATAATCACAGGACTCTCTAACACCCTATGGTACAGCTTGGCCTTTGAGCTCACTATGTCACATGTGTGTTTATTTTCTCACCTGATCGCTTTACTTGTTCATATCTCAGCCTGCTTTCTTGTTGGCCTAACTTCTTATTACCTCCCTAAATTCCAGAATGTTTATATATTTTGGTAGTCTTGGGTGCAAAGATTATAGAGAGATGTTTTTGCTTCCCAGGTTTTATGTTTATTTTGCCCATTTTACTATATTTTGTGATACTAAAAGGATAATAATTAGCACAGCGGAATCTGTTGGCGCTCTCCAAATAACCGATAATAATATGTTAGTATATTTTTAATGTAATTTTGAGATATATTTAAGCTATCTCTGCCACTTTGATTATCATATTATACCGAGTCTTGAGAAGAAACCTTGCTATTATAAATTTTTTGAAAGCCTTGAGATACAAGGATGATAATATGTGTTAGTATTTTTTTATTATAGTTATTACAGGCATTATAGAGAGATGTTTTTACCTCCTGGGTTCTATGTTTACATTATCTGTTTTACTACTCCTGTGATACTATGAAGATTATGTGCTAGTATATTTTTCTTGTAATTATGGCAGAGGCTATAGAGAGATATTTTTAGCTATCTCTGCCATTTGGATTCTTCTTATCTCTAGCGCATTAGTTATTTTTAGCCATAGTTGATATATTTGTCTAGTATCTTATATGGAGGCTAATATATAGTTTTTATTCGTACCCTTACTATATCCAGTATATTCGTTAGTCTTTTGACCCACAGTCCATATATGTGTCTAGTATTCTATAAAGAGTAAAAATATAATTTATGAAAAATCTGAGGTGTGTTAAAGTTCTTTTGCACATAAAACATTACATTCTGAAGCACCACTATTTTTGTTCTATTTTCCTATGTCTTCAGAATATTGTACATTGAACCATTTGTATCTTTTGGCATGTAATCTTGCTGCATATTGAGTCTATATAAAAACTGTTGTGCTGACTATTGATGCCTTTCTGTACCATTGTAATGTCTGCTGGATCACCTCAATAAACACTATTAAAAAAAAGTGCTAAGGATAGTTATACTAGCAAAATGAAGTCCAGTAGCAGGAATACAATGGGCAATCTTACGGCTAGATTTAGAGTTCTGCGGCCAAAGGGGTGCGTTAGCTACGCATGCTTTTTTCCCCCGCACCTTTTAAATACCGCTGGTATTTAGAGTTCACAGAAGGGCTGCGTTAGGCTCCAAAAAAGGGAGCGTAGAGCATATTTACCGCCACTGCAACTCTAAATACCAGCGTTGCTTACGGACGCTGCCAGCTTCAAAAACGTGCTCGTGCACGATTCCCCCATAGAAAACAATGGGGCTGTTTAAGCTGAAAAAACACCTGCAAAAAAGCAGCGTTCAGCTCCTAACGCAGCCCCATTGTTTCCTATGGGGAAACACTTCCTAAGTCTGCACCTAACACCCTAACATGTACCCCGAGTCTAAATACCCCTAACCTTACACTTATTAACCCCCAATCTGCCGCCCCCGCTATCGCTGACCCCTGCATATTATTATTAACCACTAATCTGCCGCTCCGTACACCGCCGCAACCTACGTTATCCCTATGTACACCTAATCTGCTGCCCCTAACACCGCCGACCCCTATATTATATTTATTAACCCCTAATCTGCCGTCCCCAACGTCGCCTCCACCTACCTACAATAATTAGCCCCTAATCTGCCGACCGGATCTCACCGCTACTCTAATAAATGTATTAACCCCTAAATCTAAGTCTAACCCTAACACTAACACCCCCCTAAATTAAATATAATTTAAATCTAACGAAATAAATTAACTCTTATTAAATAAATTATTCCTATTTAAAGCTAAATACTTACCTGTAAAATAAACCCTAATATAGCTACAATATAAATTATAATTATATTGTAGCTATTTTAGGATTAATATTTATTTTACAGGCAACTTTGTAATTATTTTAACCAGGTACAATAGCTATTAAATAGTTAATAACTATTTAATAGTTACCTATTTAAAATAATTACAAAATTACCTGTAAAATAAATCCTAACCTAAGTTACAATTAAACCTAACACTACACTATCAATAAATGAATTACATACAAATACCTACAATTATCTACAATTAAACCTAATACTACACTATCAATAAATTAATTAAATACAATACCTACAAATAAATACAATGAAATAAACTAACTAAAGTACAAAAAATAAAAAAGAACTAAGTTACAAAAAATAAAAAAATATTTACAAACATTAGAAAAATATTACAACAATGTTAAACTAATTACACCTATTCTAAGCCCCCTAATAAAATAACAAAGACCCCCAAAATAAAAAAAATGCCCTACCCTACTCTAAAATTAAAATAGAAAAGCTCTTTTACCTTACCAGCCCTGAAAAGGGCCCTTTGCGGGGCATGCCCCAAAGAATTCAGCTCTTTTGCCTGTAAAAAAAAACATACAATACCCCCCCCAACATTACAACCCACCACCCACATACCCCTAATCTAACCCAAACCCTCCTTAAATAAACCTAACACTAAGCCCCTGAAGATCTCCCTACCTTGTCTTCACCACGCCGGGTTCACTGATCGATCCAGAAGAGCCTCCGATGTCTTGATCCAAGCCCAAGCGGGGGCTGAAGATGTCCATGATCAGGCTGAAGTCTTCATCCAAGCGGGAGCTGAAGAGGTCCATGATCTGGCTGAAGTCTTCTATCAAGCGGCATCTTCAATCTTCTTTCTTCCGGATCCATGTTCATCCTGCCAACGCAGAACATCCATCTTCACCGACGACTTCCCGACGAATGACGGTTCCTTTAAGGGACGTCATCCAAGATGGCGTCCCTCGAATTCCGATTGGCTGATAGGATTCTATCAGCCAATCGGAATTAAGGTAGGAAAATTCTGATTGGCTGATGGAATCAGCCAATCAGAATCAAGTTCAATCCGATTGGCTGATCCGATCAGCCAATCAGATTGAGCTCGCATTCTGTTGGCTGTTCCGATTAGTTTAGTTGATTTAATTTAGTTTAGTTGATTTAATTGTAGATAATTGTAGGTAGTTTAGTTAATTCATTTATTGATAGTGTAGTGTTAGGTTAAATTGTAACTTAGGTTAGGATTTATTTTACAGGTAATTTTGTAATTATTTTAACTAGGTAGCTATTAAATAGTAAATAACTATTTAATAGCTATTGTACCTAGTTAAAATAAATACAAAGTTGCCTGTAAAATAAATATAAATCCTAAAATAGCTACAATATAATTATTAGTTATATTGTAGCTATATTAGGGTTTATTTTACAGGTAAGTATTTAGCTTTAAATAGGATTAATTTATTTAATAATATTTATTTTATTTCGTGTTAGGGTTAGGGTTAGACTTAGCTTTAGGGGTTAATACATTTATTAGAGTAGCGGCGAGGTCCGGTCGGCAGATTAGGGGTTAATAAGTGTAGGTAGGTAGCGGCGACTTGGGGGGGCAGATTAGGGGTTAATAAATATTATGTAGGTGTCGGCGATGTTAGGGGCAGCAGATTAGGGGTACATAGGGATAATGTAGGTTGCGGCGATGTGCGGTTGGCAGATTAGGGGTTAAACAATTTAGTTATAGTGGCGGCGATGTGGGGGGACCTCGGTTTAGGGGTGCATAGGTAGTTTATGGGTGTTAGTGTACTTTAGAGCACAGTAGTTAAGAGCTTTATAAACCGGCGTTAGCCCATAAAGCTCTTAACTCCTGACTTTTTTCTGCTGCTGGAGTCTTGTCGTTAGAGTTCTAATGCTCACTTCAGCAAAGACTCTAAATACCAGCATTAGAAAGATCCCATTGAAAAGATAGGATACGCAATTGGCGTAAGGGGATCTGCGGTATGGAAAAGTTGCGGCTGGAAAGTGAGCGTTAGACCCTTTCCTGACTGACTCTAAATACCAGTGGACGGCCAAAACCAGCGTTAGGACCCCTTAACGCTGGTTTGGACGGCTAACGCAGAACTCTAAATCTAGGCGAAAGAAAGAAATCGGATGCTTTAAGACACTATACAATAAAATACTATAACTAAACAAACTATGATACATGAGAAAGCAAGTTGTGGCTTGGGATATGAGAATTTTATCTATAGGTTCTGTAAACTATAACGTCAGATAAGAACAACTGTATGTGCATAAATGTCCATAGCAAAGTTTGTGATTTGTAGGTAGCATAAAAGATTTTATGACACCAGCTGTGTGTAAGTGTAAGATTTATTGTTATAAATTATACTCTACAAAGCATTCTGTGTGTACATATTACTATATAAAAGTATTTTGTTTTAGCTCCATTGTCAATTGTCTTTCACTTGTGAAATATTCTTTATTACATTTTCAGCGGAATAAAATAAGTAACACATGACATAACTTTGGGAAAATTAATTAAAAGAATATGTTGCAAATAGGAAAGAAAAACATGAAATGAACTGAGAAATACAGGGTAAAGAACCCAAGGATATATCATCAGAGTTGGTATAATTGTACAAAATTGTTGCAGTATCAAAATGAGGAAAAAAACAGGAGCAAAGGGTTAATATACCACATAATATCTAAAAGGAAAGCAAAATATCCGTTATTTTATTTTATGTTGTCATTTGTGCTCACATGAGTTGGCAGTCGGCCTGGCCCTTTAGTCTTTCAACAGATATATTTCTGGGAATTAAATGCTGCTGTACAAGTGGTCTGCACAACCAGGAGGAGAAAGGAGCACTTTGATGCAAGAAAAAGTGACAAGGAGGATGGGGACTGTTTTTGAACTGCTTGGACTAATTGTACACACTGTGGTAACAGTTGTCTCTTGCAGAGTTTGAAGTTCATTAAAATTGTCTATTTTGCACACCCGAGTGATTTTGAATATTATGTCCAATAAATGTTTTTAAGTGGTTTGGTTGCCCAAGAGTCCAACTTTAATTGATGCTATGCATGAGCCTGTATACTTAGAGCTGGGTCACAGCTCTATTCTGTGTGAGTTCAGGACCACAGTTTAAAATATTGATGTGCCCAATAGAACTTCACTATTGTGTTTTTGCTTTTATTTAAGGACATCTGCAAGATTCCAATGGGGCTTTATATCCTATTTTGAGTGCTTTATATCACATTGTTGTTGTATTTACTTCACTAATCTATTGTGATTTATTACAAGTTATCACTATTTGCTTTTAATTTTTTATGGAGCAGGTTTATAGTGGAAGAAAATAGCAGCCACTAAGCACCATATGATTTTGTAGGGGTGGAGGTAAGTAATCCCTGTGTAGTTGTTAAACACCAGCTGTATAAAACTGCTCTTCTTTTGAAGGTCTGTAGCCTAATTTAAATATCTATCCTAACCTAATAATAGTGACTGTTGAGGCTTTTAATGTCTAAGATTCTCTTTCCTTACATATTTTAGCAGATCCTGACAGCTCAAAGCTACTTTTAGTCAAATGTACCAGGGTTTGATTCCTGCAGCTTCATTTTTGTAAAAAAAAATATATTTTTGGCCAACAATTATTCTTACAACCATAATCAACAATTACTCCAGACTACTCATCAGAATCCATCTGGAAGTATGCCCACAGGTCAAAATATTTAAATGAGATGACTCTAGAGTCATTCACTGGCTTTTCATGCTTGAGAAGTAATAACTATGGTAATCTGCTAATGATTCTGGGCATCACCCAGAATTGTTTACCTTAATTGATGACTTTACAAGCCTGATGATGTCTGATAATGTGCAAATGACTTCTAAAGTATTTTGATGATCATAAAATGACTCCCGTATTATCTCTAAAGTCTTTGGGATACCCAAACCAGTACATAAAGAAATATTACAATTGTCTGCCACTAAGCTTTTATTCAAGGTGAACTTCATTACTATTTAATAATTTAGGAATGGATAGCTTAACTCCAAACATACTTTGACTTAAAAAAAAAGTTTTAAAGTTTCTGCATCCTTAAAATATATATATTTTTTTTATTGCTGGTGTTCCTATAAAAAGCATGAGAAAAGAATTTGACCCCAGAATAGAAAATAAGTTCAGTTTAGGAAGTTGAGAAAGCTATGAGCGAATTCCGCATCAGGCTTTGTTCTGGCATTCCCAAGAGAGTGAACATGCTAAACTAACCATATGTTTATTTGATTGTTAATTTATTATAGAATATATCTTAATTACACATGGAAATATCCAAATAATTCAGTTGTTTTGGCACATCAGAATAGTCAGTGGCCATCCCTATATTATACTCGTTTGAAGTGAGTATTAATAATTTTACATGAATTGGCGTATGCAACAAACATTGAAAAAAATATTAGCTGATTTTACCTTAATCGTCATTAATAGACATTTCACAGGGCTATTTTTGTCTTTGTGTCTTTCATGTAAACGGGTAGTTACTCTCTTTGTAATTTGAATCTGGAACTGTACTGTATACGAGAGAGAGAGAGAAAGAGAGAAAATATTGTAAAAAATTACTTCTATCGGTTTTAACACTCGAACATGAGCGCAAAACACTGCTCCGCTTGTAATTGGGCCGTATGTCAGCAAACTCCGCAGACTTCTGGGGGTGTACAGTGATCGAGTCAGCGATACAGTAATAGTATAAAACAGTGTACACATATGGATTATTGTCTTTTACTTTTCAGCAGTTGAGGGCGAGAATACATTTTGAAGAGACTGAGTTTAATTAGAATATTAAGTGTTGCTTGAATATGGCATTTTTCTTAACAGAAAGGCCCTGTCATTTACTTAGTTCCTACAGTAAATTAATGTACATCCTTTTGTTTGAATTATTCATGCTTTAGGTAGATGAATAAAATACTGGTTTGATCACAATCTATCTTTTGATATCAGGAGGTAACGATTTTGAGTTTCAGGGGTATTAACAGACAAACGGCTAGATTATGAGTTTTGCGTTAGAGTAAAAAAGCAGCGTTAACAGTTCCTAACGCTGCTTTTTTATGCCCGCTGGTATTACGAGTCTTGAAGGTTTAGGGTCACCGCACACTTTTTTGGCCTTACCGCAAAACGACTTACGTAAACTTCGTAAAGTCTTTTTTCTATAGGACTTCCATAGCTCCGGTATTACGAGTCTGTCCTGGGAGGCCAAAAAGTGTACGGTACACCCTACCCCATCAAGAGTCCTACCGCATTTAAAAGTCAGTAGTTAAAGGGACAGTCAACCCAAAAATTACTTTAACTTATTTAGATTAGTTAAATAACGATCTTTACAATAAACTGTAGCCAAATTTTTATCTAAATAAACTTTGGCAGAAAATAAACTTACTGATTTCATCTTGCCTTTTTGAAATGGCCGCCTGACCCCTCCTCCTTTGACGTCTCCCAAAAGCTTGCACTAACAGGATCCTTTCCTTTTTTCTCGTCCCTGCGCGCTCCTGCAATTTCAGCTCTCTAGCAGCTGTTCATATCCGGCACTAACTGAGTTACAGAGAATGAGAGGCAGTGAGTGCCGGGCAGGCGGCGGTGTGATAATAGATACATTTAGTAATCAGCACTTTGTATCCCGGTCTGCTTTTAAGACATACTACCACTGTTTAAGCTTTTAGATGGCAGAGACCAGTAGTATGCTAAGACAGAATTAGAAAGCTTACTCGCAAGATGGTGCTTCTAAAGTAGCGGCTCTCCAGATAGTATGGAAGGTTGAATCCGGTGCGGCGTTTTTAATTAAAGTTATATTATACACACAATCTGACTGAGCTAAATCCTCTTTCTTTCCTTGTATCGGAGGTGAAGACTAACAGTGTACTTGTGTGACGGGGAGCATAATGCAGATACATTACAATCTTTTGAGCTTATTCACAAATCTGTATTTTATATTTTAAATTCTTTTAAAACCTTTAAAAAAAGAAAGGCCAGTAAATGATGTTTGCACGGTTTAGCTAAGCAACAGTACTGACTTTTTATGAATGGGTCAGGCACTTAGGCAGAAATAAATTTGCGCCCGGTGTCCCACTGATTGCTTGCAGGTTGTGGTGCACGCTGTTGATGGAGGCTCGCAACTTGAATATCAGCAGCTACTTGGGGTGCTGATATTTCCGGAGCAGACATGTAGCCAAATCTTAGAACATTTATCTAATGCGAGTGTGATCGCACAGTTCTGGGACATCGGGCGCCTTAGAAAAGCAGATCGCCAGCATAATAGGCACTTAGGCAGAAATAGGTTTGCGCCCGGTGTCCCAGAACTGTGCGATCACACTCGCATTAGATAAATGTTCTAAGATTTGGCTACATGTCTGCTCCGGAAATATCAGCACCCCAAGTAGCTGCTGATATTCAAGTTGCGAGCCTCCATCAACAGCGTGCACCACAACCTGCAAGCAATCAGTGGGACACCAGGCGCAAATTTATTTCTGCCTAAGTGCCTGACCCATTCAGGGAAAGTGATACCTTTGTCTCATGTCAGTATCAGGTACGGGCTTTTCTTATAGCACCAGCATACAGATCACTTTCCCACTATAGGATGACAAGCATGTTTGCAGCATTATTTAAATAAAAAGTCAGTACTGTTGCTTAACTAAACCGTGCAAAAATCATTTACTGGCCTTTCTTTTTTTAAAGGTTTTAAAAGAATTTAAAATATAAAATACAGATTTGTGAATAAGCTCAAAAGATTGTAATGTATCTGCATTATGCTCCCCGTCACACAAGTACACTGTTAGTCTTCACCTCCGATACCAGGAAAGAAAGAGGATTTAGCTCAGTCAGATTGTGTGTATAATATAACTTTAATTAAAAACGCTGCACCGGATTCAACCTTCCATACTATCTGGAGAGCCGCTACTTTAGAAGCACCATCTTGCGAGTAAGCTTTCTAATTCTGTCTTAGCATACTACTGGTCTCTGCCATCTAAAAGCTTAAACAGTGGTAGTATGTCTTAAAAGCAGACCGGAATACAAAGTGCTGATTACTAAATGTATCTATTATTTGTATATACCATCACACCGCCACCTGCCCGGCACTCACTGCCTCACACACAGCGCACAGCATGGATGAGAGGCAGTGAGTGCCGGGTATGAACAGCTGCTAGAGAGCTGAAATTGCAGGAGCGCGCAGGGACGAGAAAAAAGGAAAGGATCCTGTTAGTGCAATCTTTTGGGAGACGTCAGAGGAGGAGGGGTCAGGCGGCCATTTCAAAAAGGCAAGATGAGATCAGTAAGTTTATTTTCTGCCAAAGTTTATTTAGATAAAAATTTGGCTACAGTTTACTGTAAAGATCGTTATTTAACTAATCTAAATAAGTTAAAGTAATTTTTGGGTTGACTGTCCCTTTAAGAGTTTTATGGTACAATGCCGTAACATAAAACTCATAACTAAAGTGCTAAAAAGTAAACTAACACCCATAAACTACCTATTAACCCCTAAACCGAGGCCCTCCCACATCGCAAACACTAAAATAAAATGATTAACCCCTAATCTGCCACTCCGGACACCGCCGCCACCTACATTATACTTATGAACCCCTAATCTGCTGCCCCCAACATCACCGACACCTACATTATATTTCTCCAACATAGGTGTGTCCGGTCCACGGCGTCATCCTTACTTGTGGGATATTCTCTTCCCCAACAGGAAATGGCAAAGAGCCCAGCAAAGCTGGTCACATGATCCCTCCTAGGCTCCGCCTTCCCCAGTCATTCTCTTTGCCGTTGCACAGGCAACATCTCCACGGAGATGGCTTAGAGTTTTTTGGTGTTTAAATGTAGTTTTTATTCTTCAATCAAGAGTTTGTTATTTTAAAATAGTGCTGGTATGTACTATTTACTCTGAAACAGAAAAGAGATGAAGATTTCTGTTTGTAAGAGGAAAATGATTTTAGCAACCGTTACTAAAATCGATGGCTGTTTCCACACAGGACTGTTGAGAGGAATTAACTTCAGTTGGGGGAAACAGTGAGCAGACTTTTGCTGCTTGAGGTATGACACATTTCTAACAAGACTTGGTAATGCTGGAAGCTGTCATTTTCCCTATGGGATCCGGTAAGCCATTTTTATTAAATAAGAATAAAGGGCTTCACAAGGGCTTTAAAGACTGGTAGACATTTTTCTGGGAAGGTAAGCAGGCCAAGAAACCTGCCACTGCTACCAAGACAGCATGAGATGTTGGCCCCCGATCCGGGACCGGATCTGGTGGGGGGCAGACTTTCTCTCTTCGCTCAGGCTTGGGCAAGAGATGTTCTGGATCCTTGGGCGCTAGAAATAGTCTCCCAAGGTTATCTTCTGGAATTCAAGGAGCTACCCCCAAGGGGGAGGTTCCACAGGTCTCAATTGTCTTCAGACCACATAAATTGACAGGCATTCTTACATTGTGTAGAAGACCTGTTAAAAATGGGAGTGATTCATCCGGTTCCATTAGGAGAACAAGGGATGGGATTCTACTCCAATCTGTTCATAGTTCCCAAAAAAGAGGGAACATTCAGACCAATCTTAGATCTCAAGATCCTAAACAAATTTCTCAAGGTTCCATCGTTCAAAATGGAAACCATTCGGACAATTCTTCCTACCATCCAGGAAGGTCAATTCATGACCACGGTGGATTTAAAGGATGCGTATCTACATATTCCTATCCACAAGGAACATCATCGGTTCCTAAGGTTCGCCTTTCTGGACAAGCATTACCAGTTTGTGGCACTTCCATTCGGATTAGCCACTGCTCCAAGAATTTTCACAAAGGTACTAGGGTCCCTTCTAGCGGTGCTAAGACCAAGGGGCATTGCAGTAGTACCTTACTTGGACGACATACTGATTCAAGCGTCGTCTCTACCACAAGCAAAGGCTCATACGGACATTGTCCTGACCTTTCTCAGGTCTCACGGGTGGAAAGTGAACGTAGAAAAAAGTTCTCTATCTCCGTCAACAAGAGTTCCCTTCTTGGGAACAATAATAGACTCCTTAGAAATGAGGATTTTTCTGACAGAGGCCAGAAAATCAAAACTTCTAAGCTCTTGTCAAGTACTTCATTCTGTTCTTCTTCCTTCCATAGCGCAGTGCATGGAAGTAATAGGTTTGATGGTCGCGGCAATGGACATAGTTCCTTTTGCGCGAATTCATCTAAGACCATTACAACTGTGCATGCTCAGTCAGTGGAATGGGGATTATACAGACTTGTCTCCGACGATACAAGTAGATCAGAGGACCAGAGATTCACTCCGTTGGTGGCTGACCCTGGACAACCTGTCACAAGGGATGAGCTTCCGCAGACCAGAGTGGGTCATTGTCACGACCGACGCCAGTCTGGTGGGCTGGGGCGCGGTCTGGGAACCCCTGAAAGCTCAGGGTCTTTGGTCTCGGGAAGAATCTCTTCTCCCGATAAATATTCTGGAACTGAGAGCGATATTCAATGCTCTCAAGGCTTGGCCTCAGCTAGCAAAGGCCAAATTCATACGGTTTCAATCAGACAACATGACGACTGTTGCGTATATCAACCATCAGGGGGGAACAAGGAGTTCCCTGGCGATGGAAGAAGTGACCAAAATAATTCAATGGGCGGAGACTCACTCCTGCCACTTGTCTGCAATCCACATCCCAGGAGTGGAAAATTGGGAAGCGGATTTTCTGAGTCATCAGACATTTCATCCGGGGGAGTGGGGAACTCCATCCGGAAATCTTTGCCCAAATAATTCAATTGTGGGGCATTCCAGACATGGATCTGATGGCGTCTCGTCAGAACTTCAAGGTTCCTTGCTACGGGTCCAGATCCAGGGATCCCAAGGCGACTCTAGTGGATGCAATAGTAGCACCTTGGAGCTTCAACCTAGCTTATGTGTTCCCACCGTTTCCTCTCATTCCCAGGCTGGTAGCCAGGATCAAACAGGAGAGGGTATCAGTGATCTTGATAGCTCCTGCGTGGCCACGCAGGACTTGGTATGCAGATCTGGTGAATATGTCATCGGCTCCACCATGGAAGCTACCTTTGAGACAGGACCTTCTTGTTCAAGGTCCGTTCGAACATCCGAATCTGGCCTCACTCCAACTGACTGCTTGGAGATTGAACGCTTGATTTTATCAAAGCGAGGGTTCTCAGATTCTGTCATTGATACTCTTGTTCAGGCCAGAAAGCCTGTAACTAGAAAAATCTACCATAAAATATGGAAAAAATATATCTGTTGGTGTGAATCTAAAGGATTCCCATGGAACAAGATAAAAATTCCTAAGATTCTATCCTTTCTTCAAGAAGGTTTGGAGAAAGGATTATCTGCAAGTTCTTTGAAGGGACAGATTTCTGCTTTATCTGTTTTACTTCACAAAAAGCTGGCGGCTGTGCCAGATGTTCAAGCTTTTGTTCAGGCTCTGGTTAGAATCAAGCCTGTTTACAAACCTTTGACTCCTCCTTGGAGTCTTAATTTAGTTCTTTCAGTTCTTCAGGGGGTTCCGTTTGAACCCCTACATTCCGTTGATATCAAGTTATTATCTTGGAAAGTTTTGTTTTTGGTTGCAATTTCTTCTGCTAGAAGAGTTTGAGTTATCTGCTCTGCAGTGTTCTCCTCCTTATCGGGCGCCTTAGAAAAGCAGATCGCCAGCATAATAGGCACTTAGGCAGAAATAAGTTTGCGCCCGGTGTCCCAGAACTGTGCGATCACACTCGCATTAGATAAATGTTCTAAGATTTGGCTACATGTCTGCTCCGGAAATATCAGCACCCCAAGTAGCTGCTGATATTCAAGTTGCGAGCCTCCATCAACAGCGTGCACCACAACCTGCAAGCAATCAGTGGGACACCAGGCGCAAATTTATTTCTGCCTAAGTGCCTGACCCATTCAGGGAAAGTGATACCTTTGTCTCATGTCAGTATCAGGTACGGGCTTTTCTTATAGCACCAGCATACAGATCACTTTCCCACTATAGGATGACAAGCATGTTTGCAGCATTATTTAAATAAAAAGTCAGTACTGTTGCTTAACTAAACCGTGCAAAAATCATTTACTGGCCTTTCTTTTTTTAAAGGTTTTAAAAGAATTTAAAATATAAAATACAGATTTGTGAATAAGCTCAAAAGATTGTAATGTATCTGCATTATGCTCCCCGTCACACAAGTACACTGTTAGTCTTCACCTCCGATACCAGGAAAGAAAGAGGATTTAGCTCAGTCAGATTGTGTGTATAATATAACTTTAATTAAAAACGCCGCACCGGATTCAACCTTCCATACTATCTGGAGAGCCGCTACTTTAGAAGCACCATCTTGCGAGTAAGCTTTCTAATTCTGTCTTAGCATACTACTGGTCTCTGCCATCTAAAAGCTTAAACAGTGGTAGTATGTCTTAAAAGCAGACCGGAATACAAAGTGCTGATTACTAAATGTATCTATTATTTGTATATACCATCACACCGCCACCTGCCCGGCACTCACTGCCTCACACACAGCGCACAGCATGGATGAGAGGCAGTGAGTGCCGGGTATGAACAGCTGCTAGAGAGCTGAAATTGCAGGAGCGCGCAGGGACGAGAAAAAAGGAAAGGATCCTGTTAGTGCAATCTTTTGGGAGACGTCAGAGGAGGAGGGGTCAGGCGGCCATTTCAAAAAGGCAAGATGAGATCAGTAAGTTTATTTTCTGCCAAAGTTTATTTAGATAAAAATTTGGCTACAGTTTACTGTAAAGATCGTTATTTAACTAATCTAAATAAGTTAAAGTAATTTTTGGGTTGACTGTCCCTTTAAGAGTTTTATGGTACAATGCCGTAACATAAAACTCATAACTAAAGTGCTAAAAAGTAAACTAACACCCATAAACTACCTATTAACCCCTAAACCGAGGCCCTCCCACATCGCAAACACTAAAATAAAATTATTAACCCCTAATCTGCCACTCCGGACACCGCCGCCACCTACATTATACTTATGAACCCCTAATCTGCTGCCCCCAACATCACCGACACCTACATTATATTTCTCCAACATAGGTGTGTCCGGTCCACGGCGTCATCCTTACTTGTGGGATATTCTCTTCCCCAACAGGAAATGGCAAAGAGCCCAGCAAAGCTGGTCACATGATCCCTCCTAGGCTCCGCCTTCCCCAGTCATTCTCTTTGCCGTTGCACAGGCAACATCTCCACGGAGATGGCTTAGAGTTTTTTGGTGTTTAAATGTAGTTTTTATTCTTCAATCAAGAGTTTGTTATTTTAAAATAGTGCTGGTATGTACTATTTACTCTGAAACAGAAAAGAGATGAAGATTTCTGTTTGTAAGAGGAAAATGATTTTAGCAACCGTTACTAAAATCGATGGCTGTTTCCACACAGGACTGTTGAGAGGAATTAACTTCAGTTGGGGGAAACAGTGAGCAGACTTTTGCTGCTTGAGGTATGACACATTTCTAACAAGACTTGGTAATGCTGGAAGCTGTCATTTTCCCTATGGGATCCGGTAAGCCATTTTTATTAAATAAGAATAAAGGGCTTCACAAGGGCTTTAAAGACTGGTAGACATTTTTCTGGGAAGGTAAGCAGGCCAAGAAACCTGCCACTGCTACCAAGACAGCATGAGATGTTGGCCCCCGATCCGGGACCGGATCTGGTGGGGGCCAGACTTTCTCTCTTCGCTCAGGCTTGGGCAAGAGATGTTCTGGATCCTTGGGCGCTAGAAATAGTCTCCCAAGGTTATCTTCTGGAATTCAAGGAGCTACCCCCAAGGGGGAGGTTCCACAGGTCTCAATTGTCTTCAGACCACATAAATTGACAGGCATTCTTACATTGTGTAGAAGACCTGTTAAAAATGGGAGTGATTCATCCGGTTCCATTAGGAGAACAAGGGATGGGATTCTACTCCAATCTGTTCATAGTTCCCAAAAAAGAGGGAACATTCAGACCAATCTTAGATCTCAAGATCCTAAACAAATTTCTCAAGGTTCCATCGTTCAAAATGGAAACCATTCGGACAATTCTTCCTACCATCCAGGAAGGTCAATTCATGACCACGGTGGATTTAAAGGATGCGTATCTACATATTCCTATCCACAAGGAACATCATCGGTTCCTAAGGTTCGCCTTTCTGGACAAGCATTACCAGTTTGTGGCACTTCCATTCGGATTAGCCACTGCTCCAAGAATTTTCACAAAGGTACTAGGGTCCCTTCTAGCGGTGCTAAGACCAAGGGGCATTGCAGTAGTACCTTACTTGGACGACATACTGATTCAAGCGTCGTCTCTACCACAAGCAAAGGCTCATACGGACATTGTCCTGGCCTTTCTCAGGTCTCACGGGTGGAAAGTGAACGTAGAAAAAAGTTCTCTATCTCCGTCAACAAGAGTTCCCTTCTTGGGAACAATAATAGACTCCTTAGAAATGAGGATTTTTCTGACAGAGGCCAGAAAATCAAAACTTCTAAGCTCTTGTCAAGTACTTCATTCTGTTCTTCTTCCTTCCATAGCGCAGTGCATGGAAGTAATAGGTTTGATGGTCGCGGCAATGGACATAGTTCCTTTTGCGCGAATTCATCTAAGACCATTACAACTGTGCATGCTCAGTCAGTGGAATGGGGATTATACAGACTTGTCTCCGACGATACAAGTAGATCAGAGGACCAGAGATTCACTCCGTTGGTGGCTGACCCTGGACAACCTGTCACAAGGGATGAGCTTCCGCAGACCAGAGTGGGTCATTGTCACGACCGACGCCAGTCTGGTGGGCTGGGGCGCGGTCTGGGAACCCCTGAAAGCTCAGGGTCTTTGGTCTCGGGAAGAATCTCTTCTCCCGATAAATATTCTGGAACTGAGAGCGATATTCAATGCTCTCAAGGCTTGGCCTCAGCTAGCAAAGGCCAAATTCATACGGTTTCAATCAGACAACATGACGACTGTTGCGTATATCAACCATCAGGGGGGAACAAGGAGTTCCCTGGCGATGGAAGAAGTGACCAAAATAATTCAATGGGCGGAGACTCACTCCTGCCACTTGTCTGCAATCCACATCCCAGGAGTGGAAAATTGGGAAGCGGATTTTCTGAGTCATCAGACATTTCATCCGGGGGAGTGGGAACTCCATCCGGAAATCTTTGCCCAAATAATTCAATTGTGGGGCATTCCAGACATGGATCTGATGGCGTCTCGTCAGAACTTCAAGGTTCCTTGCTACGGGTCCAGATCCAGGGATCCCAAGGCGACTCTAGTGGATGCACTAGTAGCACCTTGGAGCTTCAACCTAGCTTATGTGTTCCCACCGTTTCCTCTCATTCCCAGGCTGGTAGCCAGGATCAAACAGGAGAGGGTATCAGTGATCTTGATAGCTCCTGCGTGGCCACGCAGGACTTGGTATGCAGATCTGGTGAATATGTCATCGGCTCCACCATGGAAGCTACCTTTGAGACAGGACCTTCTTGTTCAAGGTCCGTTCGAACATCCGAATCTGGCCTCACTCCAACTGACTGCTTGGAGATTGAACGCTTGATTTTATCAAAGCGAGGGTTCTCAGATTCTGTCATTGATACTCTTGTTCAGGCCAGAAAGCCTGTAACTAGAAAAATCTACCATAAAATATGGAAAAAATATATCTGTTGGTGTGAATCTAAAGGATTCCCATGGAACAAGATAAAAATTCCTAAGATTCTATCCTTTCTTCAAGAAGGTTTGGAGAAAGGATTATCTGCAAGTTCTTTGAAGGGACAGATTTCTGCTTTATCTGTTTTACTTCACAAAAAGCTGGCGGCTGTGCCAGATGTTCAAGCTTTTGTTCAGGCTCTGGTTAGAATCAAGCCTGTTTACAAACCTTTGACTCCTCCTTGGAGTCTTAATTTAGTTCTTTCAGTTCTTCAGGGGGTTCCGTTTGAACCCCTACATTCCGTTGATATCAAGTTATTATCTTGGAAAGTTTTGTTTTTGGTTGCAATTTCTTCTGCTAGAAGAGTTTCAGAGTTATCTGCTCTGCAGTGTTCTCCTCCTTATCTGGTGTTCCATGCAGATAAGGTGGTTTTGCGTACTAAACCTGGTTTTCTTCCGAAAGTTGTTTCTAACAAAAATATTAACCAGGAGATAGTCGTGCCTTCTTTGTGTCCGAATCCAGTTTCAAAGAAGGAACGTTTGTTGCACAATTTGGATGTAGTTCGTGCTCTAAAATTCTATTTAGAGGCTACAAAGGATTTCAGACAAACATCTTCCTTGTTTGTTGTTTATTCTGGTAAAAGGAGAGGTCAAAAAGCAACTTCTACCTCTCTCTCTTTTTGGCTTAAAAGCATCATCAGATTGGCTTATGAGACTGCCGGACGGCAGCCTCCTGAAAGAATCACAGCTCATTCCACTAGGGCCGTGGCTTCCACATGGGCCTTCAAGAACGAGGCTTCTGTTGATCAGATATGTAAGGCAGCGACTTGGTCTTCACTGCACACTTTTACTAAATTTTACAAATTTGATACTTTTGCTTCTTCTGAGGCTATTTTTGGGAGAAAGGTTTTGCAAGCCGTGGTGCCTTCCATCTAGGTGACCTGATTTGCTCCCTCCCATCATCCGTGTCCTAAAGCTTTGGTATTGGTTCCCACAAGTAAGGATGACGCCGTGGACCGGACACACCTATGTTGGAGAAAACAGAATTTATGTTTACCTGATAAATTACTTTCTCCAACGGTGTGTCCGGTCCATGGCCCGCCCTGGTTTTTTAATCAGGTCTGATGATTTATTTTCTCTAACTACAGTCACCACGGTATCATATGATTTCTCCTATGCAAATATTCCTCCTTTACGTCGGTCGAATGACTGGGGAAGGCGGAGCCTAGGAGGGATCATGTGACCAGCTTTGCTGGGCTCTTTGCCATTTCCTGTTGGGGAAGAGAATATCCCACAAGTAAGGATGACGCCGTGGACCGGACACACTGTTGGAGAAAGTAATTTATCAGGTAAACATAAATTCTGTTTTATTAACCCCTAATCTTCCGTCCCCAATGTCGCTGCCGCCGCCACCTACCTACACTTATTAACCCCTAATCTGCCGCCCCAACGTCGCCGCCACTATAATAAATATATTAACCCCTAAACCGCCGCACTCCCGCCTCGCAAACATTAGTTAAATATTATTAACCCCCGTCCCTAACATCGCCGCCACCTACCTACATTTATTAACCCCTAATCTGCTGCCCCAACGTCGCCGCCACTATACTAAATGTATTAACCCCTAAACCTAAGTCTAACCCTAACACCCCCTAACTTAATTATAATTTAAATAAATATAAATACAAATTACTATAATTAACTACATTATTCCTATTTAAAACTAAATACTTACCTATAAAATAAACCCTAAGCTAGCTACAATATAACTAATAGTTACATTGTAGCTAGCTTAGGGTTTATTTTTATTTTACAGACAAGTTTGTATTGAGTTTAACTAGGTAGAATAGTTACTAAATAGTTATTAACTATTTAATAACTACCTAGCTAAAATAAAGACAAATTTACCTGTAAAATAAAACATAACCTAAGTTACAATAACACCTAACACTACACTATAATTAAATAAATTAACTAAATTAAATACAATTAAATAAATTAAATTAAATTAGCTACAGTAAAAAAAAACCCCACTAAATTACAGAAAATAATAAACAAATACAAGATATTTAAACTAATTACACCTAATCTAATAGCCCTATCAAAATAAAAAAGCCCCCCCCAAAACAAAAAAACAAAAAAAAAACCTAGCCTAAACTAAACTACCAATAGCCCTTAAAAGGGTCTTTTGTGGGGCATTGTCCCAAAGTAATCAGCTCTTTTACCTTTTAAAAAAAATACAAACAACCCCCCAAACAGTAAAACCTACCACCCACACAACCAACCCCCCAAATAAAATACTATCTAAAAAAAACTAAGCTCCCCATTGCCCTAAAAAGGGCATTTGGATGGGCATTGCCCTTAAAAGGGCAGTTAACTCTTTTGCGGCCCAAACCCTAAGCTAAAAAATAATACCCACCCAATACACCCTTAAAAAAACCTAACACTAACTCCCTGAAGATCGACTTACTGTTCTGAAGATCTGACATCCATCCTCAAGGAAGCGGCAGAAGTCTTCATCCAACGGGCCGAATTCCTCGACAAAGCAGGGAGAAGTTATCATCCAAGCCGGTCGAAGTGGTCCTCCAGACGGGCAGAAGTCTTCAACCAGACGGCATCTTCTATCTTCATCCATCCGACGCGGAGCGGGTCCATCTTCAAGACATCCGACGTGGAGCATCCTCTTCATCCGACGGACTAACGATGAATGAAGGTACCTTTAAGTGACGTCATCCAAGATGGTGTCCCTTAGATTCCGATTGGCTGATAGAATTCTATCAGCCAATTGGAATTAAGGTAGAAAGAATGCTATTGGCTGTTGCAATCAGCCAATAGGATTGAGCTCGCATTCTATTGGCTGATTGGATTTCAGGGCAATGGGGAGCTTAGGTTTTTTTTAGAAATATTTTATTTGAGGGTTTGGTTGTGTGGGTGGTGGGTTTTACTGTTTGGGGTGTTGTTTGTATTTTTTTAAAAAGGTAAAAGCTGATTACTTTGGGGCAATGCCCCGCAAAAGGCCCTTTTAAGGGCTATTGGTAGTTTAGGCTAGGTTTTTTTTTTATTTTGATAGGGCTATTAGATTAGCTGTAATTAGTTTAAATACAGGGAGTGCAGAATTATTAGGCAAGTTGTATTTTTGAGGATTAATTGTATTATTGAACAACAACCATGTTCTCAATGAACCCAAAAAACTCATTAATATCAAAGCTGAATAGTTTTGGAAGTAGTTTTTAGTTTGTTTTTAGTTATAGCTATTTTAGGGGGATATCTGTGTGTGCAGGTGACTATTACTGTACATAATTATTAGGCAACTTAACAAAAAACAAATATATACCCATTTCAATTATTTATTTTTACCAGTGAAACCAATATAACATCTCAACATTCACAAATATACATTTCTGACATTCAAAAACAAAACAAAAACAAATCAGTGACCAATATAGCCACCTTTCTTTGCAAGGACACTCAAAAGCCTGCCATCCATGGATTCTGTCAGTGTTTTGATCTGTTCACCATCAACATTGCGTGCAGCAGCAACCACAGCCTCCCAGACACTGTTCAGAGAGGTGTACTGTTTTCCCTCCTTGTAAATCTCACATTTGATGATGGACCACAGGTTCTCAATGGGGTTCAGATCAGGTGAACAAGGAGGCCATGTCATTAGATTTTCTTCTTTCATACCCTTTCTTGCCAGCCACGCTGTGGAGTACTTGGACGCGTGTGATGGAGCATTGTCCTGCATGAAAATCATGTTTTTCTTGAAGGATGCAGACTTCTTCCTGTACCACTGCTTGAAGAAGGTGTCTTCCAGAAACTGGCAGTAGGACTGGGAGTTGAGCTTGACTCCATCCTCAACCCGAAAAGGCCCCACAAGCTCATCTTTGATGATACCAGCCCAAACCAGTACTCCACCTCCACCTTGCTGGCGTCTGAGTCAGACTGGAGCTCTCTGCCCTTTACCAATCCAGCCATGGGCCCATCCATCTGGCCCATCAAGACTCACTCTCATTTCATCAGTCCATAAAACCTTAGAAAAATCAGTCTTGAGATATTTCTTGGCCCAGTCTTGACGTTTCAGCTTGTGTGTCTTGTTCAGTGGTGGTCGTCTTTCAGCCTTTCTTACCTTGGCCATGTCTCTGAGTATTGCACACCTTGTGCTTTTGGGCACTCCAGTGATGTTGCAGCTCTGAAATATGGCCAAACTGGTGGCAAGTGGCATCTTGGCAGCTGCACGCTTGACTTTTCTCAGTTCATGGGCAGTTATTTTGCGCCTTGGTTTTTCCACACGCTTCTTGCGACCCTGTTGACTATTTTGAATGAAACGCTTGATTGTTCGATGATCACGCTTCAGAAGCTTTGCAATTTTAAGAGTGCTGCATCCCTCTGCAAGATATCTCACTATTTTTGACTTTTCTGAGCCTGTCAAGTCCTTCTTTTGACCCATTTTGCCAAAGGAAAGGAAGTTGCCTAATAATTATGCACACCTGATATAGGGTGTTGATGTCATTAGACCACACCCCTTCTCATTACAGAGATGCACATCACCTAATATGCTTAATTGGTAGTAGGCTTTCGAGCCTATACAGCTTGGAGTAAGACAACATGCATAAAGAGGATGATGTGGTCAAAATATTCATTTGCCTAATAATTCTGCACTCCCTGTATCTTGTAATTTGTTTATTATTTTCTGTAATTTAGTGTTTTGTTTTTTTTGTACTGTAGCTAATTTAATTTATTTAATTGTATTTAATTTAGTTTATTTAATTATAGTGTTAGGTGTTATTGTAACGTAGGTTAGGTTTTATTTTACAGGTAAATTTGTATTTATTTTAGCTAGGTAGTTATTAAATAGTTAATAACTATTTAGTAACTATTCTACCTAGTTAAAATAAATACAAACTTGCCTGAAATATAAAAATAAACCCTAAGCTAGCTACAATGTAACTATTAGTTATATTGTAGCTAGCTTAGGGTTTATTTTATAGGTAAGTATTTAGTTATAAATAGGAATAATGTAGTTAATTATTGTAATTTGTATTTATATTTATTTAAATTATATTTAAGTTAGGGGTTGTTATGGTTAGGGTTAGACTTAGATTTAGTGGTTAATACATTTAGTATAGTGGCGGCGACGTTGGGGGCGGCAGATTAGGGGTTAATAAATGTAGGTAGGTTGCGGCGATGTTAGGGATGGCAGATTAGGGGTTAATAATATTTAACTAATGTTTGCAAGGCGGGAGTGCGGCGGTTTAGGGGTTAATATATTTATTATAGTGGCGGTGACGTTGGGGCGGCAGATTAGGGGTTAATAAGTGTAGGTAGGTGGCGGCGACATTGGGGACAGCAGATTAGGGGTTAATAAATATAATGTAGGTTTCGGCGATGTTGAGGGCAGCAGATTAGGGGTTCATATGTATAATGTAGGTGGCGGCGGTGTCCGGAGTGGCAGATTAGGGGTTAATAAATATAATATAGGTGTCGGCGATGTTGGGGACGGCAGTTTAGGGGTTAATAAGTGTAAGATTAGGGGTGTTTAGGCTCGGGGTTCATGTTAGGGTGTTAGGTGTAAACATAAATTTTATTTCCCCATAGGAATCAATGGGGCTGCGTTACTGAGTTTTATGCTGCTTTATTGCAGGTGTTAGACTTTTTTTCAGCCGTCTCTCCCCGTTGATTCCTGTGGGGAAATCGTGCACGAGCACGTACGACCAGCTCACCGCTGACTTAAGCAGCGCTGGTATTGAAGTGAGATTTGGAGCAAAATTTTGCTCTACGCTCACTTTTTGCCTTTTAACGCCGGGTTTGTAAAAACTCGTAATACCAGCACTGCTTGTGGCGAGAGAAAACTGCTCGTTAGCACCGCATAGCTTATAATGCAAAACTTGTAATCTAGCCGAAAGCATTTTAGGATTGTGGTGACTGAAAAAATACTGACAATACCGCCTATAGTTCAGGAATCAAAAATTTAAAACAATCAAATTATAAAAAAAATTGATATCAATGTATTTGCAAGGCTAGTTTAAAACTCCGGCAATTATCTTATCGCCCCTAATTGTGACCAATTAGGGCTAGCTGTAAAGGAGTATGCTCACTGCTCTAAGCAATAAAATAAATAGTTTAGGTTACAGAATTTGCTTTTCAGCCTTTCCATGGAATGTGGGAAAAGAACAACCTTTACACAAAAGAAGTGCTGTTTAATATCTATCTGTTTCATTGCCTCATAACCCTCTTCTTTCTCATTAGCTCACCTTGTACTGTCTTGAAAGGGACAGTCTAGTCACAATTAAACTTTCATGATTCAGATAGGGAATGCAATTTTAAACACCTTTTCAATTTACTTTTATAATATTTGCTTTGTTCTCTTGGCATTCTTTGTTGAAAGCTAAACCTAGGTAGGCTTATACGCTCATATCTAAGCGCTTGAAGAAATTCTCTTATCTCAGGGTAGTGCTAGTTCATGTGTGTCATATAGTTAATGTTGTGCTCACTCCTGGAGTTATGTTGGCACTGATGGGCTAAAGTGCAAGTCTAGTATAAAAGAGACTGTACCCTGAGTGGCACTGTCCTTGTGAACAAGCACAGAAGTTTTTCTAGCTTTTGTTCTGTCTCAGTTGAGTGCGTCTCTCTATATTCTTGTTTCTATTAAACTGCAAGTCTGTCAAAAAAACTGAGATAAGGGAACAGTCTGCCGAGGCTTAGATACAAGGAAATTACAGAGGTAAAAAGTATATTAATATAATCTTGTTGGTTATGCAAAACTGGGGAATGGGTAATAAAGCAAGTATCTATCTTTTTTAAACATCAAACATTCTGGAAATGATTGTCCCATTAATATGTAAGTTTACACGCCCATCGGTCTTCTATATCATTATCATATGACTTACATCTTGTGTCAGCTCAATGGCAGGGCCCTCTACTCCATCATTTTTGTATTTGCCTTTTCTTTCATACAGGTGGTGAGAGTCCATGATACATTACTCTTGGAAATTACTGTTCTCTGCCACCAAGAGGAGGCAAAGATTCCCAAAACCCCAAGAGCTCTATAAAACCCCTCCCATCTTACTGAAAACTAGTCTTGTCTTTGCCTCCGGAGAAGGAAGATAAAGAATGAAGATGTGCATGTTATTCTTCAATGAGAGGGGCTCTCAGACTTGAGGCTTGAGTTGAGGCCTATTTACCTTCAGATTGCAGTGTTTGTTGGAGGTATGTATTTGGAGTATGTGTAGTGACATATTTTTCACCTGTTGGGAATTAGTCACAAGCCTTCCCATGCGTTGCAGGGTCCTGTCCTTTGCCTCCTTTGGTTAGGGTGTCAATATACTCCTATTCCAGATCCTCCTCTGCTGTTATGTTTCAACACTGGCTTGGCTTTCTACTGGTTTCTTTGTAAGGTACTTACCTTAGGGAGCTCCACTACCAGTCCAGCTCCCCTGAAGTGCAGACTGATTGCTTCATTCTCGGCGTCCTACATGGAGGATTCTGGTGTGGGAGTTCCTATAAAAACTTAATCCTTGAATCGGGGCTGAGTTATTACCTTCTTGGTTTCTGAAAGCCAAAGCATACTTACCTGATACCCGTGTATGCTCACCTTGTTCCAGAAACCAAGCATGCTTACCTTTTACCCGTGTATGCTCACCTTGTTTCAAAGACCAAACATACTTACCTTGTGCCTGCATAGGCTCATCTTGTTCCAGAGACTAAGGCCTCTAGTTATCATGGTCTGGCGGACCTGATCCGACACTGGGGATCAGGTCCGCCAGACCTCGCTGAATACGGCGAGCAATACGCTCGCCGTATTCAGCATTGCACCTGCAGCTCACAAGAGCTGCTGGTGCAACGCCGCCCCCTGCAGACTCGCGGCCAATGGGCTGCCAGCAGGGGGTGTCAATCAACCCGATCGTACTCGATCGGGTTGATTTCTGGCGATGTGTGTCCGCCTGCTCAGAGCAGGCGGACAGTTTATGAAGCAGAGGTCTTTGTGACCGCTGCTTCATAACTGCTGTTTCTGGCAAGCCTGCAGGCTCACCAGAAACACGGGGCATCAAGCTCCATTCAGAGCTTGATACATATGCCCCTAAGCATACTTACCTGATACCTGTGTATGTTCACCTTGTTCCACAGACCAAGCATACTTACCTGCATCTGCGTATGTTCACCTTGGTTCCAGAAAGCTAAGCAGACTTGCCTGATACTTGTGTATGCTCACTTTGTTCCTGAAGCTGTGACTGCTGTACTCACCAACAGTACCCACTGGGTATCCTGTGCCTGCTGATATTCCTGTGTCTACTATACCAGTGACAGCCTTCCTCAAACCAACTGTACCTATTAGGGTATCCCATGACAGTCTCATTAACAGTACCCATTGGGTATCCTGTGCCTGCTGAGACTCCTGTGTCTTCTATACCAGTGACAGCATTCTTCAAATCAGCTGTGTCTATTGTACCTACTTGCTACCCTGTGACAATCTCATCAACAGTATCCACTTGGTATACTCTGCCTGCTGAGAATCATTTGAAAATTCAATTTACCCTGTACTATTTTGAATACATATTATTAACACAGCATTTTACTGATGTTTTACTTTGTGAATTTAATGTAAATATACACTAATTTCAAATCTGATGACTGAAACACATTTCAAAAAAGTTAGGACATGGGGCAATTTAGGACTAATAGCGATGTGACAAGTTTAAATAATAAGGTGATGTGAAACAGGTGAGGCAATAGTGTAATCATAGTAGATAAATAGCCTCCAAAAAAGACCTAGTCCTTCAAGAGCAATGATGGGTCGAGGCTCACCAATCTGCCAACAGATGCTTCAGCGAATAATCCAACACTTTGAGAACAACATTCCCCAAAGACAAATTGGTAGGATTTTGGGCATTTCCTTTTCTACAGTGCAAAAAATAATTAAAAGATTCAAGGAATCCGGTCAAATCTTGGTGGGTAAAGGGCAAGGCCAAAAAACACTTCTGAATGCACGTGATCTCCGATCCCTCAGACTTCACTGTCACAAAAACCATCATGAGTCTGTAATGGATATCCTGACATGGGCTCAGGAATACTTTGGTAAACCTTTGTCAGTTAACACCATTCGCTGCTGCATCCACAGATGCAAGTTAAGGCTTTAATATGGAAAGCAGAAGCCAAACATTAACATTTACCAGTAGCGCCACCGACTTATCAGGGCTCTTGCAATAGTTCTTGCATAGTTTGGAGCTGTACTTTGGGTCATTGTCCTGTTGTAAGATGAATTTGGATTCAATCAAGTGCCGTCGACAGGGTATGGCATGGCATTGCAAAACTGAGTGAAAGCCTTCCTTCAAGGTCTGTTTTACCCTGTTTAAATATCACAATTTACCAACACCAAAGCACCCCCAGACCATCAAATTGCCTCCACCGTGCTTGACAGACGGTGTCGAGCACTCCTCCAGCATCTTTTCATTTGGTTTGCACCTCATGAATGTTCTTCTTTGTGATCCGAACACCTTAAGGTTAGATTTATCTGTCCATTATTTTGCAATCTTTCTCTGTCCAGTCTGTGTTCTTTTGCCCATCTTAATCTTTCCTTTTTACTGCTCAGTCTGAGATGTGGCTTTTTCTTTGCAACTCTGCTTAGAAGGCCAGCATCCCAGAGTCGCCTCTTCACTGTTGACGTTGAGACTGTTATTTTGCAGGTAATATTTAATGAAGCATAGGGGCCTCCCACTCCTCTTTTTCTATTCTGGTTAGATCCAGTTTGCAGTGTTCTGTGAAGTCGGCTTTCGAGCCTGCGCGTGTCGGCAGGTCAGCATAGCGCACATGGGGGCTGATTTAATAATGTACACTGCACATCGATAAATGCCGACAGCATGTCCATCTGGCATCGCTAAATGCTGACAGCATATGCTGTTGGCATTTAACATTGCACAAGCATTTCTTGTGAAATGCTTGTGCAATGCCGCCCCCTGCACATTTGTGGCAAATTGGCTGCTAGCAGGGGGTGTCAATCAACTTGATCGTATCCAATCGAATGGATTGCTGTCTGCCGCCTCAGAGGTGGTGGACGCCGGCTCGCGCGAAAACAGGTGCATTCGGGCCTTAATAAATCGGGATTGCACATGATTTTTCACTCGCAGGTTAGTTTTGGCACACTTTTCCCCTTCATATTATGTTGGGTTGCATGCAAGCCCCCTCTTTTGCTTAGTGTGCTATTTGGATGTCGGCATCCTGGTGCGTTACTTTCTTTTTTTAGTTTTGGTTTAGTGATTTTTGCCCATGTAAGTTTTTTAAGAGATTCTTTTGGAGGGAGTCCGTTTTTTTCCCTTCAAAAGCTCTTTTTAATTAACTATTTATGGACTTAACTTATTTGATGGTTTTCTGCATTTATGGAGCCTTATGATTCTGTTACTAAATCTACTTTAGAAACTGGGTCCTCTAAAAAAAAATTCCTATCTGTGTTAAATGTGTTTATTGTAAACAGGCTGAGGTGTTATATCCAGCACATTTATGCAAAACGTTAATGCATTCCAACCAGTCTAATGCTGCTCTTGCTTCTAATTCTGTTTGTTCCTTACATGGGATTTCTTCAGATTATTCTCCTTGAGTTAAGTTCTTCATTCACTCTACAGTATCTGAAATGTTGGCAGCTATGCCTCCTTCAATTAAGTGTAAAAGTTCAGTCCATAATTTACCTTCTACTAGCTCTTAGCCTCCAAGGATAATGTTTCTGGCCATGAAACCATGAGTCCTCAGATGGAGAGGTTTTCTCTGATGATCAGGAGTCTTCCTCTGAGCATGGGGTTTACTAGCCATGAAGTAAGTGTTTCAAATACTTTCCTGGGCAGAAGCCAATTGCTTTATAATTTCTGCTGTTCATATTCCTGAAGTAAACATCTCGTAAGCAGATTTTCTCAGTTGTCAGTCCCTGCATCCAAGGGAGTGGTCTCTCATCTAGATATTTTCAATCAGATAGTGGATCTTTGGGGTCTCCCAGAGATAGGTCTGATGGCCTCTCAGTTGAACAGCAAACTTTCCAGGTACTGTGCAAGGTCCAGGGATCCTCAAGCAGAGTATGTAAATGCTCTGGTGGTTCCATGGTCATTCCAACTAGCCTATGTTTTTTCTCACCTGGTTCTTCTACCCAGAGTGATTACCAGAATCAGGAAAGAGGAGAAGAGGAGGCATCAGTAATTATGATTGCTCCGGCTTGGCCTCACGGTTTGGTATGCAGATCTGGTTCAGATGTCTAGTTACCCACCTTGACAACTTCCTCTGAGCCAGGACCTTAGATCTCTAAGATTAATGGCATGGAGATTTGAACAGTTAGTGCTTATGCAGAGGGGATTTTCTGATTCTGTTATAGCGAGTTTGATACAGGCCTGTAAGCCCATGACCAGGAAGATTTATCATAAGGTTTGGAGGACCTTTATTTCTTGATGTATGGATCTTTTTTTTTTTCCTGGCGTTATTTTAGAATCCCTAGGATTTTGCCGTTTTTGCAGGATGGTTTAAATAACGTTTTATTTGACAGTTCTTTGAAAGGTCAAATTTCTGCTCTTTCAGTTTTGTTCCTCAAGAAGATTGATAATCTTTCTGACATTTGTAGGGTTTTTTTCAGGCTTTGGCTAGATTTAGGCATGTTACTAAACCAATCTGTGCCCTTGGAATCTAAATTTGGTTTTGAATATTTTGCAGGCTCCTCCATTTAAACCTATGTATAAAGTGGATATTAAAGGGATAGGAAAGTCCAAATTAAACTTGCAAGAATCACATAGCATGTAATTTTAAAATTGCCCCCAAAACACAGTGTAGTGTAGTTATTAATAAAAAAAATTAGCATTTTTATGTTTGTAAAAAATAACTGCAAAAAGCAGTTATAAGGGGTTAAAGTGAGCGGGTGTCGGGTGTAAAGTGCCTTTACATTTCGGTCTATGGGGACTGTGGGTTTCCTGTAAATATATATGTGCATGCTTATATACATGTATATTTATGTGTTTATATGTGTATAGGAACAAAGGTAGATTTGGAGCCGCTGTATAGTAAAACAATGATTCTTTATTGGAAATCCTTAAAAGTTGGGAGGCATCCCAAACACATAGATAGGCAACGCACAGCTGTGTGTTGCCTATCTATGTGTTTGGGATGCCTCCCAACTTTTAAGGATTTCCAATAAAGAATCATTGTTTTACTATACAGCGGCTCCAAATCTACCTTTGTTCCTGTGATACTACCAGCTGTACCTGCACTCCTTTGATCCCCCCCCGCACATACGTCACCAACGTCAGTGGAGCCTCACTTCCGGGTTTTGGGACAGCGTGCAGAGTGCGAACGCCAGGCGATCAGCTGATCCAGCTGCCGAGTGAGTCTTGGCCCGTGGAGGCTATGAATAGAGCCGGGCTAAGGAGAAGAATAGCCCCAGTGTTCTTACAGCACAGATTGATACGAAAGGTACTCCCATGATGTTTAGAGGTAGGGGGGAACAAGGATAGTTTGCATATAGGTCCTGGTGAAAATGTAACTTTCATACATGTTATAAGGACCAATTACAGTGTGCCTATCTTCTTTGATTACGTGTTTATATGTGTATACACATATAAACACATAAATATATATGTATATAAGAATATACATATATATTTCAATGTGCTGCCCGACTTACCCCCTTCGCTGCACTAGGTTCTCATGTCGAGTCTCACAGCATGAAAACGAGGCTCCCATTGGAGCCTATGGAAGTGCGCTCTCGTGAGCGCAAAGCTTTCGTGCAATGTGAATATGAGGTTGCGTTCACATTGCACCTAACTTGGAATACCAGCGTACATTTGCATGTGCTGGTATTACTGAGTGGAGCACAAATATAGCAATATTTTTAGCTCCACTTGTAATCTGACCCTTAATGTGTCATCTCTACATCCAACATCCATTTTATTTTTTATTTTTTTATTAAAAAAATATTTTTTTCTTTTTATTTATTTTTAATTTAAGCATTCTGTGTTAAATAAAATTTGTATTTTTGTAAATGATTATAACTTTTAAATGGAAGAAAGAATTGGCTATTTTGTGGCATACCTAATAATCACCTAGATTACAAGTTTGGCACTAAACAGGGTGCCAAAAAAGTTGAGTTATTTCACTCTCCATAGCGCTGCCATTACGAGTTACTGAAAAGCCTCCTTGTGCGTGTGATATGGTGGTGTTAAGCACCATACCGCACAAAAGCCAAGTGCTGACATCGGCGACACCTAAATAACCGCTTCCGACATCGCCAACACTAATAAAAGCTATTAACCGATAATCCACTGCTCCCCGACATCGCCGCCAATAAATAAAATGAATAACCCCTAAACCTCCGGACCACCACATCGCCACTACTAAATATACCTATTAACCCCTAAACCTTTGGCCCCCCACATCGCCACTACTAAATAAACCTATTAACCCCTAAACCTCCGACCCCCCACATTGCAGCTACTAAATAAACCTATTAACCCCTAAACCTCTGGCCCCCCACATTGATGCTACTAAATAAACCTATTAACCCCTAAACCGCCAGCCCCCCCACATCACAAAACACTAAATTAAACTATTAGCCCTTAAACCTAACACCCCCCTAAGTTTAAATTAAAATTACAATATAACTATCTTAAAATAAATAAAAACTTAAATAAAAAGAGAGAAGCGCTCAACCTGGGAATGAACAATAGCATAATAGTTTGTTCTATGGCTAGTTACCACCCAAGAAGCAGCCTCTTTTTGCTCAACATGTGCCTTTCACAGAGAAGAACTTTCCTGAAGCATATCAGTCTGATCCTGACTTCACAGTACAGTCCAGCCCCGAAATACCAGGCAATCCTTCTCTGAACAAGAGAAACAGCAAAACCCCAGACATACGTTTCAGCCTAAATAAAAAGAGTGAAGCGCTCAACCTGGGAACGAACAATAGCATAATAGCTTTGTCCTATGGCTAGTTACCACCCTAGAAGCAGCCTCTTTTTGCTCAATGTGTGCCTTTCACAGAGAAGAACTTTCTTGTAGCATATCAGTCTGATCCTGACTTAACAGTGCAGTCCAGCCCCGAAATACCAGGCAATCCCTCTCGGAACAAGAGAAACAGCAAAACCCCAGATGTACGTTTCGGCCTATTGTGGGCCTCGTCAGTGAGGTGCAGCCATATCCGTCTAGGCACACTGAGCAACGGGTCCACGTCTGGATTCCCGCATCACACTTAGGGAGACTTCCCTAAGTGTCATAATTTGCATAAATAAAAAGAGAGATGCGCTCAACCTGGGAACGAACAATAGCATAATAGCTTTGTCCTATGGCTAGTTACCACCCTAGAAGCAGCCTCTTTTTGCTCAATGTGTGCCTTTCACAGAGAAGAACTTTCCTGTAGCATATCAGTCTGATCCTGACTTAACAGTGCAGTCCAGCCCCGAAATACCAGGCGATACCTCTGTGAACAAGAGAAACAGCAAAACCCCAGACGTACGTTTTGGCCTATTGTGGGCCTCGTCAGTGAGGTGCAGCCATATCCGTCTAGGCACACTGAGCAACGGGTCCATGTCTGGATTCCCGCATCACACTTAGGGAGACTTCCCTAAGTGTCATAATTTGCATAAATAAAAAGAGAGAAGCGCTCAACCTGGGAACGAACAATAGCATAATAGCTTTGTTTTATGGCTAGTTACCACCCTAGAAGCAGCCTCTTTTTGCTCAATGTGTGCCTTTCACAGAGAAGAACTTTCCTGTAGCATATCAGTCTGATCCTGACTTAACAGTGCAGTCCAGCCCCGAAATACCAGGCAATCCCTCTCTGAACAAGAGAAACAGCAAAACCTCAGACGTACGTTTCGGCCTATTGTGGGCCTCGTCAGTGAGGTGCAGCCATATCCGTCTAGGCACACTGAGCAACGGGTCCACGTCTGGATTCCCGCATCACACTTAGGGAGACTTCCCTAAGTGTCATAATTTGCATAAATAAAAAGAGAGAAGCACTCAACCTGGGAACGAACAATAGCATAATAGCTTTGTCCTATGGCTAGTTACCACCCTAGAAGCAGCCTCTTTTTGCTCAATGTGTGCCTTTCACAGAGAAGAACTTTTCTGTAGCATATCAGTCTGATCCTGACTTAACAGTGCAGTCCAGCCCCGAAATACCAGGCAATCCCTCTCGGAACAAGAGAAACAGCAAAACCCCAGATGTATGTTTCGGCCTATTGTGGGCCTCGTCAGTGAGGTGCAGCCATATCCGTCTAGGCACACTGAGCAACGGGTCCACGTCTGGATTCCCGCATCACACTTAGGGAGACTTCCCTAAGTGTCATAATTTGCATAAATAAAAAGAGAGAAGCGCTCAACCTTGGAACGAACAATAGCATAATAGCTTTGTCCTATGACTAGTTACCACCCTAGAAGCAGCCTCTTTTTGATCAATGTGTGCCTTTCACAGAGAAGAACTTTCCTGTAGCATATCAGTCTGATCCTGACTTAACAGTGCAGTCCAGCCCAGAAATACCAGGCAATCCCTTTCTGAACAAGAGAAACAGCAAAACCTCAGACGTACGTTTCGGCCTATTGTGGGCCTCGTCAGTGAGGTGCAGCCATATCCGTCTAGGCACACTGAGCAACGGGTCCACGTCTGGATTCCCGCATCACACTTAGGGAGACTTCCCTAAGTGTTATAATTTGCATAAATAAAAAGAGAGAAGCGCTCAACCTGGGAACGAACAATAGCATAATAGCTTTGTTTTATGGCTAGTTACCACCCTAGAAGCAGCCTCTTTTTGCTCAATGTGTGCCTTTCACAGAGAAGAACTTTCCTGTAGCATATCATTCTGATCCTGACTTCACAGTGCAGTCCAGCCCCGAAATACCAGGCAATCTTTCTCTGAACGAGAGAAACCGCAAAACCCCAGACGTATGTTTTGGCCTATTGTGGGCCTCGTCAGTGAGGTGCAGCCATATCCCTCTAGGCACACTGAGCAACAGGTCCACGTCTGGATTTCCGCATCACACTTAGGGAAACTTCCCAAAATCCTTCTCTGAACGAGAGAAACAGCAAAACCCCAGACGTACGTTTCGGCCTATTGTGGGCCTCATCAGTGAGGTGCAGCCATATCCCTCTAGGCACACTGAGCAACGGGTCCACGTCTGGATTCCCGCATCACACTAAGGGAAACTTCCCAAAATGTCATAATTTGCATAAATAAAAAAAGAGAGAAGCGCTCAACCTTACCTGTGAAATAAAAATAAACCTAACATTAAACTATAAATTAACCTCACATAACTATTCTAATAAAATAATAAAATACTACCAATTAAAAAATCTAAGTTACAAATTTTAAAAAAACCTAACAACCTAAAAAATTAAAAAAACTAAAATTACAAAAAATAAACACTAAATTACGAAAAATAAAAAACACTAAGCTTACAAAAAATAATAAACAAAATTAACAAAAATAAAAACAATTACACCTAATCTGATAGCCCTATAAAAAATAAAAAAAGCCCCTCAAAATAAAAACACCCCTAGCCTACAATAAACTACCAATAGCCCTTAAAAGGGCCTTTTGTAGGGCATTGCCTTAAGTTAAACAGCTGTTTTACCTGTAAAAAAATACAAAGTCCCCCAACAGTAAAACCCACCACCCAACCAACCCCCCATAATAAAAAAACTTAACTCTAAAAAAAACCTAAGCTGCCTATTGCCCCTAAAGGGGAATTTGTATGGGCATTTCCCTTAAAAGGGCATTCAGGTCTTTTTCACTGCCCTTAATAGGGCATTCAGCTCTTTTACAAAAGCCCAAAGCCCTTATCTAAAAAAAAAAAAACTAACACTAACCCCATAAAATCTACTCACGGTTCCTGAAGTCCGGACATCCATCTTCATCCAGACGGCAAGAAGTCTTTATCCAGGCAGCGACACCTTCATCCATCTTGGGGGCGGCTTCTATCTTCATCCTGGCGGCGGGGAGCTGAGCCATCCTGGAAGCCAATCCCATCCTGCGCAGAGCGTCCTCTTCATACGGCCAACGCCGTACACTGAAGTTGAATGCAAGGTAGCCGTTTCAAAATGGTGTACCTTGCATTCCTATTGGCTGATTTGATTCTTCAGATTCAAGTCAGCCAATAGGATGAGAGCTTCTGAAATCCTATTGGCTGCTATCTCTTAAGGTTTTTATTAGTAAAGACTTTAAACAAAATCAGTAACACTCCAAAGTTTAAATAGGGGCGCTATCACTTGATTAGGTATGTATGTAAGTTATATAGTGTTATCAAATGTGAAATTAATGTACACACAATAAGTAAGCAACAGTAGTTAATATTGCACCATAAGGTACATATACCATACAACCATACAAAAAAAGTCCAAGTGAAATCGTGTGTGGAGTAACACAAATAGGCTGCTCTCCTCAGGGTATAAGGCTGTTCGCTTCAGAATAACTGTAAAGAAGATGGAAAAGGCGCAACATAGCGTAATTCTGCAGAATATATCAAAGGACAGATAATAGTTAATGTACACTCACATTTGGTACAGCACTGTGACGTAGTGCAAACTGGGCAGACCGAATCCTCAGAGTTATCCGGTGAAACTCTCTTCTAGGTATAAGGAATACAGGACTTGGAAATACCACAATTGACTCTTCACTTGCAGTAAGCTCTAGAAAAGATCAGCCTGAGGAAATAGTAGTAATACTGAGAAACATGTTGCTGAGCATTTTTGTGTTTAAATAAAACACTGGTTTTTATGACACTTGCTACTTTTTACTTTATTTGGGTGATCCTTTTCCACCATTGGATGGTTTTTAGCAGATAGGAGTTTTGCCTTAGTGTCCAACCTACTGTGAGTGAAGAGACATCTTGCAATCCTGTGCTTCTTGCACCTAGAGGAGAGTTTCCCGGACAACTCTAGCGATCCGGTCTGTCCAGTTGGCACTACATCACAGTGCTATACCAAATGTGAGTGAATATTATCTAGCATTGGTTATTTGATATACTCTGCAATATTACGCTATGTGGCGGTTGTACCATCTTTTCTAGAGCTTACTGTGAGTGAAGAGTCAATTGTGGTATTTCCAAGTCCTGTGTTCCTTATACCTAGAAGGGTGTTTCACCGGATAACTCTGAGGATCCGGTTTGCCCAGTTTGCACTACGTCACAGTGCTGTACCAAATGTGAGTGTACATTATCCATTATCTGTCATTTGATATATTCTGCAGAATTACGCTATGTGGAGCCTTCTCCATCTTTTTTAGAGTTACTTTAAACAAAATGTATTACATGGCATAAATGCTTCTTATTCTTACATGGAGGGTGTTGGAAACAATATCTAATCAGTATCTAAACTGAGTTTTATGACCTCCAATTAAATTACTTATTTCCAGTTTGCAGTCATTACAAAGATAACTTTTTATCAGTGACTTTTGAGCAGTTATTGATAACATAACATATTCTACTCATGTGATCATGACATAAAAAATAATTCTGCTTTTGGAATAAAAGTAATTTGTATGGCTAGGGGAGAGTTTCATCTTCTTATCCCAAATAGTTAAGGCATATTGTTGTAATGTACTGTAAATAGTATTAATTAAACCAGGGCTCAATAAATTTTGTAGCCAGATGTGTGTGTGTTCGCGCCACCTTAACATTTTGGGAGCCAGGTTTCATTGTGCATGTGAAGTACCTTAATGGAAATAATTAATCCCTTGTGGAAGATTTAGTTAGTAGTTAGTTTTAATTTCCCTCACACTCTATCATGTGACAATCACAGAATATACGTACAGTATGTGCATTTTATGATTGTCACGTGATACAGTGTGAGGGAAATTAAAACTAAATTCAAACGAAGTGCTTTTACATTGTCTATCATTTATGCTATTCTCTGTGTTAAATGGTCCTTTAACCTTTTGGCTGCTAAGCCATTTCCCACCGGGAGCCCGATCTGATATGCGTCACCCGCAAAAGCCGGCGACACCAAATTTTGCGCTGGTTTGGTATCACATATACGGCGTAACATAGAAGTTACGCTCCTATATTTCTGCCTTCGGCCGTAGTTTTTTGGCCCATAGACAGGTATTCCAAACCCGCGCAGTTTGGTATCCAATTTACAGGGTAAGGACTTACGTGGCGAAAATGGAGAAATCTTACCCCATTTTCACCTCGCCACAAAATGCAGGCATAGTAAGCCTTACGCTGAGTATTGGAGCCCCGTAGCTCCCTAAACTGACTGCAAAATAAAACCTAACACCTAACGCATGCGCAATGTCTATTTACCTGTCAACCGCAATCCCCCGCCGCAATCCCTAATAAAGTGTTTAACCCCTAAACCGCCGCTCCCGGACCCCGCCGCCACCTACATTAAATGTCTAACCCCCTAATGTGATCCCCCTACACCGCCGCCACCTAAATTAAAATTATTAACCCCTAATGTAATCCCCCTACACCGCCGCCATCTATATTAAAATTATTACCCCCTAATGTGAGCCCCCTACCCCGCCACCACCTATTTTAACTATATTACCCCCTAATGTGAGCCCCCTACACCGCCGCCACCTATTTTAACTATATTACCCCCTAATCTAATCCCCCTACACCGCCGCCACCTATTTTAACTATATTACCCCCTAATGTGATCGCCCTACACCGCCGCCACCTATTTTAACTACATTACCCCCTAATCTAATCCCCCTACCCCGCCGCCACCTATTTTAAAATGTTTAACTCCTAATCTAATCCCCCTACACCGCCGCCACCTATAATAAATGTATTACCCCCTAAAATACTAAAATGTCCCTACCCTAAACTAAATTATAAATAGTCCTGAAAAGGGCTTTTTGCGGGGCATTGCCCCAAAGTAACCAGCTCTATTACCAGCCCTTAAAAGGGCCTTTTGCGGGGCATAACCCCAAAGTAACCAGCTTTATTACCAGCCCTTAAAAGGGCCTTTTGCTGGGCACTGTCCCAAAGTAATCAGCTCTTTTACCTGTAATCTAATTCCCCTACACCGCCGCCACCTATATTAAATATATTAACCCCTAATCTAATCCCCCTACACCGCCGCCACCTATATTAAATATATTAAACCCTAATCTAATCCCCCTACATCGCCGCCACCTATATTAAATATATTAACCCCTAATCTGAACCCCCTACACCGCTGCCACCTATATTAACCCTAATTATATTAGGGTTAATATAGTTAATATAGTTATTATATTATATATATTAACTATATTAACCCTATCTAACCCTAACACCCCTAACTTAATTATTATTGCAATAAATCTAAATAATATTATATTATTAACTAAAATATTCCTATTTAAAACTAAATACTTACCTATAAAATAAACCTTAAGATAGCTACAATATAATTAATAATTACATTGTAGCTATTTTAGGGTTTATATTTATTTTACAGGTAACTTGGTATTTATTATAACTAGGTACAATGGGTATTAAATAGTTAATAACTATTTAATAGCTACCTAGTTAAAATAATTACCAATTTACCTGTAAAATAAATCCTAAAGTTACAAATACACCTAAACTATCAATAAATTAATTAAATAAACTACAATTATCTAAACTAAAATATAATTAAATACACTAAACTAAATTACAAAAAAACCCAAACACTAAATTACAAAAAATAAAAAAAGATTACAAGAATTTTAAGCTAATTACACCTAATCTAAGCCCCCTAATAAAATAACAAAGCCCCCCAAAATAAAAAAATTTCCCTAAACTAAATTACAAAAAGCAATCGGCTCTATTACCAGCCCTTTAAAGGGCCTTTTGTGGGGCATTGCCCCAAAGTAATCAGCTCTTTTACCTGTGGGAAAAAAGAACAACCCCCCCATTACAACCCACCACCCACACACCCCTACTCTAAAACCCACCCTATCCCCCATTAAAAAAACCTAAGTCTAACCCCAAGTGCTCCTTACCTGTCCTGAAGACCGGCGGAGGAGGTCCTGTTCCAGGCGGAGAAGTCTTCTTCCAGGCGGCGACCTCTTCTTCTTCCAGGAACCAGGCGGCGTGGAGCGGAGGAGTTGAAGACCGATGACCGCGGAGCTGAAGAACGTCCTCTCTGGAACTGAAGATCGGCGATGCTGGAACTGAAGACCGGAGCCATGGAGCTTGGAGGATCCTCTTCATACGATCGCCGCCGTACACTGAATCGGAATTCAAGGTACGCGATTAAAAATGCCGTCCCTTGAATTCCTATTGGCTGATTTGGGTTGGGTTGTTCTTTTTTTCACAGGTAAAAGAGCTGATTACTTTGGGGCAATGCCCCACAAAAGGCCCTTTTAAGGGCTGGTAATAGAGCTGATTACTTTTTGTAATTTAGTTTAGGGTAGGGAAATTTTTTTATTTTATTAGGGGGCTTAGATTAGGTGTAATTATCTTAAAATTCTTGTAATTTTTTTATTTTTTGTAATTTAGTGTTTGTTTTTTTGTAATTTAGTTTAGTGTATTTAATTATATTTTAGTTTAGATAATTGTAGTTTATTTAATTAATTTATTGATAGTGTAGGTGTATTTGTAACTTAGGTTAGGATTTATTTTACAGGTAAATTGGTAATTATTTTAACTAGGTAGCTATTAAATAGTTATTAACTATTTAATAGCTATTGTACCTAGTTAAAATAAATACCAAGTTACCTGTAAAATAAATATAAACCCTAAAATAGCTACAATGTAATTATTAATTATATTGTAGCTATCTTAAGGTTTATTTTATAGGTAAGTATTTAGTTTTAAATAGGAATATTTTAGTTAATAATATTAATATTATTTAGATTTATTGCAATAAAAATAATTAAGTTAGGGGTGTTAGGGTTAGATAGGGTTAATATAGTTAATATATATAATATAATAACTATATTAACCCTAATATAATTAGGGTTAATATAGTTAATATAGGTGGCGGCGGTGTAGGGGGGTCAGATTAGGGGTTAATATATTTAATATAGGTGGCGGCGGTGTAGGGGGATTAGATTTGGGGTTAATATATTTAAAATAGGTGGCGGTGGTGTAGGGGGATTAGATTACAGGTAAAAGAGCTGATTACTTTGGGACAATGCCCCGCAAAAGGCCCTTTTAAGGGCTGGTAATAGAGCTGGTTACTTTGGGGCAATGTCCCGCAAAAGGCCCTTTTCAGGGCTATTTGTAATTTAGTTTAGGGTAGGGACATTTTAGTATTTTAGTGGGTAATACATTTATTATAGGTGGCAGCGGTGTAGGGGGATTAGATTAGGGGGTAATGTAGTTAAAATAGGTGGCGGCGGGGTAGGGGGCTCACATTAGGGGGTAATAATTTTAATATAGATGGCGGCAGTGTAGGGGGATTACATTAGGGGTTAATAATTTTAATGTAGATGGCGGCGGTGTAGGGGATCACATTAGGGGGTTAGACATTTAATATAGGTGGCTGCAGTGTAGGGGGATTAGATTAGGGGTTAATAATTTTAATATAGGTGGCGGCGGTGTAAGGGGGTCAGATTAGGGGGTAATATAGTTAAAATAGGTGGCGGCGGTGTAGGGGGATCATATTAGGGGGTAATATAGTTAATGTAGCTGGCGGCGGGGTCCGGGAGTGGCGGTTTAGGGATTAATACATTTATTGTTAGGAGTGAGAGGAGGGATTGCGGATAGAGGGGTATACGTGTCGGGCTATGTTTGGGAGGCGTGTTAGACAGTAACGGGTGATTTTATAATTTAGTCAGTTTTTGTAGGCGGCGGCAGTTTCTAAAGTGCCGTAAGTCACTGGCGACTCCAGAAATTTGTACTTACGCAGATTTCTGGACATCGCTAGTTTGTCAGACTTACGGCACTTTAGCATCTGACGCTTGCGCCGAAACCTGCGCCATATATCGGATCGCGCCCCTGGGTGCTAAAATGGATTAGATTTTTTTTTTTTTTAGTTTTTTAAAATATATTTATTTTTTACTTTTTTTCCCAGATCCTCAAGACTTTTACCGCCGGAAAGGTTAGGCGATTACCTTTCTAACTGTGGGTTTTGGAGGTCTGTAGCTGCTTAGAGGCCTGAGATACAGGTTTCTAAGCAGCATGCCCCCATTTCCCTATATAGTCCATTGTTCATTTTAAATAAAGTTGTGCAGTTACGTCATTGCAATGCCTTTCACTATTCAGGCCAGATCGCCAGGGTGGGAGTAGGTGGGAGCCCCCAGATTGCCCTCAAGGTAGGTTAGTGCTAGTGACGGCTCCGAGACGTCGTCAGCACCTGACTGGGACAATTTGTGACTGCTCAGAGCCGTCGTTAGCACTCAAAGGGTTAATCACTTGGCAGCCATTATCACACAAAACTGATTCATCTTTTGCAGCTAGTATCACAGAGTATTATCCTCTTAATAACACACAGAGGAATAGTAATCATAGTCACAAGTGACTCGGCCAGAACCTTGCTCTTTGCGCCTCATATGTTATCTTGCTGTCTGGTGTGTGTCATCTATGTGTAACATGCTATTGGTCAGGCAGTTTGTGTGAGGCTTGTGATGGGGATAAAAGGTAATGGGAGAATGTGAAGAAGTTGAACCTAGAACCATGTTCTGGCCAGTTACAAATGTATAAAAATCCAGTCCGCAGACTATGGAGGCTGTGGTCTAAATTTTTATTCACCATAATAGCTTTTTGCCCACTATGCGCTAGATTACAAGTGGAGTGCTAATTTATCGTGCATCCATAAATGGGCTAATCGGTCTATTAACGTTGCACGATAAATAACCAACCATTACAAAAGCGCTCATAAAATTAACCAGAGATCAGATCTCTGGTTATTTTTATAAATGTCCCCCAATTGGCCGCAAAATTACATATTGTGTGCCTTTATTAAAATAATGAAATGTAGCATCTTAAATTTAATTAAAAATAACTGCACAAAGCAATTTTTTTTCTTAATGTTGCCGGGTGTGGGTCTGAAAGTGCCTTTACATTGCGGTCTATGGGGACTGTGTGTTCCCAGTAAATATATATGTATATTCTTATATACATTTATATTTATGTGTTAATATGCGTATATACAAGTATAAACACATACATATGTGTATATAAGCATATATATTTCAATCTGCTGCTCATTGCTGTGTTACTGCCCTAATCTAAAAAGAAAACACTAACACTAATCCCATAAAATCTACTTATGGTTCCTGAAGTCCGGACAGCCATCTTCATCCAGGCGGCGACACCTTCCTCCATTTTGGGGATGTCTTCTATCTTTATCCCAGCGACGGGGAGCTGAGCCATCCTGGAAGCCAGTCCCATCCTGCGTGGAGCGTCCTCTTCATATGGTCGCCATACACTGAAGTTGAATGCAAGGTAGCTGTTTCAAAATGGCGTACCTTGCATTCCTATTGCTGATTTGATTCTTCAAATTCAAATCAGCCAATAGGGTAAGAGCTTCTAAAATTCTATTGGCTGTTATCTCTTAAGGTTTTTATAAGTAAACACTTTAAACAAAATCAGTAACACTCCAACGTGTAAATAGGGGTGCTATCACTTGATTAGGTATGTATGTAAGGTATATAGTGTTATCAAATGTGAAACTAATGTACACAACAACCATATAAGTAAGCAACAGTAGTTAATATTGCACCATAAGGTACATATACCATACAAAAAAAGTCCAAGTGAAATCGTGTCTGGATTAACACAAATAGGCTGCTCTCCTCAGGGTATAAGGCCCTCCGCTTCTTATAACTCCGCTTATTATAACTAATAAAAAGATGGAGAAGGCGCCACATAGCGTAATTCTGCAGAATATATCAAATGACAGATAATGGATAATGTACACTCACATTTGGTACAGCACTGTGACGTAGTGCAAACTGGACAGACCAAATCCTCAGAGTTAACCGGTGAAACTCTCTTCTAGGTATAAGGAATACAGGACTTGGAAATACCACAATTGACTCTTCACTTGCAGTAAGCTCTAGAACAGATCAGCCTGAGGAAATAGTAGTAATACTGAGAAACATGTTGCTGAGCATTTTTGTGTTTAAATAACTTTAAACACTGGTTTTTATGACACTTGCTACTTTTTACTTTATTTGGGTGATCCTTTTCCACCATTGGATGGTTTTTAGCAGATAGGAGTTTTGCCTTAGTGTCCAACCTACTGTGAGTGAAGAGACATCTTGCAATCCTGTGCTTCTTGCACCTAGAGGAGAGTTTCCCGGACAACTCTAGCGATCCGGTCTGTGCAGTTGGCACTACATCACAGTGCTATACCAAATGTGAGTGAATATTATCTAGCATTGGTTATTTGATATACTCTGCAATATTACGCTATGTGGCGGTTGTATCATCTTTTCTAGAGCTTACTGCGAGCGAAGAGTCAATTTCCAAGTCCTGTGTTCCTTATATCTAGAAGGGTGTTTCACCGGATAACTCTGAGGATCCGGTTTGCCCAGTTTGCACTACGTCACAGTGCTGTACCAAATGTGAGTGTACATTATCCATTATCTGTCATTTGATATATTCTGCAGAATTACGCTATGTGGAGCCTTCTCCATCTTTTTTAGAGTTACTTTAAACAAAATGTATTACATGGCATAAATGCTTCTTATTCTTACATGGAGGGTGTTGGAAACAATATCTAATCAGTATCTAAACTGAGTTTTATGACCTCTAATTAAATTACTTATTTCCAGTTTGCAGTCATTACAAAGATACCTTTTTATCAGTGACTTTTGGGCAGTTATTCATAACATAACATATTTTACTCATGTGATCATGACATAAAAATAATTCTACTGTTGGAATAAAATTAATTTGTATGTTTAGGGGAGAGTTTCATTTTCTTATCCCAAATAGATATTGTTGTAATGTACATTAAGTAGTATTCATTAAACCAGGGCTCGATAAATTTTGTAGCCAGGTGTGTGTGTGTGTCCACGCCACCTTAACATTTTGGGAGCCAGGTTTCAGTGTGCATGTGAAGTACCTTAATGGAAATTATTAATCTCTTGTGGTAGATTTAGTTAGTAGTTAGTTTTAATTTCCTTCACACTGTATCATGTGACAATCACAGAATATACGTATATGCATTTTGTGATTGTCACGTGATACAGTGTGAGGGAAATTAAAACTAACTACTAACTAAATCTACTACGCATGTGAAATTCAAACGAAGTGCTTTTGCATTGCCTATTTATTGTTTATGCTATTCTTTGTGTTAAATGGTCCTTTAACCTTTTGGCTGCTAAGCCATTTCCCACCTGGGTGCTAAGCTGGATTTGAGCTTTTTTTTTTTTTTTTACTTTCTTTAAATATATATATATCAGCACCTGACTAGGACAATTTGTGACGGCTCAGAACCATCGTTAGCACTCAAAGGGTTAATCACTTGGCAGCCATTATCACACAAAACGTATTGATTCATCTTTTGCAGCTAGTATCACAGAGTATTATCCTCTTGGTAACACACAGAGGAATAGTAATCATAGTCACAAGTGACTCGGCCAGAACCTTGCTCTTTGCGCCTCATATATTATCCTGCTGTCTGGTGTGTGTCATCTATGTGTAACATGCTATCGTTTGTGTGAGGCTTGTGATGGGGATAAAAGGTAATGGGAGAATGTGAAGAAGTTGAACCTAGAACCTTGTTCTGGCCAGTTACAGTTACAAATGTATGAAAATCCAGTCAGCAGACTTTGGAGGCTGTGGTCTAAATTTTTAGTCACCATAATCGCACTTTGCCCACTATGGGCTAGATTACAAGTGGAGCGCAAATTTATCGTGCATCCATAAATGGCCAAATCTGTCTATTTACGGTGCACGATAAATAACCAGCCATTACAAAAGTGCTCATTAAATTAACCAGATATCAGATCTCTGGTTCATTTTATAAATGCCCCCAATTGGCCGCAAAATTACGTATTGTGTGCCTTTATTAAAATAATAAAATGTAGCATCTTTAATGTATTTAAAAATAACTGCACAAAGCAATTTTTTTTCTTAATGTTGCCGGGTCTGGGATGTTCAAAAAAAATTGCACTGAAAAGTGCCTTTACATTGCGGTCTATGGGGACTGTATGTTACCAGTAAATATATATGTATATGCTTATATACATTTATATTTATGTGTTAATATGTGTATAAACACATATAAACACATGCATATATGTGTATATATGCAAATATATTTTAATCTGCTGCTCATTGCTGCGTGACTTACCCCCTTCGCTGCGCTAGATTCTCATGCCGTGTCTGACAGCATGTGAACCAGACTCACATTGGAGCCTATGGAAGCACGCTCTCGTGAGTGCAAAGTTTCCCTGCAATGTGAACGCGAGGTCGCTTTTGCATTAGCCTATGGAAGCACGCTCTCGTGAGTGCAAAGTTTCCCTGCAATGTGAACGCGAGGTCGCTTTTGCATTGCGACTTACTTATAATACCAGTGCACAATAATTTTTTTATCGCTCATGAGCATTAACTGCAGGCAAGGTAAGAAAAGTAACTCTCCCTGGATAGCTGGTTTTACAAGTTGAAAGAAAAAGTTAGCGTGCAAATGAAAGATTGAGGCGTGCTAACTTCAGGACTTCGGATATCGTGACTAAGCTAGCTCCCTCTCACCATAGACTAAAAAAGTATTTTCTATTTATTTCTTGCGTGCTAACCCAAAACTGTGCTAGATTAACTGTGCTACAATCCGAAGATGTGCTAGAAATACTTTGTTTCTATGTCCTTCATTAAGAAGAAATACTCTTTATTTTTAAATATATATATATACACACACACACACATATATATATATATATATATATATATAGATATAGATATATATATAGATATGCACAAAAAAGGCAGCACTCACCAGTGTTAGCAAAAAATAAAAATTAACTTTTAATATAGCATATTAAAAAACAGAGGAAGACAGTCCCAATCTCAGTTCATCCTCAATGTGATGTCCCACAAAAGAAAGTATAAGACAAGTTAGACTACAGTTCATTTATACCCTTTACAAATGACCAAATTACAAACGCCTGAATCATGAAAGCATTGCCTACGTGCACGTTCTCTTGTTATGTAGCATGTTCGGATAGGTCAGCATATTCTACCTTAGGTATCACCTTCACTTTACGTAGTGAACCACATGGCTAATTAGCATAGCCGATGACGCAATAATGAAGTAACGCCCCCTCTGTGTGCGTAGTGAAGTATCATTCGTCTGCCTCTTAGTGAAGGACGGATGTCAAACACATGATCCAAAAGGCAACAATGTTGCATATCGACAAACTTGCACAACTTCATGTTCCACATATAGCTGGTGATTTCATAATTCAGGCATAACAAACTTCCGATGTTAGACACACGATCAGATCGTCTATCACTTGACTCGTAGACGTATCACACCCTTTATTGGATGTCATCGTGAGGGTTTACACTTGTCACAATTCATTATAGAGTGCTTGGTGTGAGGTGTCAAACGCATGGTCATAAGCACTGTCAGTGCCTCCAGGAGAATTTGCTCCATCTTCATGCCCCACATATAGCGTGTGACTCCACATCTCCAAAACCAATTCATTAGAATATGAGTCTCCTTGTGGCTTTGATGAAAAAATACTTTAGGTGTTGAAATGAAGCACTAGCAAGCTTTTTACCCAACAGGTGTTTAAAAATTAAAAAGTAGAAGGGGGGTTGGAGGTGGCGCCTACAGCTATCTGTCTGGAATGTGAAGTCCTATTACACCTGTATCCTAAGTGTGACTAGCTGCATGCATTCAAATTTAGTGACGAAAATTCGTATCTATATGTGCCAAAATGGCTTAATGATAAACCATAAATGGGTGAAATTGGGTGAATAACAAATAACAAAAGATAGCTGGGTGAAGTCTGCAATCAACTCAAACAATGTTTAATAATAAAAATAAAAAAATATATTACAATTTGACAGTCATTAATACCAATGTATATACACCATAAAGCAACAGGATATTAGACTATAAAATATGTATGACTAATAAATGAGCTGTTATATATTTATATGAGACTGTTCTCACACATAGTGGATTAAATGCAATATCGTAGAATGAATAAGCGCTAAATTGTTATACTATAATCGAGTGTAATCCAATTTACAATCACAAGCATGTTCCACCAGAGCTGCAGATAAGTGATTATACCGTGATTATAATATAAACCCAAATACAATATGAACCAAAAAAATCAGAACTAAAATATCACTGGACACATTGGGCTCAGAAAAAAATCAAAAAATTGCTGCAGCAAAAAAAGTAATGTGACGGATGAAAATGACCGCATCCAAAGTTGAAAAACCGTATAAAAAATATATAAACACAAAACTAATAAAAAAATCTGAACAATGTATAAAATGTCTATACCATAAAAATTATTGAACCTTGAGATATCTGGTTGTCTTTCAAATCCCACGTCGATAAAATCCTTATAGAGCTATTTATGCATATATAGATGTTAAAGTGCCAGTGTTTTTTATATTACAGACGTCTTTACTGGATATCCCTTAAGGCTGGTTTGCAAAGCAGCTTTCAGTATAGCAAACGCTAATAATAGAGTGGCAAGAAAACGAGAGCCCAATGGCACTACTAAGAAATATAATAGGGAATATAATTATAAACAATAATCAGAGGGGATGATTGAATAACAATTTAGCTCCTCTAGTATAATAATGTCAGTTATTGTTGTAACTGGGTGCTCTGTACACAACTTGTAGACGGAAAAAGAGGTATAAACCTCCTATGGATTGTACAGCTAGATAGCACTCCTTTTCCCTATATTAGTGAAATATTGACAGAGTACTAAGTGACGGGTGAAACTAGGTAAGATAAAATTTAACTTTTATTGGGACTTATTAAAATCAATGGTAAGACAATACATTTAAAAATTGCAGGAACTAAATTAACTTAAATCCTGGACGGGAAAAACGGTGGGCTGAGTGTTTGTGAGGTAATCAGCATGGGCTGACAGATAGAATGATGTGGTGATATTAAGTATCAAAATATGTACTAATGCACTACTCAATATAGGGATATTAATGCTTAAAAGGTAAAGCCCGGGTATGGGCAGGCTTGATGTAATCACAATACTGTCTATTTACTAATTAGGGGTTTGTAATCTCATACGGTATAATGGATGTACCAATTATCAACAGAAATAGTTTAGGCTCCGTATATCCAGATAGTATCCTACTTGTGTGAGGTGATTTATGGTATAATGGGGTATACCATGTACATGTAATAGAATATTTGTATTGAGTCTTTTTTGATACTGCAATTAGCTTTGCCACAAAAAAGCTGTATGTATGAGTGTTTCTTTCATGTAATTAGCAAGAGTCCATGAGCTAGTGACGTATGGGATATACATTCCTACCAGGAGGGGCAAAGTTTCCCAAACCTCAAAATGCCTATAAATACACCCCTCACCACACCCACAATTCAGTTTTTACAAACTTTGCCTCCGATGGAGGTGGTGAAGTAAGTTTGTGCTAGATTCTACGTTGAAATGCGCTCCGCAGCAAGTTGGAGCCCGGTTTTCCTCTCAGCGTGCAGTGAATGTCAGAGGGATGTGAGGAGAGTATTGCCTATTTGAATGCAGTGATCTCCTTCTACGGGGTCTATTTCATAGGTTCTCTGTTATCGGTCGTAGAGATTCATCTCTTACCTCCCTTTTCAGATCGACGATATACTCTTATATATACCATTACCTCTGCTGATTCTCGTTTCAGTACTGGTTTGGCTTTCTACAAACATGTAGATGAGTGTCCTGGGGTAAGTAAATCTTATTTTCTGTGACACTCCAAGCTATGGTTGGGCACTTTATTTATAAAGTTCTAAATATATGTATTCAAACATTTATTTGCCTTGACTCAGAATGTTCAACTTTCCTTATTTTCAGACAGTCAGTTTCATATTTGGGATAATGCATTTGATTTAATCATTTTTTCTTACCTTCAAAAATTTGACTCTTCCCTGTGGGCTGTTAGGCTCGCGGGGGCTGAAAATGCTTCATTTTATTGCGTCATTCTTGGCGCGGACTTTTTTGGCGCAAAAAAATTCGTTTCCGTTTCCGGCGTCATACGTGTCGCCGGAAGTTGCGTCATTTTTTGACGTTATTTTGCGCCAAAAATGTCGGCGTTCCGGATGTGGCGTCATTTTGGCGCCAAAAAGCATTTAGGCGCCAAATAATGTGGGCGTCTTATTGGCGCGAAAAATATGGGCGTCGCTTTTTGTCTCCACATTATTTAAGTCTCATTTTTCATTGCTTCTGGTTGCTAGAAGCTTGTTCTTTGGCATTTTTTCCCATTCCTGAAACTGTCATTTAAGGAATTTGATCAATTTTGCTTTATATATATGTTGTTTTTTCTCTTACATATTGCAAGATGTCTCACGTTGCATCTGAGCCAGAAGATACTACAGGAAAATCGCTGTCTAGTGCTGGATCTACCAAAGCTAAGTGTATCTGCTGTAAACTTTTGGTAGCTATTCCTCCAGCTGTTGTTTGTATTGATTGTCATGACAAACTTGTTAAAGCAGATAATATTTCCTTTAGTAAAGTACCATTGCCTGTTGCAGTTCCTTCAACATCTAAGGTGCAGAATGTTCCTGATAATATAAGAGATTTTGTTTCAGAATCCATAAAGAAGGCTATGTCTGTTATTTCTCCTTCTAGTAAACGTAAAAAATCTTTTAAAACTTCCCTCCCTACAGATGAATTTTTAAATGAACATCATCATTCTGATTCTGATGACTCTTCTGGTTCAGAGGATTCTGTCTCAGAGGTTGATGCTGATAAATCTTCATATTTATTTAAAATGGAATTTATTCGTTCTTTACTTAAAGAAGTACTAATTGCTTTAGAAATAGAGGATTCTGGTCCTCTTGATACTAATTCTAAACGTTTGGATAAGGTATTTAAAGCTCCTGTGGTTATTCCAGAAGTTTTTCCTGTTCCTAATGCTATTTCTGCAGTAATTTCCAAAGAATGGGATAAATTGGGTAATTCATTTACTCCTTCTAAACGTTTTAAGCGATTATATCCTGTGCCGTCTGACAGATTAGAATTTGGGGACAAAATCCCTAAAGTTGATGGGGCTATTTCTACCCTTGCTAAATGTACTACTATTCCTACGTCAGATGGTACTTCGTTTAAGGATCCTTTAGATAGGAAAATTGAATCCTTTCTAAGAAAAGCTTATCTGTGTTCAGGTAATCTTCTTAGACCTGCTATATCTTTGGCTGATGTTGCTGCAGCTTCAACTTTCTGGTTGGAAACTTTAGCGCAACAAGTAACACATCATGATTCTCATGATATTATTATTCTTCTACAGCATGCTAATAATTTTATCTGTGATGCCATTTTTGATATTATCAGAGTTGATGTCAGGTTTATGTCTCTAGCTAGAAGAGCTTTATGGCTTAAAACTTGGAATGCTGATATGGCTTCTAAATCTACTTTACTTTCCATTTCTTTCCAGGGTAACAAATTATTTGGTTCTCAGTTGGATTCCATTATTTCAACTGTTACTGGTGGGAAAGGAACTTTTTTACCACAGGATAAAAAATCTAAAGGTAAAAGCAGGGCTAATAATCGTTTTCGTTCCTTTCGTTTCAATAAAGAACAAAAGCCTGATCCTTCATCCTCAGGAGCAGTTTCAGTTTGGAAACCATCTCCAGTCTGGAATAAATCCAAGCCAGCTAGAAAGGCAAAGCCTGCTTCTAAGTCCACATGAAGGTGCGGCCCTCATTCCAGCTCAGCTGGTAGGGGGCAGGTTACGTTTTTTCAAGGAAATTTGGATCAATTCTGTTCACAATCTTTGGATTCAGAGCATTGTTTCAGAAGGGTACAGAATTGGTTTCAAGATGAGACCTCCTGCAAAGAGATTTTTTCTTTCCCGTGTCCCAGTAAATCCAGTAAAAGCTCAAGCATTTCTGAAATGTGTTTCAGATCTAGAGTTGACTGGAGTAATTATGCCGGTTCCAGTTCCGGAACAGGGGATGGGGTTTTATTCAAATCTCTTCATTTTACCAAAGGAGGAGAATTCCTTCAGACCAGTTCTGGATCTAAAAATATTGAATCGTTATGTAAGAATACCAACGTTCAAGATGGTAACTGTAAGGACTATCTTGCCTTTTTTTCAGCAAGGGAATTATATGTCCACAATAGATTTACAGGATGCATATCTGCATATTCCGATTCATCCAGATCATTATCAGTTCCTGAGATTCTCTTTTCTGGACAAGCATTACCAGTTTGTGGCTCTGCCGTTTGGCCTAGCTACAGCTCCAAGAATTTTTACAAAGGTTCTCGGTGCCCTTCTGTCTGTAATCAGAGAACAGGGTATTGTGGTATTTCCTTATTTGGACGATATCTTGGTACTTGCTCAGTCTTTACATTTAGCAGAATCTCATACGAATCGACTTGTGTTGTTTCTTCAAGATCATGGTTGGAGGATCAATTTACCAAAAAGTTCTTTGATTCCTCAGACAAGGGTAACCTTTCTGGGTTTCCAGATGGATTCAGTGTCCATGACTCTGTCTTTAACAGACAAGAGACGTCTAAAATTGATTGCAGCTTGTCGAAACCTTCAGTCACAATCATTCCCTTCGGTAGCCTTATGCATGGAAATTCTAGGTCTTATGACTGCTGCATCGGACGCGATCCCCTTTGCTCGTTTTCACATGCGACCTCTTCAGCTCTGTATGCTGAAGCAATGGTGCAAGGATTACACGAAGATATCTCAATTAATATCTTTAAAACCGATTGTTCGACACTCTCTAACATGGTGGACAGATCACCATCGTTTAATTCAGGGGGCTTCTTTTGTGCTTCCGACCTGGACTGTAATTTCAACAGATGCAAGTCTCACAGGTTGGGGAGCTGTGTGGGGATCTCTGACGGCACAAGGAGTTTGGGAATCTCAGGAGGTGAGATTACCGATCAATATTTTGGAACTCCGTGCAATTTTCAGAGCTCTTCAGTTTTGGCCTCTTCTGAAGAGAGAATCGTTCATTTGTTTTCAAACAGACAATGTCACAACTGTGGCATACATCAATCATCAAGGAGGGACTCACAGTCCTCTGGCTATGAAAGAAGTATCTCGAATTTTGGTTTGGGCGGAATCCAGCTCCTGTCTAATCTCTGCGGTTCATATCCCAGGTATAGACAATTGGGAAGCGGATTATCTCAGTCGCCAAACGTTGCATCCGGGCGAATGGTCTCTTCACCCAGAGGTATTTCTTCAGATTGTTCAAATGTGGGAACTTCCAGAAATAGATCTGATGGCGTCCCATCTAAACAAGAAACTTCCCAGGTATCTGTCCAGATCCCGGGATCCTCAGGCGGAGGCAGTGGATGCATTATCACTTCCTTGGAAGTATCATCCTGCCTATATCTTTCCGCCTCTAGTTCTTCTTCCAAGAGTAATCTCCAAGATTCTGAAGGAATGCTCGTTTGTTCTGCTGGTAGCTCCGGCATGGCCTCACAGGTTTTGGTATGCGGATCTTGTCCGGATGGCCTCTTGCCAACCGTGGACTCTTCCGTTAAGACCAGACCTTCTGTCACAAGGTCCTTTTTTCCATCAGGATCTGAAATCCTTAAATTTAAAGGTATGGAGATTGAACGCTTGATTCTTGGTCAAAGAGGTTTTTCTGACTCTGTGATTAAAACTATGTTACAGGCTCGTAAATCTGTATCTCGAGAGATATATTATAGAGTCTGGAAGACTTATATTTCTTGGTGTCTTTCTCATCATTTTTCTTGGCATTCTTTTAGAATACCGAGAATTTTACAGTTTCTTCAGGACGGTTTAGATAAGGGTTTGTCCGCAAGTTCTTTGAAAGGACAAATCTCTGCTCTTTCTGTTCTTTTTCACAGAAAGATTGCTATTCTTCCTGATATTCATTGTTTTGTACAAGCTTTGGTTCGTATAAAACCTGTTATTAAGTCAATTTCTCCTCCTTGGAGTTTGAATTTGGTTTTGGGAGCTCTTCAAGCTCCTCCGTTTGAACCTATGCATTTATTGGACATTAAATTACTTTCTTGGAAAGTTTTGTTCCTTTTGGCCATCTCTTCTGCCAGAAGAGTTTCTGAATTATCTGCTCTTTCTTGTGAGTCTCCTTTTCTGATTTTTCATCAGGATAAGGCGGTGTTGCGAACTTCTTTTGAATTTTTACCTAAAGTTGTGAATTCTAACAACATTAGTAGAGAAATTGTGGTTCCTTCATTATGTCCTAATCCTAAGAATTCTAAGGAGAAATCGTTGCATTCTTTGGATGTTGTTAGAGCTTTGAAATATTATGTTGAAGCTACGAAATCTTTCCGTAAGACTTCTAGTTTATTTGTTATCTTTTCCGGTTCTAGAAAAGGCCAGAAAGCTTCTGCCATTTCTTTGGCATCTTGGTTGAAATCTTTAATTCATCTTGCCTATGTTGAGTCGGGTAAAACTCCGCCTCAAAGAATTACAGCTCATTCTACTAGGTCAGTTTCTACTTCCTGGGCGTTTAGGAATGAAGCTTCGGTTGACCAGATTTGCAAAGCAGCAACTTGGTCCTCTTTGCATACTTTTACTAAATTCTACCATTTTGATGTATTTTCTTCTTCTGAAGCAGTTTTTGGTAGAAAAGTACTTCAGGCAGCGGTTTCAGTTTGAATCTTCTGCTTATGTTTTTCGTTAAACTTTATTTTTGGGTGTGGATTATTTTCAGCAGGAATTGGCTGTCTTTATTTTATCCCTCCCTCTCTAGTGACTCTTGTGTGGAAAGATCCACATCTTGGCTAGTCATTATCCCATACGTCACTAGCTCATGGACTCTTGGTAATTACATGAAAGAAAACATAATTTATGTAAGAACTTACCTGATAAATTCATTTCTTTCATATTAGCAAGAGTCCATGAGGCCCGCCCTTTTTTTGTGGTGGTTATGATTTTTGTATAAAGCACAATTATTCCAATTCCTTATTTTATATGCTTTCGCACTTTTTTATCACCCCACTTCTTGGCTATTCGTTAAACTGAATTGTGGGTGTGGTGAGGGGTGTATTTATAGGCATTTTGAGGTTTGGGAAACTTTGCCCCTCCTGGTAGGAATGTATATCCCATACGTCACTAGCTCATGGACTCTTGCTAATATGAAAGAAATGAATTTATCAGGTAAGTTCTTACATAAATTATGTTTTTTAAATAACACAAGACCAAAGTACTACCACAGTAGCTTCACAGTTAATTAACGTACTCTTGTTCCATTAATTATTAAGTGGTAATATTTGTTTCCCACTAAAATTATAGCATGATGTTAGTTATATCTAGTACATATAATTAGTACCCGTTTCTCTGGTGTAGTGGATAGCAGTTCCCTTGTGGAGTGGCTAAGTTGCTTATTAATAACGTACACAGAACCCAAAATTAGTATTGCTGCGTCTGTATGGCTAATAGTTTATATAATCAGAACGATAGTACTGGTGTACCACTAGGATTATCACCAATTGATCTTTAAATAAATATTTAAAGACAACTATGTGCCAGTTATGCTTAACAGAATTCACTAATAAATTGTTAGCAGTAAAGTTTACTGAAATAACTGTCTTGTTAGACTATAATCAAAGTGAATTGATTATCTGAGTGAACCTACATTCCACCGATATTAACAAAAAATACTTGGCTTCCCGTCCATATTAAAACAATATAGCTGATAGCTACCCACAGCCGTCTTAATATATAACTATATGCGGCTCAATAACGCCAGCTAGGATTGTGAGTAAACTAACAAAATTCAAGTTTAGGTTTTAAGTTATGTTCTTGCTAGAATTTAAAATTTACACACAATAGGAGCCCATCAACTCCCCACCTCCCCTGACATGTTTCGCCGTAGACACGGCTTTATCAAACCCTTTTGATAAAGCCGTGTCTACGGCGAAACATGTCAGGGGAGGTGGGGAGTTGATGGGCTCCTATTGTGTGTAAATTTTAAATTCTAGCAAGAACTTAACTTAAAACCTAAACTTGAATTTTGTTAGTTTACTCACAATCCTAGCTGGCGTTATTGAGCCGCATATAGTTATATGTTAAGACGGCTGTGGGTAGCTATCAGCTATATTGTTTTAATATGGACGGGAAGCCAAGTATTTTTTGTTAATATCGGTGGAATGTAGGTTCACTCAGATAATCAATTCACTTTGATTATAGTCTAACAAGACAGTTATTTCAGTAAACTTTACTGCTAACAATTTATTAGTGAATTCTGTTAAGCATAACTGGCACATAGTTGTCTTTAAATATTTATTTAAAGATCAATTGGTGATAATCCTAGTGGTACACCAGTACTATCGTTCTGATTATATAAACTATTAGCCATACAGACGCAGCAATACTAATTTTGGGTTCTGTGTACGTTATTAATAAGCAACTTAGCCACTCCACAAGGGAACTGCTATCCACTACACCAGAGAAACGGGTACTAATTATATGTACTAGATATAACTAACATCATGCTATAATTTTAGTGGGAAACAAATATTACCACTTAATAATTAATGGAACAAGAGTACGTTAATTAACTGTGAAGCTACTGTGGTAGTACTTTGGTCTTGTGTTATTTAAAAACACTCATACATACAGCTTTTTTGTGGCAAAGCTAATTGCAGTATCAAAAAAGACTCGATACAAATATTCTATTACATATACATGGTATACCCCATTATACCATAAATCACCTCACACAAGTAGGATACTATCTGGATATACGGAGCCTAAACTATTTCTGTTGATAATTGGTACATCCATTATACCGTATGAGATTACAAACCCCTAATTAGTAAATAGACAGTATTGTGATTACATCAAGCCTGCCCATACCCGGGCTTTACCTTTTAAGCATTAATATCCCTATATTGAGTAGTGCATTAGTACATATTTTGATACTTAATATCACCACATCATTCTATCTGTCAGCCCATGCTGATTACCTCACAAACACTCAGCCCACCGTTTTTCCCGTCCAGGATTTAAGTTAATTTAGTTCCTGCAATTTTTAAATGTATTGTCTTACCATTGATTTTAATAAGTCCCAATAAAAGTTAAATTTTATCTTACCTAGTTTCACCCGTCACTTAGTACTCGGCTAATAATAGAGTGTGTGTACCTTTTAACGCTCGTTCAAATAATATAAGTTTGTACCTATCCAGGGGGTATGTATAAGATCAGACTGTTCTGCCCCTTTTCAAATGCTAAGTGTATTTCGGCGTCTACGGGGATTCAGATTCTCTTACCCTGTTGGTGCCAGGCTTTTTCAAATTCAAGCGGCGGCTTCAAACTAGCCGCCGCTTGAATTTGAAAATGCCCAGCACCAACACCCAATTTCACCCATTTATGGTTTATCATTAAGCCATTTTGGCACATATAAATACGAATTTTCGTCACTAAATTTGAATGCATGCAGCTAGTCACACTTAGAATACAGGTGTAATAGGACTTCACATTCCAGACAGATAGCCGTAGGCGCCACCTCCAACCCCCCTTCTCCTTTCTAGTACATATAAATTGCAGATTTTGTGAGATATCTGCAATTTAGGAGGTTGGCAATTCTGTATCTTAGATACAGTTCGATATACACACCCCCTTTCTTTGTTTAAAAATTAAAGAAAGGGTTTCCAGACACAAATATGAAGAAAACAAAATTACAGCAAGCATTGTGTCACATAGATAAAAAGCTGTAGTCTAGTCGGATATGATAGTCTATAGTCGCTATAGTCTTGTATGAGTATAGTGCCCTCATTATCGGCAGGGCATATCGTAATAGTTGCATCTTTCAATAAGGTATCAAGAGCCAATCGTTCCTGTTTAGATATATTGGAAAATGTACGTGTGTCAGTCCTAGTTTCACAGTCAGAACGTATAAGTCTAGTAAAGCTTTTAATCGAAGCATTGGGTCACAGGGTCAAACTGTCGGGGGTACCAGGAATCAGACTGAGACGAGAAGTTCAAAAATAATCACACCTTTATTAATAGCAAAAAATAATAAAAAAGTCCACAAGTCAAATAACAAGCCAGGAGTCAAAACCAGAGCTGGTAGTCAGACGAGCCGAGTCAGGAGCCAAAGCGAATAGTCAGACAAGGCGGAATCAGGAACAAGGAAAACAGCAGAGTCAGGAACAAGCCAGAGATCAGGAACCAGGAAGGAAATCAGGCAGCCAGGAAATAAACAGGAGCTTTTACAAACAGGTCTGAGACAACGCAAAGGCAAAGCATACTGAACAGAGGCCCTTTAACCCCTTAGTGACCAGAGCACTTTTCCATTTTCTGTCCGTTTGGGACCAAGGCTATTTTTACATTTTTGCGGTGTTTGTGTTTAGCTGTAATTTTCCTCTTACTCATTTACTGTACCCACACATATTATATACCGTTTTTCTCGCCACTAAATGGACTTTCTAAAGATACCATTATTTTCATCATATCTTATAATTTACTATAAAAAAAAATATAAAATATGAGGAAAAATTGAAAAAAACACACTTTTTCTAACTTTGACCCCCAAAATCTGTTACATATCTACAACCACCAAAAAACACCCATGCTAAATAGTTTCTAAATTTTGTCCTGAGTTTAGAAATACCCAATTTTTACATGTTCTTTGCTTTTTGTGCAAGTTATAGGGCCATAAATACAAGTAGCACTTTGCTATTTCCAAACCACTTTTTTCCAAAATTAGCGCTAGTTACATTAGAACACTAATATCTTTCAGGAATCCCTGAATATCCCTTGACATGTATATATTTTTTTTTAGTAGACATCCCAAAGTATTGATCTAGGACAATTTTGGTATATTTCATACCACCATTTCACCGCCAAATGCGATCAAATACAAAAAATCGTTCACTTTTTCACAAATTTTTTCACAAACTTTTGGTTTCTCACTGAAATTATTTACAAACAACTTGTGCAATTATGGCATAAATGGTTGTAAATTCTTCTCTGGGATCCCCTTTGTTCAGAAATAGCAGACATATATGGCTTTGGCGTTGCTTTTTGGTAATTAGAAGGCCGCTAAATGCCACTGCGCACCACAAGTGTATTATGCCCAGCAGTTAAGGGGTTAATTAGGGAGCTTTTAGGGAGCTTGTAGGGTTAATTTTAGCTTTAGTGTAGTATAGTAGACAACCCCAAGTATTGATCTAGGCACATTTTGGTATATTTCATGCCACCATTTCACCGCCAAATGCGATCAAATTGAAAAAAAAGTTAAATTTTTCACAATTTTAGGTTTCTCACTGAAATAATTTACAAACAGCTTGTGCAATTATGGCACAAATGGTTGTAAATACTTGTCTGGGATCCCCTTTGTTCAGAAATAGCAGACATATATGACTTTGGCGTTGCTTTCTGGTAATTAGAAGGCCGCTAAATCCTGCTGCGCCTCACACGTGTATTCTGGCTAGCAGTGAAGGGGTTAATTAGGGAGTTTGTAGGGAGCTTGCAGGATTAATTTTAGCTTTAGTGTAGAGATCAGCCTCCCACCTGACACATCCCACCCCCTGATCCCTCCCAAACAGCTCCCTTCCCTCCCCCACCCCACAATTGTCCCCGCCATCTTAAGTACTGGCAGAAAGTCTGCCAGTACAAAAATAAAAGGGTTTTTTTAAAAAATAAATAATTTTTTTTTAGCATATTTACATATGCTAGGGTGTAGGATCCCCCCCTTAGCCCCCAACCTCCCTGATCCCCCCCAAAACCGCTCTCTGACCATCCCCTCTGCCTCATTGGGGGCCATCTTGGGTACTGGCAGCTGTCTGCCAGTACCCAGTTTGCAAAAAAAAAGGGCTTTTTTTATATTTATTTGTCTTTTTTCTGTAGTGTAGCTTCCCCCCCACACAGACAAACCCCCACCACCTTGCTGATCTTTTTTTTTTTTAAAAAATATTAGGGCATTTAAACATTTTTACTAACTCATTTTCTGTAGTGTAGCGGTTCCCACCCGCTCCCTCCCCGTGCACGCGCCCGCCCCCCGCCCTCCCGTGCACGCGCGCGCGCCCGTGCGCGCCCCCGCTCATCCCCGCCCACGATCCCGCCCCCCCTGCACATAACCAGGGCCATCGATGGCCGCCACCCGCCTCCCGGTCCGGCTCCCACCCACCAACGCCGGGAACCACCGATCTCCGGTGCAGAGAGGGCCACAGAGTGGCTCTCTCTGCACCGGATGGCTTAAAAAAGTTATTGCAGGATGCCTCCATATCGAGGCATCACTGCAATAACCGGAAAGCAGCTGGAAGCGAGCAGGATCGCTTCCAGCTGCTTTCCAAACCGAGGACGTGCAGGGTACGTCCTCAGGCGTTAACTGCCTTTTTTTTGAGGACGTACCCTGCACGTCCTCGGTCGTTAAGGGGTTAAATAATAAGTGATGACATCACAATTCTGAGACTGCATCCTGTCTCACATGGATGATGCACACCAGTCTGGCCATAAAAGGAAGTGCAGGAAATGAGCAGCATCCCCCACAATGCACCATAGTCAGGAAGAGAGCTGAGTAAAATGGCTGCCAGCAGCACATGGCAAACACAACAGGGAAAAAACCCTGACAGTACCCTCCCCTCAACGACCCCTCCCCGTGGGAGGACAAAAGGCTTATTGGGGAAACGGGCAAGGAAGGCATGGAGGAGGGCGGGAGAATGAACATCAGAGGAGGGAACCCAAGAACGCTTCTCCGGACCGTAGCCCCTCCAGTGAACCAAATACTGTACACGGCCCCTGGACATACGAGAGTCAATAATGCTGCTGACCTCATACTCCTCATGGTTGTCAACAAAGATGGGACGGGGACGAGGCAACACAGTGGTAAACCGATTACAAACCAATGGTTTCAAGAGGGAGACATGAAAAACATTGGAGATATTGACCCGTCGGAGTATTCGAAAAGGACTAACGTAACGGGGAGCAAATTTATTGGAAGGCACACAAAGGTTCAAGTTACGGGAGAACAGCCAAACTCTCTCACCAACCTGGTAGGAAGGTGCAGGCAGACGCCTACGATTAGCCTCGAACTTTTGGCGCTGCATAGAACAATGAAAGCAATCCTGAATCTGCACCCACGTGGAACAGAGTTGCCGGAGATGCTCCTCCAAAGCCGGAATACCCTGAGACATGAATGAATCGGGCAACAAGGATGGTTGAAACCCATAATTTGCCATGAACAGGGATAACTTGGAGGAAGCATTAATAGCACTATTACGAGCAAACTCTGCCCAAGGTAACAGTTCAGACCAATTATTGTGGTGATCTGAGACATAGCAATGGAGAAACTGTTCCAGAGCTTGATTAAACCATTCCGCAGCCCCATTGGATTGAGGGTGATATGCCGAGGAGAAGGAAAGCTGGATCCCCATTTGAGCACAAAAGGAATGCCAAAATCTGGAGACAAACTGGCTACCCCGGTCTGACACTATCTCTTTGGGTAACCCATGTAAACGGAAGACCTCCCGGGCAAAAATTGAAGCAAGCTCCTGAGCGGTAGGCAGCTTCATCAAGGAAATGCAATGTGACATTTTAGAAAAATGGTCAACCACCATAAGGATAACAGTACTGTATTGCCATTGGAAACAGGGAGCTCGACAATGAAGTCCATGGAAGGATGTGTCCAAGGACGATCACCATTAGCAATAGGTTGAAGAAGACCCACAGGAAGACGTCGAGTAGTCTTTTTCTGTGCAGAAACTGAGCAGGAGGCAACATACGCAGCAACATCAGAACGAAGACCTGGCCACCAGAATTGTCGAGTGACAGACCAAATCATTTGGTTCTTGCCTGGGTGACCTGCAGCTTTAGGATAGTGGTAAGTGTGCAAAAGTTTAGTTCGAAGATTCTCAGAAACTAAACACTTACCACTAGGTTTCTCAGGAGGTGCATTGGTTTGTGCAGCCAGGATCTTCTCCCAAAGGGAGAAGTCAAATTAGTACGTATGGTAGCCAAAATATGGTCAGGAGGTATAACAGGAGTAGGTACAGACTCCTCCTTGGACAGAGGCGAAAATTGTCGAGAGAGGGCATCAGCCCTAACATTCTTACTACCAGGCAGGTAGGAGACCACATAATTAAACCGAGACAAAAATAGCGCCCATCTGGCCTGTCGGGGCGACAAACGTTTTGCCTCAGATAGATAAGTTAAATTCTTGTGGTCAGTAAGAATGAGCACTGGCACACTAGTACCCTCGAGAAGATGCCTACATTCCTTGAGTGCCAAAATTATGGTCAGTAATTCCCTGTTGCCAATTTCATACTCTGCTGGAGACAATTTCTTAGAGAAGAAACCACACGGATGCAAGGAACCGTCAGGCGTAGGACGTTGAGACAAGAGGGCACCTACTCCATTCTCAGACGCATCAACCTCAAGAACGAAATTCAGGACAGGGTTAGGATGAGCCAGAACTGGAGCGGCAGCAAAGGCAGTCTTAAGACTATCAAAGGCCTTAAGGCAGTAGGTGACCAATGGAGTGGATCATTCTCTTTACGGGTCATGTCTGTGATAGGTTTGACCAAGGAAGAAAAGTTATTGATAAACTTTCTATAGTAATTGGCAAACCCCAAAAAACGTTGAATAGTCCGAAGACCAACTGGTCGAGGCCACTGCAGAACTGCAGATAACTTGTCAGGATCCATGGAGAACCCTGCAACGGAGATAACATAACCTTGAAAGGTTACTTGAGTCTGATGGAACTCACATTTCTCAAGTTTACAAAACAGGCCGTTCTCACGTAGTCTCTGAAGAACCCGTGTAACATCAGAACGATGAGCCTCAAGTGTGGGTGAGTGTATGAGGATGTCGTCTAAGTACGCCGCAACACACTGTTGCAACATATCTCGTAGGACATCATTAATAAATCCCTGAAAAATAGCAGGAGCATTACATAGGCCAAAGGGCATTACAAGATACTCATAACGCCCGCTCCTGGTGTTAAATGCTGTTTTCCATTTGTGGTCCTCCTTAATCCTAATGAGATTGTACGCTCCTCTCAAATCAAGTTTAGTAAAGACCGTAGCTCCCTTGAGGTGGTCAAAGAGTTCCGTAATGAGCAGAATAGGGCAAGCATTCTTAATGGTAAGGCGATTAAGACCCCTATAACCGATACATGGTCTTAACTCGCCACCCTTTTTCTTCACAAAGAAGAAGCCAGCCCCTGCAGGAGAGCAGGATTTGCGGATGATTCCAAGCGACAGAGCATCGGCAACATACTCCTCCATAGCACAATTCTCTGCAATAGACAGAGGGTACACCCTGCCCAGAGGAGGAATGGCTTCGGGTTGCAGGTCTATGGCACAATCGTAAGACCGGTGAGGAGGCAACGTACTGGCACGCATCTTGTCAAATACGTCTAGGAACTCTCGGTACTCCTCTGGCAATTGAGATACCGAAGAAGTGCACAAGACTTTAACTGGTTTCCAAAGACAAGTGGAAATACATTGCGGGGACCACGACAAAATTTTGGACCTGCGCCAGTCGAGATTGGGATTGTGCTTTTGGAGCCAGGGATGACCCAGAACAACCGGAAAATGAGGAGAGTTTATCACCTGGAACTGGAGGGTTTCAAAATGGAGAGCCCCAACAGCCATGGACAACGGAGCAGTTTCGTGAGTAACGAGTGCGGGCTGAAGGGGCCTGCCACCAATGGCCTCAATAGCAAGCGGAATGGACCGAGGCAAAACAGGAATGGAGTGCTTTGATACAAAAGCACTGTCAATGAAATAGCCCGCAGCACCGGAGTCAACAAGAGCCTGAATGACTATGGAGGAGTCCACCCAGGAAAGGACAACCGTGACCAAAGGTTTCTTCTTAAGCGGTTCCGGGGACGAGGATAAACCACCCAAGGTCTGCCCCAGGCAGGACCTTAGGTGTGAGCGTTTCCCGGCCGTGTAGGACAAGACTTCAAAAGCTGGCCCTGTAACCCACAATAGAGGCAGAGCCCCTCCCTCCTCCTAAAGGCCCTCTCCGCCGCGGAGAGACACGTGAATCCCATGGGCTCAGCAGTACCTGGTGACTCGGGACCAGGAGGCATGGGAGGAGAGGAAGGCATGGGTGGGAACGAACATGTAGGAGACAACGGAACAGGAGGCTTCCGCAAGCGCTCCTTGAAAGAGGGCCTCTCTCTGAGTCTAATGTCAATTAGGATCAAAAAAGACACCAATGCCTCGAGATCCTCTGGTAAATCTCTGGCAGCAACTTCGTCTTTAATCGCATCAGAGAGCCCATGAAAGAAGGCAGCAACAAGGGCTTCATTGTTCCAACCTACCTCTGCGGCAAGCGTACGGAACTCAATAGCATACTGAGCAACAGATCTTGTATCTTGCTGAATGGACATGAGTCATTTAGCAGCAGAGGAGGAGCGAGCCGGAACATCAAATACCCTTCGAAAGGAGACCACAAATTCAGGGTAATTTGAAATCACAGGTTTATTAGTCTCCCACAATGGATTAGCCCAGGCTAGAGCTGTGTCAGAGAGTAACAAGATGAGAAATCCCACCTTAGCTCTGTAAGAGGGAAATGCCTGAGGTAACATCTCAAAGTAAATGCCCACCTATTTCAAAAACCCTCTGCACTGAATAGGATCGCCTCCATATCGCTGAGGTAGAGGCGCACCATGCTCCTGGTATGCATAGGTGCAGCAGCGGAAACAGGAGCAGCTATAACTTGCGGGACACTTTGGTCCAAATGTGCACTGCGAGTCACCAGGGTTTGCAGGGCTAATTGATCCAAGCGGTGATCCTGTAATCCATCCTGGAAATGATGGCATTTGCGTAATGTCAGGGTGCCAGGAATCAGACTGAGACGAGAAGTGCAAAAATAATCACACCTTTATTAATAGCAAAAAAATAATAAAAAAGTCCACAAGTCAAATAACAAGCCAGGAGTCAAAACCAGAGCTGGTAGTCAGACGAGCCGAGTCAGGAGCCAAAGCGAATAGTCAGACGAGCCGGAATCAGGAACAAGGAAAACAGCAGGATCAGGAACCAGGAAGGACGTCAGGCAGACAGGAACTCTCACAAACAGGTCTGAGACAACGCAAAGGCAAAGCATACTGAACAGAGACCCTTTAAATAATAAGTGATGACATCACAATTCTGGGACTGCATCCTGTCTCACATGGATGATGCACACCAGTCTGACCATAAAAGTAAGTGCAGGAAATGAGCAGCATCCCCCACAATGCACCATAGTCAGGAAGAGAGGTGAGTAAAATGGCTGCCAGCAGCACATGGCAAACACAACAGGGAAAAAACCCTGACACAAACTTAGATGGAGTTTTAAAAGTGGAGACCGTAGATAGGGGTGTTTTATCTTTAAAGAATTCTATCAAGTTCATTTGTCACTGAAAGCGGTACATGTCAACCACAGTTTGGAAATTATTGTGTCTGGGAGTGGGAATAAATGATAGACCCCTATTAAGTAACTTAGTCTCATCAATAGAAAGGGGTCTGGAACTAAGATTATATTCTATGTTTGCCTCTTCTGGGTGGGTTTTCTTTTTGTACCCCCTCGTCTAGTGTGTGTCCTCTTATGTTTTTTGACTGAGTAACTTGTGTTTTGTTAGCAGATCTAGTGGAAATATTGCCAATAGTGGATTGGGCACTTCCAGTTTTAATACTGCTAGAAGTGCTATCACTCCCTGAAGATTCCCCAATGCTGGTATCTATAGTATAAATTGTATTTTTACCCCTATTAAAATTACGTCTCCTAGGGTTGAAATCTCTACGCCTGTCCTCCTTACCATGCAACCATTTATATACTCGCTTTTCACGGTAATCCATTTCAACGGTGGATAATTTCCTATTTTTAAAAGCTGGAAAGTCACTGTTATATTTCTTGATAAGATTGTCAAGTTTAATGATCCAATTCTCAGTTTTATCTTCACTAAGGACCTGAAGATTTTCAGTTTTAACAATGTCAATCTCTAACTGAATTTTCTTTTCAAGTCTAGAGACCTCTTCAATAGTAAGTAAAATTAAATCATATAAGCACTTATTTAAAATGTACCATTTTCTACAAAAAGTGGGAATATTAGAGATTCTAAACCCTCTAGGTATCAGTTTGTTTCTATGGTAGTTAGATAAATATACTGAGTGTAAATGGATTTTATGTTTGTTAAGATTAAGCAATTTATGATAAGCATCAATGGGGGTATCGCCCCTCAACTCACGTATGTCAGTAGTATTCCTTATCCTTTCAGCATTATCGTCAGTAAACACAAAAGTGTCAGTGTTAACTGAATCCTCATCCAGAGTGTGGATTTCACCAATAGCATTGGGTATCAAGGACGTGGCTCCTGTTTCCATACTATGTGAATAAAAAGCTGTTAAAAAAATATTAACCCAAAACAGTTAAAACCAAATGTGGGTAATCAGGGAGAAAATGGATCCTCTTATGGGCTGTGTAAGCAAAAAAAATGTAGACATCTCTTTAACTGAAGCAGTGGTTATCATCCGTTGTTTGGGTGCAATACCAAACATTAGTTATAAAGTCTCAAAAGATATTGCACTCCTATTTACCAAATACAGCAAATGCCAAAAACTGATACACAAAAAAGGCAGCACTCACCGGTGTTAGCAAAAAATAAAAATTAACTTTTAATATAGCATATTAAAAAACAAAGGGAGATTGCATGACGTTTCGGTGCTGTACTGGCACCTTTATCAAATGATCCCAAAGTAGAGACATTCCCAAAGTCAGTTCATCCTCAATTTGATGTCCCACAAAATAAAGTATAAAACCAGTTAGACTACCGTTCATTTATACCCTTCACAAATGACCAAATTACCAACACCTGAATCTTGAAAGCATTGCCTACGTGCACATTCTCTTGTTACGTAGCATGTTCGGATAGGTTAGCATATTCTACCTTAGATATCACCTTCACTTTACATAGTGAACCGCATGGCTAATTAGTAACGTCCCCTCTGTATGCGTAGTGAAGTATCATTCGTATGCCTCTTAGCGACGGACGGATGTCAAACACATATTCCAAAAGGCAACAATGCTGCATATCGACAAACTTGCACAACTTCATGTTCCACATATAGCTGGTGATTCCGTAATTCAGGCATAACAAACTTCCAATGTTAGACACACGATCAGATCGTCTGTCACTTGACTCGTAGACGTATCACGCCCCTTATTGGAAGTCATCTTCTTTCAAAGATAGAATGGCAAATAACAGATTTTCAATTAGAGAAGCATTGAAAAATGGCAAATCTGATCTCCCTGTGCACGCCACTTTGTTACACAAAAGCACAATCTGTCCAGTCTACGCAGCATGATCATCGATCATATTCCCCCACAGAAGAGGGGTGCAGATCGTGCAAAGATGTTGCTACAACTGGAATCAAGGTGGATCTACATGTTAGATACAGTATTTCCCAAAGGTTTAAATATCAAATTAGACTTTGGACCATTTATTGGCTAAGAGTGGGTGAATCTGGCCTCATAATTATGAATGCTCTGTGTTCCACTAATTTTGATACTATGTGTAATCATCATATCATATCCGACTAGACTACAACTTTTTATCTACGTGACACAATGCTTGCTGTAATTTTGTTTTCTTCATATTTGTGTCTGGAAACCCTTCTTTAATTTTTAAACACCTGTCGTGTAAAAAGCTTGCTAGTGCTTCATTTCAACACCTAAAGTATTTTTTCATCAAAGCCACAAGGAGACTCATATTCTAATGAATTGGTTTTGGATATGTGGAGTCACACGCTATATGTGGGGCATGAAGATGGAGCAAGTTCTTCTGGAGGCACTGACAGTGCTTATGACCATGCGTTTGACACCTCACACCAAGCATTCTATAATGAATTGTGACAAGTGTAAACCCTCACAATGACGTCCAATAAGGGGCGTGATACGTCTACGAGTCAAGTGACAGACGATCTGATTGTGTGTCAAACATTGGAAGTTTGTTATGCCTGAATTACGGAATTACCAGCTATATGTGGAACATGAAGTTGTGCAAGTTTGTCGATATGCAACATTGTTGCCTTTTGGATCAAGTGTTTGATATTCGTCCTTCGCTAAGAGGCAAACAAATGATACTTCACTACGCACACAGAGGGGACGTTACTTCATTATCGCGTCATCGTCTATGCTAATTAGCCATGCGGTTCACTACGTAAAGTGAAGGTGATACCTAAGGTAGAATATGCTGAACTATCTGAACATGCTATGTAACAAGAGAACGTGCACGTAGGCAATGCTTTCACGATTCAGGTGTTTGTAATTTGGTCATTTGTAAAGGGTAGAAATGAACTGTAGTCTAACTGGTCTTATACTTTCTTTTGAGGGACATCACATTGAGGATGAACTGAGATTGGGACTGTCTCTACTTTGGGATCATTTGATAAAGGTGCCAGTACAGCACCGAAACATCATGCAATCTCCCTTTGTTTTTTTATTTGCTATATTAAAAGTAAATTTTTATTTTTTGCTAACACCGGTGAGTGCTGCCTTTTTTGTACTTTGTATCAGTTTTTGACATATGCATCCCGTCAGTTGCTGTATTTGCTGAATAGGAGTGCAATATCTTTTGGGACTATATATATATATATATATATATATATATATATATATATATATATATATATATATATATATATATACACACATACATACAAACGGAGAGAGAAAAATTATTATCCCAGAATAGGCTATAAAAACCTGATGCGCGTTATATGCCTCAGAACTCTTTTTTTAAATTTTAACACAAATTTATTGTATTAATCCTCTAAATAAGAAGAATTTCCACGTGACACACCAATAAAATAGACAAATAAAAGTATCCATGTACATAATTCTACTAAACACATTGGCATCTATTTATCAAGCCGTCAACTTACCTGCATTCGGCAACACCAATATGCTTGCCTAAGATCGCCTAACATCGCTGCCGCGGACCTGAATACGCTCTCCAAAATTATCAAACATGCTGTCAAAAAGCTGCGTACCAAGTATGGTGCGATGAGCAGCGGACTGTTGTTAACTAACGGTCATCGATCTCGCTGCTCTTCGGCTTTTTTACAGCTTTCTTGGTATACTGTCACTAAACACCCACACTATACTATACAGTTTACCCCCTAAACTGCCGCTCCCGGAGCCCACCGCAACTAAATAAATTGTTTAACCCCTAAACCGCCGCTCCCGGAGCCCACCGCAACTAAATAAATTGTTTAACCCCTAAACCGCCGCTCCCGGAGCCCACCGCCACCTACATTATACTTATTAACCCCTAATCTGCCCCCCCTACACCGCGGCCACTATATTAAATTTATTAACCCCTAATCTGCCCCCCCCACACCACCGCCACTATATTAACCCCTAATCTGCCCCCCCAGGCAACTTTGTATTTATTTTAACTAGGTACAATAGTTATTAAATAGTTATTAACTATTTAATAACTTCCTAGTTAAAATAAATTCAAATATACCTAAAATAAAACCTAACCTAAGTTACAATTACACCTAACACTACACTATAATTAAATGAATTCCCTAAATTAACTACAATTAAATAAAATTAAATAAAATTATCTAAAGTACAAAAAAACCCCCACTAAATTACAGAAAATAATAAAATAATTACAAGATTTTAAAACTAATTACACCTAATCTAATCCCCCTAACAAAATAAAAAAAGCCCCCCAAAAATAAAAAAAAGCCCTACCCTACACTAAATTACAAATAGCCCTTAAAAGGGCCTTTTGCGGGGCATTGCCCAAAGTAATCAGCTCTTTTACCTCTAAAAAAAAATTCCAACCCCCCTCAACATTAAAACCCACCACCCACCCAACCAACCCTACTCTAAAACCCACCCAATCCCCTCTTAAAAAAACTAACACTAACCCCTTGCAGATCACCCTACCTTGAGACGTCTTCACCCAACCGGGCCGAAGTCCTCAACGAAGCCGGGCGAAGTTGTCCTCCAGACGGGCAGAAGTCTTCATCCAAGCCAGGCAGAAGAGGTCCTCCAGACAGGCAGAACTCTTCATCCAAGCGGCATCTTCTATCTTCATCCATCCGGCGCGGAGCAGGTCCATCTTCAAGACATCCGACCCAGAGCATCCTCTTCATCCGGAGTCTTCTTCAACAATGACGGGTCTTTTAAGTGACTTCATCCAAGATGGCATCCCTTCAATTCCGATTGGCTGATAGAATTCTATCAGCCAATCGGAATTAAGGTAGGAAAAATCCTATTGGTTGATGCCAATATTATGCAAGCTCAATCCTATTGGCTGATTGGATCAGCCAATAGGATTGAAGTTCAATCCTATTGGCTGATTGCATCAACCAACAGGATTTGTCCTACCTTAATTCTGATTGGCTGATAGAATTCTATCAGCCAATTGGATTTGAAGGGACGCCATCTTGGATGACATCACTTAAAGGACCCGTCATTGTTGAAGAAGACTCCGGATAAAGAGGATGCTCCGCGTCGGATGGATGAAGATAGAAGATGCCGTCTGGATGAAGACTTCTGCCCGTCTGGAGGACCACTTCGCCCGGCTTCGTTGAGGCCTTCAACCCGGTTGGGTGAAGATGTCTCAAGGTAGGGTGATCTTCAAGGGGTTAGTGTTAGGTTTTTTAAAGGGGGGGATAGGGTGGGTTTTAGAGTAGGGTTGGTTGGTGGGTGGTGGGTTTTAATGTTGGGGGGAATTGTAATTTTTTTTACAGGTAAAAGAGCTGATTACTTTGTGGCAATGCCCCGCAAAAGGCCCTTTTAAGGGCTATTTGTAATTTAGTGTAGGGTAGGGCTTTTTTATTTTGGGGGGCTTTTTTATTTTGTTAGGGGGATTAGATTAGGTGTAATTAGTTTAAAAATCTTGTAATTATTTTATTATTTTCTGTAATTTAGTGTTTGTTTGTTTTTGTACTTTAGATAATTTTATTTAATTGTAGTTAATTTAGGGAATTAATTTAATTATAGTGTAATTGTAACTTAGGTTAGGTTTTATTTTACAGGTATATTTGTATTTATTTTAACTAGGTAGTTATTAAATAGTTAATAACTATTTAATAACTATTGTACCTAGTTAAAATAAATACAAAGTTGCCTGTAAAATAAAAATAAACCCTAAGATATTACATTGTAGCTATCTTAGGGTTTATTTTATAGGTAAGTATTTAGTTTTAAATAGGAATAATTTATTTAATGCTAGGAATATTTGTTTAGATTTATTTAAATTATATGTAAGTTAGGGTTAGGGTTAGACTTAGGTTTAGCGGTTAATAAATTTAATAGAGTGGTGATGGTGTAGGGGGGGCAGATTAGGGGTTAATACATTTAATATTGTGGCGGCGGTGTAGGGGGGGCAGATTAGGGGTTAATAAGTATAATGTAGGCGGCGGCAGTGTAGGGCGGGCAGATTAGGGGTTAATAAGTATAATGTATGTGGCGTTGGGCTCCGGGAGTGGTGGTTTAGGGGTTAAACACTTTATTTAGTTGCAGCGGGCTCCGGGAGCGGTGGTTTAGGGGTTAAACACTTTTTTTAGTTGCAGCGGGCTCTGGGAGCGGCGGTTTAGGGGTTAATAAGTATAATGTAGGTGGCGGCGATGTAGGGGGCAGCAGGTTAGGGGTGTTTAGACTCGGGGTACAAGTTAGGGTGTTAGGTGTAAACGTTCCCATAGTAATCAATGGGATATCGGGCAGCAGCAAACATGAGCTTTCGCTGCTTTCAGACTCCCATTGATTCCTATGGCATCTGCCGCCTCCAGGGCGGCGGATTGAAAACCAGGTACGCTGGGCCGGAATAGTGCCGAGCGTACCTGGTAGACTTTTGATAACTAGCAAAAGTAGGACAAAACAACTAGATAAACTAATTGTAAAGGAGGATACAATTAAGTATATAGAGATAAGCTCCACAATAGTGAAATGGAGATTCACTCTGCAAAAATGTAAAGTAGTATCAATTGGAGATTTAAATAGTTAAAAAGTTCCAACACATTCATACATTATGATCTTTATTGAGTAAGCTAGGAACAAACCATACACACAATAGCAAAGGCTGAAATATATTAAAAACACTTAAACTCGGTTGTGAGAAAATATTGATGTACTATAATGAGCATCAGCAATAATAATAAACAGCCAGCAGTCTGAAATTAGCTAAGGTAAACTAAGCCCTTACAATCCGAGGGCTGTATTACATTTAACAAATATGGCTAAGGCTGATAACGTAATTAGCAATATAACATCATATCTGGTATTTAACCTGAGTAAGCAAATTAAAAGGAGGACAACAAGGAGAGACGAAGCTACTCCTGTCGGACCTATGACGCGCATTTCACAAAGAACGCTTCCTCAGATGGGGTGCGGGCCACTGCTACTGAGCGTTATTTGTGAGGCTCGATTGCCCACAATTTGCCTCACAAATAACGCTCAGTAGCAGCGGGTCCGAGCGTGATGGGGTGATTGCGCACGCAAGATAGAGGGAGAGAGATACAGAGGGGGGAGAGATAGAAAGAGGGGGAGAGAACAAAAGAGATGGGAAAGAGCTAAAGATAGGATAAGAGATAGCAAAAAAGAGGGGAAGAGCAAGAGAGGGGGAGAGAAAGCAAAATAGAGGGGGAGAGAGAAAATAAGAGGGGCAAAGAGAGAGAGCAAAAGAGAGGGGAAGAGAGAACGCAAAAGTAAAGGGGGAGAGAGAGCAAAAGAAGAGAGGGGGGATATAGAGAGAGAGGGGTGGAGAGAGAGGGGGGGGGAGAGAGAGAGGGGGGAGAGAGAGATGGGGGGATAGAGAGAGAAAGGCAGGAGATAGAGAGAGAGGGGGAGATAGATAGAGAGGGGGGAGATAGAGAGAGAGGGGGAGAGAGATACAGAGGGGGGAGAGAACAAAAGAGATGGGAAAGAGCTAAAGATAGGATAAGAGATAGCAAAAAAGAGGGGAAGAGCAAGAGAGGGGGAGAGAAAGCAAAATAGAGGGGGAGAGAGAAAATAAGAGGGGCAAAGAGAGAGAGCAGAAGAGAGAACACAAAAGTAAAGGGGGAGAGAGAGCAAAAGAAGAGAGGGGGGATATAGAGAGAGAGGGGGGAGAGAGAGAGGGGGGGATAGAGAGAGAAAGGCAGGAGATAGAGAGAGAGGGGGAGATAGATAGAGAGGTGGGAGATAGAGAGAGAGGGGGAAATAGAGAGAGGGGGAGATAGAGAGAGAGGGGGGATAGATAGAGAGAGAAGGGGCAGATAGAGAGAGAGGGGGAGATAGAGAGAGAGGGGGGAGATAGAGAGAGAGGGGGGATAGAGAGAGAGAGGGGGGGATAGAGAGAGAGAGGGGGGGATAGAGAGAGAGAGGGGGGGATAGAGAGAGAGAGAGGGGGGAGATTGAGAGAGAGGGAGGGGGAAGATAGAGAGAGAGGGAGGGGGAAGATAGAGAGAGAGGGGGGAGATAGAGAGAGAGGGGGGATAGGGAGAGAGAGAGAGAGAGAGAGAGAGAGAGAGAGGGGGAAATAGAGAGAGAGAGAGAGAGAGAGAGAGGAAGGAGAGAGAGAGAGGGGGAGATATATATATATATATATAGAGAGAGAGAGAGAGGAAGGAGAGAGAGAGAGGGGGAGATATAGAGAGAGAGAGTGGGGAGAGAGAGAGAGGGAGAGAGATAGGGGGGAGATAGAGAGAGAGGGGGAGATAGAGAGAAAGGGGGGAGATAGAGAAGGGAGAAGGGGGAGATGGAGATAGAGAGCGGGAGAGAGAGAGAGAGGGGGGAGATGGAGATAGAGAGAGAGATGGGGGGAGATAGAGAGAGGGGGGGGAGATAGAGGGAGAGAGGGGGGAGATAGAGAGAGAGAGGGGGGGAGATAGAGAGAGAGAGGGGGAAATAGAGAGAGAGAGAGAGAGAGAGGGGGGAGAGAGAGATAGGGGGAGATAGAGAGAGAGGGGGAGATAGAGAGAAGGGAGAGGGGGGAGAGAGAGAAGGGAGAGGGGGGAGAGAGAGAGGGGGGAGATAGAGAGCGGGAGAGAGAGAGGGGGGGAGATAGAGAGAGATAGAGGCAGAAGATAGAGAGAGAGGGGGGAGATAGAGAGAGAGAGGGGGGAGATAGAGAGAGAGAGGGGGGAGATAGAGAGACAGAGAGGGGGGGAGATAGAGAGAGAGGGGGGGAGATAGAGAGAGAGAGGGGGGAGATAGAGAGAGAGGGGGGGGATAGAGAGAAAGGGGGGAGATAGAGAAGGGAGAGAGGGAGGGGGAGAGAGAGAGAGAGAGGGGGGAGAGAGAGAGAGAGGGGGGGAGAGAGAGAGGAGGGGAGAGAGAGAGGCAGGAGATAGAGAGAGAGGGGGGAGAGAGAGAGAGGGGGGAGAGAGAGAGAGGGGGGGAGATAGAGAGAGGGGGGGAGATAGAGAGAGAGGGGGGGGAGATAGAGAGAGAGAGGGAGCTAGAGAGAGGGGGGAGATAGAAAGAGAGAGGGGAGGGAGAGAGAGAGAGGGGGGAGATAGAGAGAGATGAGAGGGGAGGGAGAGAGCGCAAGGGGTTGTTTCGCTGTACTGCAAAAGATGGCCCGTGTTAACTGGTTTTAGGACTAGTGTATATATAAAAAATAGCAAAATAAAAGAGCATAGCAATTTCAAGTAATTCTATTAAAAATACAAATTCAAAATAAAAGAGCATAGGAATTTCAAGTAATTCTATTAAAAATACAAATAAAAACATATTGAAAGCCTCAAAAGTGTGTTTATATTTGTATGTATGTGTGCAAATTCATATTTGCACCTATAAACACACACATATATATATATATATATATATATATATATATATATATATATATATATATATATATATATATATATATATACAGGGAGTGCAGAATTATTAGGCAAGTTGTATTTTTGAGGATTAATTTTATTATTGAACAACAACCATGTTCTCAATGAACCCAAAAAACTCATTAATATCAAAACTGAATAGTTTTGGAAGTAGTTTTTAGTTTGTTTTTAGTTATAGCTATTTTAGGGGGATATCTGTGTGTGCAGGTGACTATTACTGTGCATAATTATTAGGCAACTTAACAAAAAACAAATATATACCCATTTCAATTATTTATTTTTACCAGTGAAACTAATATAACATCTCAACATTCACAAATATACATTTCTGACATTCAAAAACAAAACAAAAACAAATCAGTGACCAATATAGCCACCTTTCTTTGCAAGGACACTCAAAAGCCTGCCATCCATGGATTCTGTCAGTGTTTTGATCTGTTCACCATCAACATTGCGTGCAGCAGCAACCACAGCCTCCCAGACACTGTTCAGAGAGGTGTACTGTTTTCCCTCCTTGTAAATCTCACATTTGATGATGGACCACAGGTTCTCAATGGGGTTCAGATCCGGTGAACAAGGAGGCCATGTCATTAGATTTTCTTCTTTTATACCCTTTCTTGCCAGCCACGCTGTGGAGTACTTGGACGCGTGTGATGGAGCATTGTCCTGCATGAAAATCATGTTTTTCTTGAAGGATGCAGATTTCTTCCTGTACCACTGCTTGAAGAAGGTGTCTTCCAGAAACTGGCAGTAGGACTGGGAGTTGAGCTTGACTCCATCCTCAACCCGAAAAGGTCCCACAAGCTCATCTTTGATGATACCAGCCCAAACCAGTACTCCACCTCCACCTTGCTGGTGTCTGATCTGAGTCGGACTGGAGCTCTCTGCCCTTTACCAATTCAGCCACGGGCCCATCCATCTGGCCCATCAAGACTCACTCTCATTTCATCAGTCCATAAAACCTTAGAAAAATCAGTCTTGAGATATTTCTTGGCCCAGTCTTGACGTTTCAGCTTGTGTGTCTTGTTCAGTGGTGGTCGTCTTTCAGCCTTTCTTACCTTGGCCATGTCTCTGAGTATTGCACACCTTGTGCTTTTGGGCACTCCAGTGATGTTGCAGCTCTGAAATATGGCCAAACTGGTGGCAAGTGGCATCTTGGCAGCTGCACGCTTGACTTTTCTCAGTTCATGGGCAGTTATTTTGCGCCTTGGTTTTTCCACACGCTTCTTGCGACCCTGTTGACTATTTTGAATGAAACGCTTGATTGTTCGATGATCACGCTTCAGAAGCTTTGCAATTTTAAGAGTGCTGCATCCCTTTACAAGATATCTCACTATTTTTGACTTTTCTGAGCCTGTCAAGTCCTTCTTTTGACCCATTTTGCCAAAGGAAAGGAAGTTGCCTAATAATTATGCACACCTGATATAGGGTGTTGATGTCATTAGACCACACCCCTTCTCATTACAGTTATGCACATCACCTAATATGCTTAATTGGTAGTAGGCTTTCGAGCCTATACAGCTTGGAGTAAGACAACATGCATAAAGAGGATGATGTGGTCAAAATACTAATTTGCCTAATATTTCTGCACTCCCTGTATTTACACATATATAGACATGTATACATACACATACACATATTTAGACATAGTTCCAGGATAATCACTGTTAGGTGCGCTCCTCCTGAGCGTTCGTTGAGAAAGGATAACCCGGCACACAGGAGAGTGGGCGGGGGACACACCCCCTAAACGAATCCAAGCGCTTGGCTGCAAACTTCAGGCGTGTCTGCCACACACGCCACAGGCAAAGCCGAATACACCAATCCAAGGAGAGAAGTTGCGCTCAATCTTGAAATTTTCTTGAAGAAAAAAGGCACTCCAGGCACGTAGTAAAAAGTAAAAACAACTTTTATTCCAAAATAATTAAAAGAAGGACAAAGTAGTGTAGTCCAGCAAAGAGCCAGCAGTGACTCCAACAATCAGGTTGATGAGCTGATCCTCACGCAGACATGTTTCGTGCGTTTGCGCACTTGATCACTGCTTACCTGAGGATCAGCTCACTCACCTATTTATGACTAAGTTGATTACCAGAAATTTGCATATTTAAAACCTGATTGTGTACCTATATCCACAAGTCGGGCTACTTTAATTATAATACCGGTAGCTAGGAAAAAACATAAAAAGAGTGTACAAAGGGATAATATTGGAAATACATGACATGAGATAATCTGACCATTAATTTGAAAAATTGCTATATATAATGTGAGCTAAATTTCCTGAAATTGCCAAACTGATAAACTATTAGGATACCAACTGTTACAATTGTATATATTTAAACACATTTTTTTCAAGTAGATCTAGACTTAGTATATATGTTAGTTATATAACAAAAAAGGAAAATCACACTGCCAAAGAAAAATAAAGGTGTCATGCCATTACTGTGACATATAAGTTATTTAATAAGACTTTAGATAGACATATATTAGATAAATACATCTAGGTCACGTCTAATGTTTAATCCTTCTGGTTCACTAGTCTGTAATTTAAACATCCAATAAATTTCCTTTTTATTGAGTAGTGACTCTCTATTTCCACCTCTTCTCCACTTGGTAATATGGTCAATACCCTGTATTCTTAATGATGATACATCTGAGTTGTGAATTAGTTTAAAGTGTCTTGATATGGGGGTATCACTATCTTCATCCTCAACTGACCTAAGATGTTGCAGGAATCTGTCTTTGAGGGATCTCTTGGTTTTTCCTGTATATTGGATATTACAAATATCACATGTGAGAAGATAGACTACATGTGTAGTTGCACAATTAATGAAATATCTGATATCATACTCTGTGTTAGTTGTGCTTGAAACAAATTTATCGCCCTCATGTATAAAGTTACAAGTTTTGCAGATGTGTCGTCTGCATTTAAAACATCCCTGTCTTTGTTTAAGCCAGCATCTGTTTATCTTGGGTTTGATATCGATCAAATCCCAAGAACTGAGTTGCTTCAATATAAACACAACAAGTCAAAGACTAAAAAGAATGAAAATAATAAGATTAAATTTATAACTACCTTTAGTGTAGAATATAACAAAATATGTACAATCATTAAAGATTCTCTTCCTATTCTGTATTCAGACCCTACCATCAGAGAGATTTTAAAGTCTGGATGTGACTTCATTCCCAAAAGAGCTAAAACTCTTTCTAATCATTTATCCCCCTCTGATATCAAACCCAAGATAAACAGATGCTGGCTTAAACAAAGACAGGGATGTTTTAAATGCAGACGACACATCTGCAAAACTTGTAACTTTATACATGAGGGCGATAAATTTGTTTCAAGCACAACTAACACAGAGTATGATATCAGATATTTCATTAATTGTGCAACTACACATGTAGTCTATCTTCTCACATGTGATATTTGTAATATCCAATATACAGGAAAAACCAAGAGATCCCTCAAAGACAGATTCCTGCAACATCTTAGGTCAGTTGAGGATGAAGATAGTGATACCCCCATATCAAGACACTTTAAACTAATTCACAACTCAGATGTATCATCATTAAGAATACAGGGTATTGACCATATTACCAAGTGGAGAAGAGGTGGAAATAGAGAGTCACTACTCAATAAAAAGGAAATTTATTGGATGTTTAAATTACAGACTAGTGAACCAGAAGGATTAAACATTAGACGTGACCTCGATGTATTTATCTAATATATGTCTATCTAAAGTCTTATTAAATAACTTATATGTCACAGTAATGGCATGACACCTTTATTTTTCTTTGGCAGTGTGATTTTCCTTTTTTGTTATATAACTAACATATATACTAAGTCTAGATCTACTTGAAAAAAATGTGTTTAAATATATACAATTGTAACAGTTGGTATCCTAATAGTTTATCAGTTTGGCAATTTCAGGAAATTTAGCTCACATTATATATAGCAATTTTTCAAATTAATGGTCAGATTATCTCATGTCATGTATTTCCAATATTATCCCTTTGTACACTCTTTTTATGTTTTTTCCTAGCTACCGGTATTATAATTAAAGTAGCCCGACTTGTGGATATAGGTACACAATCAGGTTTTAAATATGCAAATTTCTGGTAATCAACTTAGTCATAAATAGGTGAGTGAGCTGATCCTCAGGTAAGCAGTGATCAAGTGCGCAAACGCACGAAACATGTCTGCGTGAGGATCAGCTCATCAACCTGATTGTTGGAGTCACTGCTGGCTCTTTGCTGGACTACACTACTTTGTCCTTCTTTTAATTATTTTGGAATAAAAGTTGTTTTTACTTTTTACTACGTGCCTGGAGTGCCTTTTTTCTTCAAGAAAATTTCAAGATTGAGCGCAACTTCTCTCCTTGGATTGGCATATTTAGACATATATCGATACTTTGCCACATACCATATCCCGTTTTAACTATTTTAAACATTTTTTTTTTATCAATAGAAATGTTCTATTTATTAAAAATGTGTGTATCCATGTGTAATACTTTATTTTAATGTGTTTTACATGTGTTTTCATGTCTCAAGTCGCACTAATTCTTCTAGCACTATTTGGGCTTTTTGCTCTAGCGCAACCCCCCATAACTTTTAAATTGTAATATCAGTGCTATTTAGCTCAGTTGCAATATACATTGAAAGAAATAGGTGCGCTTCAGAGGCATAACTAGAAACCAGAGGGCCCAGGTGCAAGACTCGAAGAAGGGCCCCCCCACCCCCCAAAAAATTGTAAATTGTGAATATTGCACAAGAAGAGAGAGTGCAATCCACCTTAAAAAAGGATTCCATCTTAAATGAACAGACTTGGAGGAACGAACCAATTGGAGCCCTGAGGAGGGGTATTTAAGGCTTTACAAAGACTAAGCACACATCTTGAAAAAACGTCTATGCCAGGCGAAACGCGTCGATTGGATGCCTAGTGTTTGTTACAGAAGCTCATATTCAAAAACGAGCTGATACTCTGCGCAAAGTGAATCTTTAATGCCAATACCCTGAAAGGGCTGACTTGCACTTTTCCGACTTGAAGGATCCCCATTGGTTAGCAGGTCACATGTGACGCGGAAGCCGCAGCAACTAACAGAGACGAACAAACTTCCAACTGTGGAGTACACGAGTCGCCGTGGCGTCCGAAAAAGAAAGAACCAGCATTTAAGGTGATATACAATAGCATATAAATACTGTATTATCACTCCAGCAATACAAGAGAGAAATATTTTTCCTTCACCTGCAATGAGTGGGAGACCTGGATAGCAAATATTAATCTGTCAGATCTGTATTGAAGGAAGGTACGTGCTGGGAAGGAATACCGCATAACTAAAACAGGATTCAGTGGCTTCTTCAACACTGTGTGAAACTGGGTATTTGTTATATCTTTATTTAACCTATTGCTATAGATTGATGTCTGTTTAAATTAAATTAGATTGTTATCTGTTTTATTTAGCCTGCAATACTCTGCTAAGTTGAGGATCCTTACGAATGTACACACATTATTTTAACACGTTTTATTAGAAATATTCATTAGCAGTTTCCATTTGTGACCGGTCACTTCATGCTTTTATGTGTGCATATCTTATGAAATTATATTTGCATCTATGAAGTAATATTATCATACTTTTACGTGTATTAATAAATAACATTTATATTAGACACCTTTCCTTCTCTCTCTTTTTTCTTGTTGACTGATTCTTCGCGCTCTAGTAGCGCTGTTCCAGATTTATCTATTTGTATATAATCACTCCTTTACAACTATTAGGGAGAGTTGTTACTCTGGAATAGCCTGAAGTATCTTCTGGGTTGCGCTGTTGAATATCCCCTCTTTTAACACACACACAGAATGTTTCATGCCCCTTTTAGATTTTCTGTCGGACAATGGGACCAATCCCTGAATAAAAGTATCAATCCCATTACAAATGTGCTGCCTGGTTACTCTACACTATCTACCCTATATTCTTTAATAATAATGTTGTTTTGTGAAAACAAAGTTTTGTGGAAATTTAAACTGTATCTTCTAGTCATTTTTTTGTATTACTATAGTACCATTCATTAAAGCCATTGTATAAGTTATATAGATGAGCCTCAGCAGTTGCTGTATCATATTATCTTCTATTTGTATATGTTTGTCATTATTATTATTATTATTATCGGTTATTTGTAGAGCGCCAACAGATTCCGCAGCCCTATCAGTTCTTCACTCCTTGGTGCAAGTGTAGTAAACGTGGAAACGTTTTTATTGAAAATATAATAAAGTGGCAGAGAAAATAACGGACACTCAGCAAATGAATTGCAACATAATTTTCTTATAAAAGAATGGGCACAGGCCAAATGAAAGATACCTAGAAAAAAGTCCCAGAAGTGTTACCACCAGGGTTCCATAGGGGGTGCATACAGTCTAAATGAACAAATACTGCTCACTCCAAGTGGGGGTCCCAACTCAAAATAATAACAAAAAGATTCTAGACACAACGGCTGCTCTTCTTTTGAAAGATACAAATTTGTAATGTGTAGAGCAGGCATATCAATCTGATAGGATGTCAAGGGCTGCTGTATCAATTTTACAATGTACAAATGACGGTAATTGAAGGGATATTGTATGCTAACAATTTTATTATGTATATAATGGAGTGGCAAGTAAATATGTTAAAAATATTTATTTTTATTGTAAAATTAAACTTGTATTAAGTTGTGTTGCTCTTTCAACGGTTGAGTGCCATGTGGCTAGCACAGCTATTGGAGAAGAGGTAGAAACATCACCTTGGGGGGAAAAATATTAGCTTTGGGGTGGAGTGGCCGGAGAGCATTATTTTAGTAGAAATAGCAACAAAATAAAGGTACCTTTTATAGCTTATTAACTTAAAATCATGAATGAAGGTTTATTTAATTAATTTCTTAGATACAGGCTAGCATTTCGAAAAACCTAAGCTTAACCATCACTTTAATTTAATTTCCATTTTTGATGCGTGTATTTATTATTAAAGGTTATGTTTTAATTTTCCACAATTCTGCTTCTTAAAAGTTTTTAATGTGTCACAATAAATTGAGAGTGCTCAGAAAGGTATCCTTTTATTCAACATCTTTGTTGAAATGCCCCCATAACTCAGCTTTGATAAAATGTATAACAGGATTACTAGTAGAACATCAATAAAGGGATTTTTCCTTATATAATTTGTGTAGTGCCATTAGTTTATATTGAATGATATTTATTAAGAACAACAATGTCACACATATTGTGGATGTGCCCAGAAGTAGACGGACTTCCTTATTATTCCTGAATTGGAGAACAGGCGCTCTAATAGTGTCCCTATCTCAGTACCCAAAAACGTTTGAGAGCGAGTAACCACTACACACCAATTAGGATTTGCTATATGAGGATTGTAGCTTAATGGGATAGAAGAGTCAATGTTAAACTTGCATGATTCAAAGTATGTAATTTTATGACACTTTTTTAAATTCACTTCTATTTTCAAATCTACTTTGCTCTCTTTGGGTCTCATTTATTAAGCTGTGAATGCAAATTCAGGACACAGTGTTTCAGGATCACGTGCGAGCTGCTTGTGCGATATTAAATGTGGGCTTTGTATTCCTGGTTTTTAACACACATAATGGGGTCAATTTATCATTTGCCAGGCGGACATCGCTAAATACATACGCTGTCAGCATTTAACATTGCAAAAGCAGTTCTTGTGAAATGCTTGTGCAATACTGCCCCCTGCACATTCGTGGGCAATCATATTGGATCGGGATGATTGCAGTCCGACACCTAAAAGTAGGCGGTCAAGTTAAGCAGCAGCTGCTTCTTTACTTATGTTTCTGGCAAACCGGAAAAGCAGCATCCGCTGCTTGTTAAATCTACTCTAGTTAGAAGCGCTACAAGCAATTGGGATTATGTCCCTTTATGGATAAATTGCAAGAATAATACCTAAAATATTTTTTAAAAAAGTTGTTGTATTAAAGTTTTTTTATTTTTTAACAAATATTTAAAGATTAAAATACCCTGAAGTGCGCTTAATAGTATTATAAAAAACCAGCGCTGTTAAAAAAAAAAAAAGGCCAGTTTAAAAAGCCAATTTGATGAGCCAAAAAAAAAGTTTTGTGGAGAAAACTCGTCAAACTCACATTTGTGGAAATTGTCCCGGGATGGAGGTGACACTTCCAAATCTTGGTCTGCAGTTTAGTCTTCGCTCATAGGGATAAAGTGTGCAGCTTTTATGAACGGTAGGTAGGTGGTATCCACACACCAGATGGGATCTGTTAGATCAGGTTCCAATCTCAATCCACAGTGCTCAACCCGCCCTCCTTAAAGGGACATGAAACCCACATTTTTTTCTTTCATGATTTAGAAAGAGCATGCTTTTTTTTTTTTAATTTTTTTTTTTTTTTAATTATAGATTTTGGACAAATAACAAAACTTGATGCTTCTATAAACAAGTATTACAATGTATCTCTACAAGCCGTTACCCAAACCATTTCTTTGCACTATATCACTTGTAGATAACAAAATCATAAACATAGGCATCTTACACAATATTATTACATTATATTGAACAAAACCCTTTTTTTTTTTTATTATCAGAAAATATCTATTTAAGATGCCAAATGTGATAATACCTATGGGCCCATACCTTGGGCCCATCCCTCGTACTTTACTCTTTCGTGAGTGGGAGAGAGAGGGAGGGAGAGGGAAAAAAAAACAAAAACACAGAAATAAGGGAAGAGAGAGAGAACTAAGTGGATCTATTTCTCTCCTAATACACTTCTCTCTACCTACCAGATCCCCAATAATACTATCTCCGTATTTCTAAAGGGAAAAATAAGTTATTCTCTCTCAATCACAGGAAATCCTTTAATAAACATTGCCCATTTTTTTGAAAAACGCACAAATATCCCTATCACTGTTCATATCAACATTATATTGTTCAAGTATATATTGTTTTTTCAGGTAGTTTTTAACTTCTGCTAATTTAGGGGTATCTGCTACCTTCCATTTCCTGAATAACAAATTTCTCACTGCCAAGATAATTACGTTAATTAACTTCCTATGCTGAAAAATTTGTGTCTCGTCCCAAAGACAGACTATCTTTCTTATATTAAGGTTCCCAATGGGAAGCTTCAAAGAATTAGAAGCCCAATAAGCAATTTTCTGCCACATCTGGTAGATTTTAGGACATTCCCATATCATGTGGGTCAAATTGGTCCCCAGATAGGAGCACTTTGGACACACCTGAAATGCTGAGTTACCCCATTTAAGCCCCTTCTCTGGGGTATAATAAGTTCTGTATAATAGTTTCACATGGGATTCAATCCAGGTTGAGGATAGTGTGCTTTGATTTACCAATTCAATGGATCTTTTAATGTGAGCTATACTTATCTCTACATCCGCAGTTAACTTAGTCCACTGCAGAGATAACTCTCTAAAGTTAGTCATTTAATCTAGACATTATTATTTGATAGCCCGTAGAGATTGAATAGAGTCCATTTTTAAACATTCCAATCCATATCTCAAGATCTCCCCAGCTCCAACTCCCCTCAAAATCCTTAATGAGCGTATACGCATAATGTCTGGCTTGTAAATATGCATAGAAGTCTTTATTCTCTAATTTAAATTCCTGCCTCAGTGTACTAAATGTCTTAATTGTGGAGTTCTCCAAATCCACTAACTGAACAATCCTACATAGCCCTAGTTCTCTCCATGTCTGAAAGACTTTTGACTGAGAACCATCTTGGAATTCTGGATTTCCCAGAATTGTTTGGTATCTAGAAATGTTAGGTTTGAGTGCTAGCAGTGAAATAATTTTTCGCCATGCTATTATGGGCGTATAAATAGATTTGAGGAGCTTAATTCTTAATGGTGTATTTCTAGGCTCAGAGTGAATTAGGGAGACTGGTAGGAAAGGGTAGATCACATTATTCTCAAGTTTGTTATTAGTTACATATCCTGCGTTCGCTATCCAATCCAGTACAATTCTAGCCTGGAACACTAAGTTATATATATGGATGTCAGGGAGTGCCATACCTCCATATTTTTTAGCTAGGCAAAGTTTCTTAAGTGCTATTCTAGGCTTCTTACCCTGCCATATAAACCTCCGGATTGAAGTATTTAGATCTTTTAAATCCTTCCCCTTCAACAACACAGGGGTATTTTGGAGAGCATGATGCAAAAAAATTTATCCTGTATCCGGAAAAGGAGCCATAAACTTCAATAATTGATAGTATTTTTGGAATATTTTGTCTAACGTTGGAGACATAGAGAAGGATATCGTCAGTATATAGAGTAATTTTCAATTCTTTTGCTCCTATTCTGATACCTTCTATATGCTGACGTAGCATAATTGCCAGTGGTTCAATTGATATATTAAATAAAAATGGAGATAGCGGGCAGCCCTGCCGAGTACCTCTTCCAAGACAAATATCAGATGAAAGCATATTATTTACTATTAATTTTGTAATGGGCGTGTTATACAGATTGCATATAAAGTTAACAAAATTATCTTTAAACCCAAACTTAGTCAGAGAAAATATTAAGTGGTCATAATGTATTGAATTATTCTCCTTATAAAAAATAATTATATAGGTTCTTAAGATAAGGTGTAATGTTTTGTTCTAATATTTTATATAGCTCATTGGGAATTGCATCTGGTCCAGGCGCTTTATTTCTCGCTACGTTTTTGATAGCTTTATCAATTTCAACTACAGAAATTGTAGCATTCATATTGGAACATACTTCAGGGGATATAGCTGGGTTCTTAATCTTCTCCCAGAATTCTTTTCTATACTGCTTATTCGAGTTTTGAAACGCATATAAATTACTATAATATTTAGTGAACACTTTAAGTATATCCTCCAGTTTTTTTGCGATTGTGCCCTCATCCTGTATACTCTCCATAACTGTAGTTCTTCTATAATTCTTAACAAATGCTGCCAACAATTTACCCGACTTATTTCTGTGTTTATAGAATTTAGCTTGTAACCTAATCTCCTCTTGTGTTGATTTGTAAATTAACAAAGTATCTCTCTCTTTCTTGGCTCTAGTATACCTTTCCCAGTTCTCCGGGGGTTCTGTCTACAAGATATTGGTTATATGCATTAGAGAGAAATTTTAATACATCCTGTTCTCTTTTCTTAGTTTTTCTTTTTAATGCTATTATATAAAAGGTAATTTCTCCAACATAGGTGTGTCCGGTCCACGGCGTCATCCTTACTTGTGGGATATTCTCTTCCCCAACAGGAAATGGCAAAGAGCCCAGCAAAGCTGGTCACATGATCCCTCCTAGGCTCCGCCTTCCCCAGTCATTCTCTTTGCCGTTGCACAGGCAACATCTCCACGGAGATGGCTCAGAGTTTTTTGGTGTTTAAATGTAGTTTTTATTCTTCAATCAAGAGTTTGTTATTTTAAAATAGTGCTGGTATGTACTATTTACTCTGAAACAGAAAAGAGATGAAGATTTCTGTTTGTAAGAGGAAAATGATTTTAGCAACCGTTACTAAAATCGATGGCTGTTTCCACACAGGACTGTTGAGGGGAATTAACTTCAGTTGGGGGAAACAGTGAGCAGACTTTGGCTGCTTGAGGTATGACACATTTCTAACAAGACTTGGTAATGCTGGAAGCTGTCATTTTCCCTATGGGATCCGGTAAGCCATTTTCTTAATTTTCAATATAAGAATACAAGGGCTTCACAAGGGCTTTAAAGACTGGTAGACATTTTTCTGGGCCAAAACGATTACTATATAAGCATGTTTAATGGTTTATAACTTAGGAGAGTTATTTTAATCTTGGCAAATTGTTAAAAAAACGGACAGGCACTGTATTGGACACCTTTTTCACTGGGGGCCTTTTCTAGTCATAGGCAGAGCCTCATTTTCGCGCCACTAATGCGCAGTTGTTTTTGAGAAGCAAGGCATGCAGATGCATGTGTGAGGAGCTCAGATCCACTGAAAAAGCTTATTGAAGGCGTCATTTGGTATCGTATTCCCCTCTGGGCTTGGTTGGGTCTCAGCAAAGCAGATACCAGGGACTGTATAGGGGTTAAATGTAAAAACGGCTCCGGTTCCGTTATTTTAAGAGTTAAAGCTTTCAAATTTGGTGTGCAATACTTTTAAGGCTTTATGACACTGTGGTGAAATTTTGGTGAATTTTGAACATTTCCTTCATACTTTTGCGTATATTCAGTAAAAAAGTGTGTTCAGTTTAAAATTAAAGAGACAGTAACGGTTTTATTTTAAAACGTTTTTTGTGCTTTGTTACCAAGTTTATGCCTATTAACATGTCTGAACTATCAGATAGACGATGTTCTGTATGTTCGGAAGCCAAGGTTCCTATCCATTTAAATATATGTGATAAATGTGACAAACAAAGTAGGGACAATGATACCACTGATAATAATGTTGCCCAAAACGATTCCTTAAGTGAGGGGAGTAAGCATGGTACTGCATCATCCCCTTCTATGTCTACACCAGTCTTGCCCACTCAGGAGGCCCCTAGTACATCTAGTGCGCCAATCCTCCTTACTATGCAACAATTAACGGCTGTAATGGATAATTCTATTAAAAACATTTTAGCCAAAATGCCCACTTATCAGCGAAAGCGCGACTGCTCTGTTTTAGATACTGAAGAGCATGAGGACGCTGATGATAATGGTTCTGACATGCCCTTACACCAGTCTGAAGGGGCTAGGGAGGTTTTGTCTGAGGGAGAAATTTCAGATTCAGGAAAAATTTCTCAACAAGCTGAACCTGATGTTATTACATTTAAATTTAAATTGGAACATCTCCGCGCTCTGCTTAAGGAGGTGTTATCTACTCTGGATGATTGTGACAATTTGGTCATTCCAGAGAAATTATGTAAAATGGACAGGTTCCTAGAGGTCCCGGTGCCCCCCAAAGCTTTTCCTATACCCAAGCGGGTGGCGGACATTGTAAATAAAGAATGGGAAAGGCCCGGCATACCTTTTGTCCCTCCCCCTATATTTAAGAAATTATTTCCTATGGTCGACCCCAGGAAGGACTTATGGCAGACAGTCCCCAAGGTCGAGGGGGCGGTTTCTACTCTAAACAAACGCACCACTATCCCTATAGAAGATAGTTGTGCTTTTAAAGATCCTATGGACAAAAAATTAGAGGGTTTGCTTAAAAAGATGTTTGTTCAGCAAGCTTACCTTCTACAACCAATTTCATGCATTGTTCCTGTCACTACAGCAGCGTGTTTCTGGTTCGAGGAACTAGAAAAGTCGCTCAATCAAGCATCCTCTTATGAGGAGGTTATGGGCAGAGTTCAAGCACTTAAGTTGGCTAACTCTTTTACCTTAGACGCCACTTTGCAATTAGCTAGATTAGCGGCAAAAAATTCAGGGTTTGCTATTGTGGCGCGCAGAGCGCTTTGGCTAAAGTCTTGGTCAGCGGATGCGTCCTCCAAGAACAAATTGCTTAACATACCTTTCAAGGGGAAAACGCTGTTTGGCCCTGACTTGAAAGAGATTATTTCAGATATCACTGGGGGTAAGGGCCACGCCCTTCCTCAGGATAGGTCTTTTAAGGCTAAAAATAAACCAAATGTTCGTCCCTTTCGCAGAAACGGACCAGCCTCAAGTTCTACATCCTCTAAGCAAGAGGGTAATACTTCTCAAACCAAGCCAGCCTGGAGGCCAATGCAAGGCTGGAACAAAGGTAAGCAGGCCAAGAAACCTGCCACTGCTACCAAGACAGCATGAGATGTTGGCCCCCGATCCGGGACCGGATCTGGTGGGGGGCAGACTTTCTCTCTTCGCTCAGGCTTGGGCAAGAGATGTTCTGGATCCTTGGGCGCTAGAAATAGTCTCCCAAGGTTATCTTCTGGAATTCAAGGAGCTACCCCCAAGGGGAAGGTTCCACAGGTCTCAATTGTCTTCAGACCACATAAAAAGACAGGCATTCTTACATTGTGTAGAAGACCTGTTAAAAATGGGAGTGATTCATCCTGTTCCATTAGGAGAACAAGGGATGGGATTCTACTCCAATCTGTTCATAGTTCCCAAAAAAGAGGGAACATTCAGACCAATCTTAGATCTCAAGATCCTAAACAAATTTCTCAAGGTTCCATCGTTCAAAATGGAAACCATTCGGACAATTCTTCCTACCATCCAGGAAGGTCAATTCATGACCACGGTGGATTTAAAGAATGCGTATCTACATATTCCTATCCACAAGGAACATCATCGGTTCCTAAGGTTCGCCTTTCTGGACAAGCATTACCAGTTTGTGGCACTTCCATTCGGATTAGCCACTGCTCCAAGAATTTTCACAAAGGTACTAGGGTCCCTTCTAGCGGTGCTAAGACCAAGGGGCATTGCAGTAGTACCTTACTTGGACGACATACTGATTCAAGCGTCGTCTCTACCACAAGCAAAGGCTCATACGGACATTGTCCTGGCCTTTCTCAGATCTCACGGGTGGAAAGTGAACGTAGAAAAAAGTTCTCTATCTCCGTCAACAAGAGTTCCCTTCTTGGGAACAATAATAGACTCCTTAGAAATGAGGATTTTTCTGACAGAGGCCAGAAAATCAAAACTTCTAAGCTCTTGTCAAGTACTTCATTCTGTTCTTCTTCCTTCCATAGCGCAGTGCATGGAAGTAATAGGTTTGATGGTCGCAGCAATGGACATAGTTCCTTTTGCGCGAATTCATCTAAGACCATTACAACTGTGCATGCTCAGTCAGTGGAATGGGGATTATACAGACTTGTCTCCGACGATACAAGTAGATCAGAGGACCAGAGATTCACTCCGTTGGTGGCTGACCCTGGACAACCTGTCACAAGGGATGAGCTTCCGCAGACCAGAGTGGGTCATTGTCACGACCGACGCCAGTCTGGTGGGCTGGGGCGCGGTCTGGGAACCCCTGAAAGCTCAGGGTCTTTGGTCTCGGGAAGAATCTCTTCTCCCGATAAATATTCTGGAACTGAGAGCGATATTCAATGCTCTCAAGGCTTGGCCTCAGCTAGCAAAGGCCAAATTCATACGGTTTCAATCAGACAACATGACGACTGTTGCGTATATCAACCATCAGGGGGGAACAAGGAGTTCCCTGGCGATGGAAGAAGTGACCAAAATAATTCAATGGGCGGAGACTCACTCCTGCCACTTGTCTGCAATCCACATCCCAGGAGTGGAAAATTGGGAAGCGGATTTTCTGAGTCGTCAGACATTTCATCCGGGGGAGTGGGAACTCCATCCGGAAATCTTTGCCCAAATAATTCAATTGTGGGGCATTCCAGACATGGATCTGATGGCGTCTCATCAGAACTTCAAGGTTCCTTGCTACGGGTCCAGATCCAGGGATCCCAAGGCGACTCTAGTGGATGCACTAGTAGCACCTTGGAGCTTCAACCTAGCTTATGTGTTCCCACCGTTTCCTCTCATTCCCAGGCTGGTAGCCAGGATCAAACAGGAGAGGGTATCGGTGATCTTGATAGCTCCTGCGTGGCCACGCAGGACTTGGTATGCAGATCTGGTGAATATGTCATCGGCTCCACCATGGAAGCTACCTTTGAGACAGGACCTTCTTGTTCAAGGTCCGTTCGAACATCCGAATCTGGCCTCACTCCAACTGACTGCTTGGAGATTGAACGCTTGATTTTATCAAAGCGAGGGTTCTCAGATTCTGTCATTGATACTCTTGTTCAGGCTAGAAAGCCTGTAACTAGAAAAATCTACCATAAAATATGGAAAAAATATATCTGTTGGTGTGAATCTAAAGGATTCCCATGGAACAAGATAAAAATTCCTAAGATTCTATCCTTTCTTCAAGAAGGTTTGGAGAAAGGATTATCTGCAAGTTCTTTGAAGGGACAGATTTCTGATTTATCTGTTTTACTTCACAAAAAGCTGGCGGCTGTGCCAGATGTTCAAGCTTTTGTTCAGGCTCTGGTTAGAATCAAGCCTGTTTACAAACCTTTGACCCCTCCTTGGAGTCTCAATTTAGTTCTTTCAGTTCTTCAGGGGGTTCCGTTTGAACCCCTACATTCCGTTGATATCAAGTTATTATCTTGGAAAGTTTTGTTTTTGGTTGCAATTTCTTCTGCTAGAAGAGTTTCAGAGTTATCTGCTCTGCAGTGTTCTCCTCCTTATCTGGCCATGCAGATAAGGTGGTTTTGCGTACTAAACCTGGTTTTCTTCCGAAAGTTGTTTCTAACAAAAATATTAACCAGGAGATAGTCGTGCCTTCTTTGTGTCCGAATCCAGTTTCAAAGAAGGAACGTTTGTTGCACAATTTGGATGTAGTTCGTGCTCTAAAATTCTATTTAGAGGCTACAAAGGATTTCAGACAAACATCTTCCTTGTTTGTTGTTTATTCTGGTAAAAGGAGAGGTCAAAAGGCAACTTCTACCTCTCTCTCTTTTTGGCTTAAAAGCATCATCAGATTGGCTTATGAGACTGCCGGACGGCAGCCTCCTGAAAGAATCACAGCTCATTCCACTAGGGCCGTGGCTTCCACATGGGCCTTCAAGAACGAGGCTTCTGTTGATCAGATATGTAAGGCAGCGACTTGGTCTTCACTGCACACTTTTACCAAATTTTACAAATTTGATACTTTTGCTTCTTCTGAGGCTATTTTTGGGAGAAAGGTTTTGCAAGCCGTGGTGCCTTCCATCTAGGTGACCTGATTTGCTCCCTCCCATCATCCATGTCCTAAAGCTTTGGTATTGGTTCCCACAAGTAAGGATGACGCCGTGGACCGGACACACCTATGTTGGAGAAAACAGAATTTATGTTTACCTGATAAATTACTTTCTCCAACGGTGTGTCCGGTCCACGGCCCGCCCTGGTTTTTTAATCAGGTCTGATGATTTATTTTCTCTTACTACAGTCACCACGGTATCATATGATTTCTCCTATGCAAATATTCCTCCTTTACGTCGGTCGAATGACTGGGGAAGGCGGAGCCTAGGAGGGATCATGTGACCAGCTTTGCTGGGCTCTTTGCCATTTCCTGTTGGGGAAGAGAATATCCCACAAGTAAGGATGACGCCGTGGACCGGACACACCGTTGGAGAAAGTAATTTATCAGGTAAACATAAATTCTGTTTTCTCCTCTTAACACAGCCTTTGCCGTCTCCCAAAAAACTAATGGTTTATTTATATATTCATGATTAAACCAAACAAAATCTTCAAACTTTATCCTTAAAAATTCTTTGAACTTTATATCATTTGTGAAAAATTTTGGGAACCAAAAGCGCGGAGAGGTATAAGTAAGGCTTGAAAAAGGGATCGAGAGGGAAATTGGAGCATGATCTGATATCGAGATAGGGTATATATTCGTTCTAATATTTAAGTTTGCAATCTTATCATTAACGAGGAATAAATCAATCCTTGAAAGGGATTTATGTGCTTTAGAAAGACACGTATATTCCCGAGCATCCGGATTCATACTACGCCATATATCCCTGAGTGCCAAATTTGAGACAATTTTCCTAAACATTTTAGACTCAAGTGCATCCCTCTTAGTTTTAACTGGTTTTACCTTATTCCTATATCTATCTAGGGGGAATTGCGGGGCCATATTGAAGTCCCCTCCCATTATTACGTATCCCTCTGCACACTGTAGTATCCTTAATTGGAGACTGTCCCAGAAACTCGGTGTCACATTATTTGGAGCATATATGTTACATAGTGTATAAATAGAGTTACCTATTTTTAGCTTTAACAGGAGGTACCGACCTCCTACATCCGTAAATATCTGTAATATTTGTGCTTTAATTTTTTTCGCTATTAAGATAACTACTCCCTTCCGTTTATGTTCTCCTGGTGAGGCCACTACCTCTCCAACCCAGGAGGTTTTTAATTTAGCGGTCTCATTTAAATTTAAATGGGTTTCCTGTAAGAATGCTATAGAACAATTCAATTTCTTCAGATGGGATAACACTGTCTTCCGTTTTACGGGTGAATTAAAGCCCCCAATGTTCCATGAAATTATATTAATATAACTCATAGAATCAGCCATATTTGTGATTTAAATATAAATAGTTTTGAATCATTCGGAAAGAGGGGAGAAAAAAAAAAATGTATTCCCCCTCCTACCCATCCCACCCCACCTAAGTCCTGTAGGTAGTTTTTATTAATATCCCAGCTAACTGCCCACACACACACACAAGAGAAGTGTAAAAACAGAAAATTCCCTGGTCTTAACACTATCTTCATACATCCTTATAGTATTTTGTTTTCTGTCAATAAATTTTCGGCGGCCTTGTGGTTATCAAAAAAATATACCTCATCCCTGTATGTCACTTTTAGTTTGGCTGGGTACAGCAAAATCGCCTGTACGCCCTGGTTAATAAGCTTTGTACATATGGGCGACATTTCCTTTCTCCTTAAGGAGGTCTCGTAGGAGAAATCCTGGAAAAGAAATATTCTATCCTCCCCTATAAAAATTGGTTGCATTTTTCGATAATACTGCAATAATGTCACCTTATCCTGATAGTTAAGTAATTTAGCGAGTACTGGTCGTGGTCTTGCGCCCTTATTACTGTTAGTTAACTGATTACCTAACCTATGTGCCCGCTCCACTATTATATTAGGATAGGGGGAGGGAATGCCCAGAAGTTTGATCAGATTTGAAGAAATAAATTCTGCCAGATTTTAATTTCCTTTCTTTTCAGGGAGGCCTACTATCTTTATGTTGTTCCGTCTAGAACGGTTCTCCAAATCCTCAATCTTCTGTTGTAATTTAGAGATCAGGGTGTTATTAGTTTCAATTCTATTTTTCATGCCCTCAGTATTATCCTCAATATCTGATACTCTCTGTTCAACCTCCTGAAGCCTACTGGAGAATTGTCTTACTTCATTTGTTAATATCGTTAAATCCTGTTTAATCTCAGATCTAAATCCTTTGAATTTGGGAGATAAAGCACTTGCAATACTTTCTACTAGAGTTTGCATATCAAATTGTTCTATGCCCCTGGGTAGGCTAGTAGTGCTCGAGTGTATTTCAGCCATTGTCTCTATTGCCTGTTTATTTCTCTTATCTCTTGATTTCCCGGCCATGGCTGGAGAAGTGGTTTTAAGGTGTGAAGGTGATTTAATATATTTATCCATATAATGAGGTAAAATAGTGATGTGAAGAAAAAAAAAAAGGGGGGGTGTTTGGGTGGAGTGAGGAGGTGATAAGGAAAGAAGAAAAAAAAAGGTACAGTTAGGTGAAAATATATGAGAATTTCTTTAATTCCCTAAGTGTAGTGGTCCAATTGTGCCGCCTATCCCAGGTAGGAAAAAATTATCCAGGAGTTGTATATAAAAAGTTTTTCTCTAAACTCCCTAACAGTAAATACAGGGCTTCAAGCCAGAGGACTTAGATGAATATTACACCCTTATTCTCTATTAGCCTATGCCTATCGCACTAAGAGGTATCACACTATTTACTATAGAGGACCTTTTAACCTATTATATCTGTCCAGGTTAGATTGTAGTTTATTTAAAAGTTAGTACAACAGGGAATAAATATAGGGTAGGTGTTATTTGTAACCTGACGCCTTTCTAGAGTGTCAACACCTATAGACTGAGAAACCCCCCCAGCTTTATTATGTAAGGAAAGTAGGTCCAATTCCTTCTTATTTGCTTTATACAACCCTTGCCCACTGTATCTTATCATACTTTCTATAAAGCAACATACATTAATAAAATCATATCAAATAAGTTTAGCATTCGCTATATAGAGAGAGATTTTCAGACAAAATTAAGCTTTACAGTACCTGGAATTCGTTATAGGGTTAGACACATTTACAAGCATTTATTAGTAAGCTTCTGATAACTCTGATTAAGTAAATAGCCCTGAAAGGGTTATTTTACCTCCCTGAGTAAGGTGTCCCTTGAATATCACCTATCCTAGGTAGGGGAGGATTTAAATACTTGTTTCTAAGATTATTAGACTGAAAACAGAATTTATGCTTACCTGATAAATTACTTTCTCCAACGGTGTGTCCGGTCCACGGCGTCATCCTTACTTGTGGGAATATCTCTTCCCCAACAAGAAATGGCAAAGAGTCCCAGCAAAGCTGGCCATATAGTCCCTCCTAGGCTCCGCCCACCCCAGTCATTCGATCGACGGACAGGAGGAAAAATATAGGAGAAACCATATGGTACCGTGGTGACTGTAGTTAGAGAAAATAACTCATCAGACCAGATTAAAAAACCAGGGCGGGCCGTGGACCGGACACACCGTTGGAGAAAGTAATTTATCAGGTAAGCATAAATTCTGTTTTCTCCAACATTGGTGTCCGGTCCACGGTGTCATCCTTACTTGTGGGAACCAATACCAAAGCTTTAGGACACGGATGAAGGGAGGGAGCAAATCAGGTTACCTAAACGGAAGGCACCACGGCTTGCAAAACCTTTCTCCCAAAAATAGCCTCTGAAGAAGCAAAAGTATCAAATTTGTAAAATTTGGCAAAAGTGTGCAGTGAAGACCAAGTCGCTGCCTTACATATCTGATCAACAGAAGCCTCGTTCTTGAAGGCCCATGTGGAAGCCACAGCCCTAGTGGAGTGAGCTGTGATTCTTTCAGGAGGCTGCTGTCCGGCAGTCTCATAAGCCAATCGGATGATGCTTTTAAGCCAAAAGGAAAGAGAGGTATAAGTTGCTGTTTGACCTCTCCTTTTACCAGAATAGACGACAAACAAAGAAGATGTTTGTCTGAATTCTTTTGTAGCTTCTAAGTAGAATTTTAGAGCACGGACTACATCTAAATTGTGTAGCAAACGTTCCTTCTTTGAAACTGGTTTCGGACACAAAGAAGGTACAACTATCTCCTGGTTAATATTCTTGTTGGAAACAACCTTTGGAAGAAAACCAGGCTTAGTACGCAAAACAACCTTATCTGAATGGAACACCAGATAGGGCGGAGTACACTGCAGAGCAGATAACTCTGAAACTCTTCTAGCAGAAGAAATAGCAACCAAAAACAAAACTTTCCAAGATAATAACTTAATATCTATGGAATGTAGAGGTTCAAACGGAACCCCTTGAAGAACTGAAAGAACTAGATTTAGACTCCAGGGAGGAGTCAAAGGTCTGTAAACAGGCTTGATCCTAACCAGAGCCTGAACAAATGCTTGAACATCTGGCACAGCTGCCAGTCGTTTGTGTAGTAAGACAGATAAAGCAGAAATCTGTCCCTTTAGAGAACTCGCAGATAATCCTTTATCCAAACCTTCTTGCAGAAAGGAAAGAATCTTAGGAATTTTTATCTTATTCCATGGGAATCCCTTGGATTCACACCAACAGATATATCTTTTCCATATTTTATGGTAAATCTTTCTAGTTACCGGTTTTCTGGCCTGAACCAGAGTATCTATCACAGAATCTGAAAACCCACGCTTTGATAGAATCAAGCTTTCAATCTCCAAGCCGTCAGCTGGAGAGAGACCAGATTTGGATGTTCGAATGGACCCTGAACAAGAAGGTCCTGTCTCAAAGGTAGCTTCCATGGTGGAACCGATGACATATTCACCAGGCCACGCAGGAGCTATCAAGATCACCGAGGCCCTCTCCTGTTTGATCCTGGCTACCAGCCTGGGAATGAGAGGAAACGGTGGAAACACATAAGCTAGGTTGAAGGTCCAAGGTGCTACTAGTGCATCCACTAGAGTCGCCTTAGGATCCCTGGATCTGGACCCGTAGCAAGGAACCTTGAAGTTCTGACGAGACGCCATCAGATCCATGTCTGGAATGCCCCATAATTGAGTCAACTGGGCAAAGATCTCCGGGTGGAGTTCCCACTCCCCCGGATGGAAAGTCTGACGACTCAGATAATCCGCTTCCCAGTTTTCCACACCTGGGATGTGGATCGCAGATAGATGGCAGGAGTGATCCTCCGCCCACTGTATTATTTTGGTCACTTCTTTCATCGCTAGGGAACTCCTTGTTCCCCCTGATGATTGATATACGCAACAGTCGTCATGTTGTCTGATTGGAATCTTATGAATCTGGCCTTTGCAAGCTGAGGCCAAGCCCTGAGAGCATTGAATATCGCTCTTAGTTCCAGAATGTTTATCGGGAGAAGAGACTCTTCCCGAGACCATAGTCCCTGAGCTTTCAGGGATTCCCAGACCGCGCCCCAGCCCACTAGACTGGCGTCGGTCGTGACAATGACCCACTCTGGTCTGCGGAAGCTCATTCCCTGGGATAGATGGTCCAGGGTCAGCCACCAACGGAGTGACTCTCTGGTCTTCTGATCTACTTGAATCACTGGAGACAAGTCTGTATAGTCCCCATTCCACTTTTTGAGCATGCACAGTTGTAATGGTCTTAGATGAATTCGTGCAAAAGGAACTATGTCCATTGCTGCAACCATCAACCCTACTACTTCCATGCACTGAGCTATGGAAGGACGTGGAACAGAGTGAAGAACTTGACAAGTGCTTAGAAGTTTTGACTTTCTGACATCTGTCAGAAAAATCCTAATTTCTAAGGAATCTATTATTGTTCCCAAGAAGGGAACTCTTGTCGACGGAGACAGAGAACTTTTTTCTATGTTCACCTTCCATCTGTGAGATCTGAGAAAGGCCAGAACAATGTCTGTATGAGCCTTTGCTTTTGAAAGGGACGACGCATGTATTAGAATGTCGTCCAAGTACAGTACTACTGCAATGCCCCTCGGTCTTAGAACCGCTAGAAGGGACCCGAGTACCTTTGTGAAAATCCTTGGAGCAGTGGCTAACCCGAATGGGAGGGCCACAAACTGGTAATGTTTGTCCAGAAAGGCGAACCTTAGGAACTGATGATGTTCTTTGTGGATAGGAATATGTAGGTACGCATCCTTTAGATCCACGGTAGTCATAAATTGACCTTCCTAGATAGTGGGTAGAATCGTTCGAATGGTTTCCATTTTGAACGATGGTACCCTGAGAAATTTGTTTAGGATCTTTAAATCCAGAATTGGTCTGAAGGTTCCCTCTTTTTTGGGAACTACGAACAGATTTGAGTAAAATCCCATTCCTTGTTCCGTCATTGGAACAGGGTGTATCACTCCCATCTTTAACAGGTCTTCTACACAATGTAAGAACGCCTGTCTCTTTATTTGGTTTAAGGATAAGTGAGACATGTGGAACCTTCCCCTTGGGGGTAGTTCCTTGAATTCCAGAAGATAACCCTGAGAAACTATTTCTAGTGCCCAGGGATCCTGAACATCTCTTGCCCAAGCCTGAGCAAAGAGAGAGAGTCTGCCCCCTACTAGATCCGGTCCCGGATCGGGGGCTACTCCTTCATGCTGTTTTGTTAGCAGCAGCAGGCTTCTTGGCCTGCTTACCCTTGTTCCAGCCTTGCATAGGTTTCCAGGCTGGTTTGGGCTGTGAGGCATTACCCTCTTGCTTAGAGGATGCAGAATTAGAGGCCGGTCCGTTCCTGAAATTGCGAAAGGAACGAAAATTAGACATATTCTTGGCCTTGAAAGGCCTATCTTGTGGAAGGGCGTGGCCCTTTCCCCCAGTGATGTCTGAGATAATCTCTTTCAATTCTGGCCCAAAGAGAGTTTTACCTTTGAAAGGGATGTTAAGCAATTTTGTCTTGGATGATACATCCGCTGACCAAGACTTTAGCCAAAGCGCTCTGCGCGCCACAATTGCAAACCCTGAATTTTTCGCCGCTAATCTAGCTAATTGCAAAGCGGCATCTAAAATAAAAGAGTTAGCCAACTTAAGTGCCTGAACTCTGTCCATAACCTCCTCATACGGAGTCTCTCTACTGAGCGACTTTTCTAGTTCCTCAAACCAGAACCACGCTGCTGTAGTGACAGGAACAATGCACAAAATGGGTTGTAGAAGGTAACCCTGCTGTACAAAAATCTTTTTAAGCAAACCTTCCAATTTTTTATCCATAGGATCTTTGAAAGCACAACTATCCTCGATAGGGATAGTAGTTCGCTTGTTTAGAGTAGAAACTGCCCCCTCGACCTTAGGGACTGTCTGCCATAAGTCCTTTCTGGGGTCGACCATAGGAAATAATTTCTTAAATATAGGGGGGGGAACAAAAGGTATGCCGGGCTTCTCCCACTCCTTATTCACTATGTCCGCCACCCGCTTGGGTATAGGAAAAGCGTCGGGGTGCACCGGAACCTCTAGAAACTTGTCCATCTTGCATAATTTCTCTGGAATGACCAAGTTGTCACAATCATCCAGAGTAGATAACACCTCCTTAAGCAGTGCGCGGAGATGTTCTAATTTAAATTTAAATGTCACAACATCAGGTTCAGCTTGTTGAGAAATTTTTCCTGAATCTGAAATCTCCCCATCTGACAAAACCTCCCTCATGGCCACTTCAGATTGGTGTGAGGGTATGACAGAACAATTATCATCAGCGCCTTCCTGCTCTTCAGTGTTTAAAACAGAGCAATCGTGCTTTCTCTGATATGCAGGCATTTTGGATAAAATATTTGCTATGGAGTTATCCATTACAGCCGTCAATTGTTGCATGGTAATAAGCATTGGCGCGCTAGATGTACTAGGGGCCTCCTGCGTGGGCAAAACTGGTGTAGACACAGTAGGAGATGATGTAGTATCATGTCTACTCCCCTCATCTGAGGAATCATCCTGGGCAATTTCATTATCTGTGGCAGTACTGTCCTTACTTTGTTTGGACGCTATGGCACAATTATCACACAATTTTGAATGGGGAGACACATTGGCTTTCATACATATAGAACATAGCTTATCCGAAGGCACAGACATGTTAAATAGGCTTAAACTTGTCAATAAAGCACAAAAAACGTTTTAAAACAAAACCGTTACTGTCTCTTTAAATTTTAAACAGAGCACACTTTATTACTGAATATGTGAAAAAGTATGAAGGAATTGTTCAAAATTTACCAAAATTTCACCACAGTGTCTTAATGCCTTAAAAGTATTACATACCAATTTTCAGAGCTTTAACCCTTAAAATAACTTTACCAAGCCCAGAGGGGAATACGATACCAAATGACGCCTTCTAGAAACTTTTCCAACTACTTTCAGGTCCTCACACATGCATCTGCATGTCTTGCTCTCAAAAACAACTGCGCAGTAATGGCGCGAAAATGAGGCTCAGCCTACAACTGGGAAGGCCCTCCCTAACTGGAAAAGGTGTCTAACATAGTGCCTGACGTTAAAAAACGTTCCCCAAGTTTATAAGTGTGAATTATCAGCATAAACATGTATAAAATGTCCAAATAAAGCAATCGATTTAGCCCATAAAAGTGTCTACCAGTTTTATAGCCCATATTAAGCCTTTTATTCTGTTTGAAACTAAGAAAATGGCTTACCGGTCCCCATGAGGGGAAATGACAGCCTTCCAGCATTACACAGTCTTGTTAGAAATATGGCTAGTCATACCTTAAGCAGAAAAGTCTGCTAACTGTTTCCCCCAACTGAAGTTACTTCATCTCAACAGTCCTATGTGGAAACAGCAATCGATTTTAGTTACTGTCTGCTAAAATCATCTTCCTCTCACAAACAGAAATCTTCATCCTTTTCTGTTTCAGAGTAAATAGTACATACCAGCACTATTTTAAAATAACAAACTCTTGATAGTAGAATAAAAAAACTACAACTAAACACCACATACTCTTAACCATCTCCGTGGAGATGTTGCCTGTGCAACGGCAAAGAGAATGACTGGGGTGGGCGGAGCCTAGGAGGGACTATATGGCCAGCTTTGCTGGGACTCTGCCATTTCCTGTTGGGGAAGAGATATTCCCACAAGTAAGGATGACGCCGTGGACCGGACACACCAATGTTGGAGAAATCCCTTTTAGTGAGTACCAACTATCAAATCATGCAACTTATTTGGATATTCCAGCCTATTTTTTCTTTCTTTTTTTTCCTCCTTCCTTCCCCCCTCTTTCCCCTTTCCCTCCCTCTCTTTTCCCCTCTCCCTCCTCCTCTACCTAGTAGCGAGGGCCTTCTAGTCTATGATATCTGTTAAAGTAGGATCTTAATTTATTTTGAAAATACATCAGATTTTGAGTATAAGATATAAGCTATTTCCAGCCTAACACCTTACTGGAATGTTAACCCTTTTATATTAGGTATCTCCTCAAGTTTTACTATAAAAGAGAAATCAGTCAAACTCTTTAACTTGTTTGCAAGCCCCCTCCCTACTGTATCTTATGAGACGTTCTTTTTGGCAGCATTTAAATACAGTATTAAAATCTTATCAAGAGGGTTCAGCATTTAGCTTAATAGATAGAATTCAAAGCCAAGTCAAGCTTCAGTGGACAAAAACACATATTATAGAGTTAGACAGTTGCTAGCAAGGGTTAATAAGCAGAGTCCGCAGTTCTGGTGACTTTTTGGTCAGGTCTCTTCCTAAACCAGTTATTTCATTTCTTTGGGAAGCAAAAAATCAATATCTTTTTTTTTTTTTTTCTCAGTTCTTTGTCTAAATGCCCCTCAAGCCTAGGAATCACCCTCTTGATGTTAAATAGATTGAAAAGCCTTGTAGAAAAAAAAAAAGACAAGCAATCTGTCTCCCTTCTATTGCTCCCAGGTAATTCAGAGGCAGTGTCTACTTTCTTTTTGGGATAAATAAATATCTTGTATATCAGGCTGGTGTCTTATACTACAGTCAGACCCAACAGATTATCTTATGAAGCAGCCAGCTCAAGCACCAGAGGCCCCAAAAAACATAACAAGCAGGCAGAGAAAGTTATGCATAAGAAGCGAAACACTGAGGCATATGACAGTCCAGAGACCAAACAAAAAAAAAAGACAAGCAAATCTGTCTCCCTCCTATTGCTCCCAGGTAGTTCATAGGCAGTGTCCACTTTCCTTTTAGGGCCAATAAATATCTTATGTATCAAGCTGGTATTTTACACTAAATTCAGTCCCAACAGATTGCCTTATACAGCAACCAGCTCAAGCACCAGGGGCCCAAGAAAGACACAGCAAGCAAGCAGAAAAGTTATGCTTAATAAGCAATGCACAAAGGCATAAGGCAGCCCAGAGACCATAGAATTGCTTATGCTAATATACTTGCTATTATTCGTGTTTTTTCCGTCTTTCAGGCCGGTCCCACACGGAGTCCTCCATCTGCGATAACCATCTTGCTTCTCTTTGTAGCGTGGTTCTTATGGGCGGAACAAGCCTTACGGCTTGCTATCCTCTAATCCACCTCAGCGTCTGTCCACGCTCTATCTCCCCCTTGAAGCACCGGTGGGAGAGAGATAGTGCCTAGACAAGTCGCCAGCTACTTCGGTGTACTAATTCACCCTTACACTGGGTACCTTCACTGTCGTTTGGCTATCCGCTCCTCCTTGTACCCTCGAATCTCCCAGGGCGGCGTCTTAGTTCTGCCTTTCCTCTCACCAGTCGGATCAAACCACTGAATCACCTCGGGAGGGGGAGAGGGCTGTCTTTACCATCTAGTGGCTGCCTCTCTGTTGCCGAGTAGCCCTTGATTCCTCCAGCCCAGCAGCCGTTCCTGTCTCCCTCTCGCAGCACCGGTGGGAGGGAGAATTACAGGTATTATTCCTATATACAGATTATGGACCTTGTTTTATAGGGGGTATTTTTATTACTCCTCCTCAGGAGCCTTTTCTTCCAGAGAGTTAGGTCGACTTGCTTTAACCCTTCTATCAGCCCAGGGTAGTCTGGCTCCTTGTCCGCACTTTCTCCCCAGTCACAGGGCTCCAGGCACAATACCCCTTGCCTTATTAGCTGGTGCAGGAGTTTACAGAGAGAAGCGCTCCGTGACTTGCGCTTAGCTCCTCCTCCGGATGTCAAGAGCATGCATTTTTAAACAACTTTCTAATTTACTGTTTATTATCTAATTTGTTTTATTCTCTTGATATTCTTTGCTGAAAAACATATCTAGATAGGCTCAGTTGCCGCTGATTGGTTCCTGCTCATAGAAAAACAAAGGGTATAACCCAATAGGGGGCGCTAGTATGAATAGTATACAATATATATGTGTGCCTACGTGGTAATATATAAATATTTCAGACCATTAATCGGCAGATTACTGGTATGGCATAGATACAATACTGGTGTGTGTAAGCACACTACTATATACCACAGTCCTGGATCAAAGGTGGAAAACAAAAGACAGTAAGTCCAAGGAAGTCCAATATGGTACAGGTATCAGTCTTCTATGAAGGCAGCACTCAATCTTCACCCTCCAAAGGTTAATAAATCTAAAATCAAACACAAGGAAAGAGGCGCCGTATGTGTGAATCTGAAACAGCCAACATCACATATAAAACATGTGCAGGGTACTCACAATCTGGAAAGGCACTCTGATGTGCCTATAGGAGCGGGCTGGTATTCACAGCACACCAGCTGGCTGATCTGGCAATCCCTGGTATCCAAGGTAGAAGATTCTGTGTCTAGACTGATGGTGTATGATGTGTCCAGCAATATGGAAGCAGGAGCTAGGTGCAAAACAAAGGCACACCACTGTGTGAATCTGCAAGTGTATACTGGTAAATTTGCAATCTGTGCAGGGTACTCACATACTGTGGCGGCACTCAGTTGTGCCAATAGAGGCAGGCTGGCTTTCTCAGCAACCCAGCTGGCTGTACAGGGAATGATGCAGGAAGATCCACAGCATTCAAGATAAACAGGTAGCTCAGGAATAATCAATTGCAGTGAGGTTTATATGATTAAAAAAGATTTAATAAAATTACCAACAGTTTAAAAATACATGTATCCCTCATATACAATAAGTAAAAATCATGCAACGCGTTTCTCGGTATAAACCGTTTCTTCAGGCATGTATTCTATCTCTGCATGTACGTCTTATAAAGATCTGAGCTACCTGTACTGCCCCTCCCTTCCTACCAAAAAGGACCAATCATAGAACCCCTTTGTTTAATTGCCCATTATTTGATGCACCTGCACACTTCTCATCCCTTATCCTGATAGGTTTATTGGGCTTGTAAAAGTGTTATAGTCACTAGAAGGAAAAGTACTATAAATGTTTATTACAAATAAACCCAATTATAGATCATGATATCGTGACTGTATGTTTAATGATATTACATATACAATCCCCAGATGGTGTGATACCTCATTGAATCTGATATTAGCCTCAAAGAGTAAAAAACACATATTCGTACCTGTCTGCTGATGCTTGTCATCATGCGTAACTGAAATATAATAATATGTACAATAAGCCGCATTTCCCTAATAGTTTTTCTATGTCTCACTGTATGTTTTCATAACTGTTAGCCTAATTTAACCATTTTGTGTTATGTGGAGAACCGCCACCCGGATTATGACAAATAAGCGATCTCCTGTAATTGTTTGGCGTCTGACGTAAGCGCACGCCATAGGCTGATCGGCTCCAGCTTTCGGACCAATCCTGGATGTTAGCCTGCTCCTGCTCATAGAAGCCTGGGGTGATTGGCTCACCCATGTGCATTTCTTTTACTTCAACTAAGAATATCTAAAAATTGAAGAAGAATAAATAATAGAAGTAAATTGTAATGTTGTTTAAATTTGTATTCTCAATCTGAATAATAAAAGAAAATTTTAGGGTTTAGTGTCCCTTTAACTGTTTTCCGGCTTGAGGACATGCTCTGTCTTTCGTTGATTAACCCTTTTCTCTCTCACGGCAATTAAAATTCTTCCCAGCGTGCCAGCTTTTCCTGAGAACCGCTTGGCACACTTCTCACACCCACGTGTCTTCTCTAATGAAACACTAATAATACAATCTGACAATCTCCCTGTCTGGATTTTAATAAATGAAGCCCATTGTCTCCTTAGTTGACAAATATTAAATACATATTCTATACTACTGGGAAGTTGCTGGTGATTGGTGGCTACATTTGTCTCTTTTTATTGGCTCAACAAATGTTTTCAGCTAGTTCATCAATGCTCCAGGGAGGACTTTAACAATGTGTTTAATCCCTTTGCAATTATATACAATCAATAGTGCAATAATAAAATGCTCTAACGTATAAGAGCATTTTCTATTTTCACTTTTATATTCCATTAATATAACTTTTTAAAGTAACACAAAGCTTCCACCTTCCTAGTTGAGACAATAGCAAGAGATATATCTGTGTAGCTGCCAATCACCAGCTAGCTCACAGTGGTGCTGCTCCTGAGCCTACCTTCTTATGCTTTTCAGCAATGAATACCTAGAGCACAAATAAATTGAAAAGTCTATTGAAAATGCATGCTCTATCTGAATCATTAATAGTACTATAATATTCTATCCCATTTATTGTTCCCAAAGAGCCATATTACCTGCTCTAGTGTATTGAATTGTTTAAAATATTTCCTTCACTATTATTTTGTCATTTTAAATACCTGATTTTGCCTGTTAAAATCACAACCTACACTAAAAACACTTTTGTATTCTCTTAAAAAAAGATATGTAAACAAGAATCAGCAGCTACCATTTGGGGTTGGATTGAAGTGAAAGGTAGTAGAATGTTCATTTTCCATTGTTCTCTCTAGGGCCTAATATTCAAAGGTTCTCCAGCCTGGAGAGAAATTCAGCGAGTTCTGCCTATGTGAAGTCTGCTCTATAATCAGAATTTGTAAAATCACAATCCTAAATACACTGCTGTACACAAAATAAAATTGAAAATAGAAAGTGCAAAGCTTAATGTAATACAATTTAATCTGAAGTTTAAATTGGTATAAAATAGAAAACACAAAGTATAAATGCAGCAAAACTGTCATGTCACGCAGTGCTATATTTCACTGGGCTTGTCTCTCCTTCGCATACAGAAATGCAGGGAACACCCCTTGGAGAAGTAAAGCAACATCTGCCTTTTAAAAATTTCATAAGGGATCCTGCAGTGCTGGAGTATCATTTTAGAATATCTCACCCGAGCAGAGAGATTTTGAATATCAGGGCCTTATGATCTAAATCTCTCCGCTCAGGTGAGATGATTTAAATTGATCCTCCAGCACTGCGAGATCCCTACTCAAATTCTTAAAAGGCAGATTTTGCTATACTTCTCCAAGGGACGTTCCCTGTATTTCAGTATGTGAAGGAGAGACATGCCCAGTGCAATATAACACCGCATCACATGAGAGTACTGCTGCATTTACACTTTTTGTTTTGTATTTTATATTACTTTACACTTCAGGTTGTTTTATAACATTTCAACTTTGCACTTTCTATTTTGCATTTTATTTTGTATACAGCAGTGTATGAGGGATGGGATTTTACAAATTGTTATAATGCACTTCTTCTAAAATAAAACGAAAACACTTACAGCTTCCCAAAGAGCTTCATTACTTTCTATGGGCCCAATAAGCAAAGATTCTCTAGTTTAGAGATAAATTATGGTGCAGACTTCACAGGGGCTGGACTCACTGAATTCTATAAAAAAAAGGGTGGAACCTGGAAGTCCCAGAGAGGTGAGAGATGGCTCCCATAGAAAGTAATGAAGCTCTCTAGGATACAGAATTTTACAGGGGAGAGATAAGGCAACTGGAAAACAACTTGGGCAGATATAAAGGCTCAGTTTACATCAATTACAAATTAAACTAGAATGTTTTTAATATAATTTAACTTGCATTTTCCTATAGTTTAGTATAAATTACTTTTCTATCAGTTAAACATTGTGAACCTTAACCTGCATACAGCTGGTGAGAAAAATCAGTGAGACCAACTTGTTTAAAATGCTTAGAGCATTAGAATTACAAAATCAAAATGTCTTTCAGGTACCTTCAAAGTTGGAGCTGTGTCTCCGAACTTTGTACACCCTATCTATATTATTTCGAATAAATTTGGTTTATTTAAAAAAAATGCTTACAGCATTTCACAAGACTTGTGAAAGAGCTTCAGACATACCCTTAGAACTCCCCTGTCCCTCCCACTTTCTGAAACTTTGTTTTATTTAACAATAGAGAAAAGAAAAACTGCAATGTAAGTTGTAAAAGATAAATAGAAATATACAATGTATGGTCCTAATTTATTAAAGTAACACAGAAACTTTCAAAACAAAATCAAAATGTGTGAAATCATGGCTGGCTCTAAATCTAAATGTATTAAAATATAAGATAGAAAGTGTAAAGCTTAAAGGTACAGTCTATACCATAATTTTTCTTGTTTTAAAAGATAGATAATCCCTTTATTACCCATTTCCCAGTTTTGCATAACCAACAAAGTTATATTAATATACTTTTAACCTCTGTGATTATCTTGTATCTAAGCCTCTGCAAACTGCCCCTTTTGACAGACTTGCAGTTTAGCCAATCAGTGCCTGCTCCCAGATAACTTCACGTGCATGAGCACAGGGTTATCTATATGAAAAACATGAACTAACACCCTCTAGTGGTGAAAAACTGTTAAAATGCATTCTGAAAAGAGGTGGCCTTCAAGGTCTAAGTAATTAGCATATGAACCACCTAGGTTAAGCTTTCAACTAAGAATACCAAGATAACAAAGCAAATTTGGTGATAAAAGTAAATTGGAAAATTGTTTAAAATGCCATGCCCTATCTGAATCATGAAAGTTTATTTTGGACTAGACTGTCCCTTTAAATGTAATAAGATTTAAAGGGCCCAATCTGAAATGTATAGTAATATAAAATACAAAGCACAAAGTTTGTGTAACAAAACTTTCATATCATGCATATATTGCACTGGGCTTGTCTCTCCTTCAGATACTAAAATGAAACAGATCTTGTACTGCAAGAGAGTTCCGTCCTTTTTTTTTTTTTTAGCATTCAGTGAGTTTAGCCCCTTTGATGTCTGTACTACAATTTCTCTCCAAGCAGGGGAATCTTTGATCATCAGGCCCTAAATATCAGCCTTTATGTACAGACAAAGAGACAAGATAAGGAAGCATGTGTATAGAGAGATAGATACAATAAGGATGCCTGATCTTTCTGCAAGGTCGGCCCATTTAAATGGGTTGTGTTGTCAATGAGCAAAAATAAATCTTAAAGGGACAGTCTACTCTAAAATTGTTATTGTTTAAAAAGATAGATAATGCCTTTACTACCAATTCTCCAGCTTTGCACAACCAACATTGATATACTAATATACTTTATATCATTTAAACCTCTAAGTTGCTGCCTGTTTCTAAACCACTATAGACAGCCTCTTATCACATACTATTTTATTTGCTTTACACAACAGGAGACTGCTTGCTGATGTGGGCCATATAGATAACATTGTACTCACACCCAAGAAGTTATTTATGATTTAGCACCACACAGTACTAAATGCAAGTCAATAGATAATAAATAAAACGTCATGTGATCAGGGGGCTGTTAGAAGATGCTTAGATACAAGGTAATCACAGAGGTAAAAAGTATATTAATATAACAGTGTTGGTTATGCAAAACTGGGGAATGGGTAATAAAGGGATTGTCTATCTTTTAAAATAATAAAAATTGTGTAGTAGACTGTCCCTTTAATGAGCAATTTCTGATTGATTGTAAACTCTGTAGCTACCAGTATAACAAGCTGTTGGAAACACATTTAGGGGGAACCAGTTTTACAGTACAATGTCCCTTTAAAGTTTATTAATTTGATTTTCATGTCCCTTTAACCATGTCACCCATCTTTTGAAAAAGAAGTATTGAAGTTATCTCCCCTGACGGAAAGCAATGTCTTTTGATGTATCTTTAATCTCAAAGATCTCATAGCACATGCAGGAAACAGTATAAATCAAATTAAAATTGAGACCAGTTTCAGATGAAGGAAATGTAATCTTTTAAGAGATAGGGGTCGTGTGTGTGTGTGATACAACAAAGCCTTTCTTTCTCAATTATATTAAATCATATATTTGCTAAAAATGAATACATGAAGTTAGAAACAACAGATCATTCATGTTTTTTGCAAACTTTTTTTTGTGATAAAATAGGGGCTTCTGAGAATTATATGTACATTTGCTAGCTACATTTTCTTGTCATTGTAGATACTGGCTAAATCAGGTAAAAAGGGATTCTATGAAGGTCGCATTGCTAAGGCTATTGTAGAAGTTGTGAAGTGCCACGGTGGAGTTATTGATCTGGAAGATTTGGCTAGCCATAGAACAGAAGAGGTACAGCCCATATGGGCAACATATAAGGTAATTATTTGCTTTTAATAAAACAATTTACTTGCGTATATATACATTAATAAATGATCAGACACCATTTTATTTTATTATCTATGCTTTATTTTATTATCTATGCTTTTTTCTTATTATTTTGTATTACCTTTTTTTAATTATAAAAAGCAAAAACTTTGTTTCATACAGGTCCATCACTCCTTGGAATTACTCTTCCCTGCCACTAGGTGGAGGCAAAGATTCCCAGGCCCCAAGAACTCTATAACCCCCCCCCCCCCCCAAACTCACATGTACCTCCAACTTTACTTTGACTCCACTGGAGGTGGTCGAAGAATGAAGATGTGCATTTGAGAGGGGTTCTCAGTTTGTTGAGGCCTGGATTCTCTTAAGAGTACAGTGCTTGTCAGAGGGATGTATATGGGGTATGGTTTGTGGCTCCTTTTTTACCTCATAGGAAATCTATTACAGACCCTCCATAATTGATTGCAGGTACTCGTCTTTTGCCTCCTTCTATGGATCTATAATATACTCTTATCCAATAACCTCTGCTGATATGTTTCAGTGCTGGTTTGGCTATCTACTGGTTGTTTGCTGGTGAACGAGTGTCTATTATACTAGTATACGTTTTTAATATTTAGACACTCTATAGTCTTATTATGGGCACTTAAATGTTTTAACATATATGGCACTGAGACAGAATCTTTACATTATTCCCCTTGCTGTTTGCATGTCAAATTTTAATCAAATTTGGCGTGCTTAGTTTAATCAGCATCTGCTTTTATGTTTACGCATGTCGGGTTAACGCTCATCTGGACCGTGCAGGGTTAAAAAGTTATATCCCTTGCTTGCTGCCAATGTTGAATTATGGGAAACTGTTCCCAAGGTTGATGGGGCTATTTCCACTCTGGCTAAAAGTACTACTTACTATCCCTTTGGAAGACAGTATTTCTTTTAAAGACCCTTTGGATAGAAAATTAGATTCTTTTCATAGAAGGGCTATTTTACAAGCAGGTTATTTGCTTAAGCCTGCTATTTCTATTGCATCTATTGATGTGGCTGCCTCATCTTACTGGTTATCTAGTCTTTCAGAACAGTGTTCTAATGATTCTGCTAGTGAAAATATTTTGTGTTTGCTCATAGACGCCAAATCTTTTTTTTTTTTTTATGTGTTATTTGATATTATGAAGATCAATATCAAAAGCAAGTATTTGGCAGTCCTTTTTAAATCCTGGTCTGCTGACATGGTGTCAAAACCCAAATTATTGTCTTTCTTTTCAGGGAAAGAAACTGTTTGGTTCTTATTTAGATTCTACAATATCTATTGTTACTTTTGGTAAAAGGGTTTTTCTTCCTGAAGACAAGAAGTCTAGAGGGAAATTTAAAGCTTCTAACCATGTTTGCTCCCTTCATCAGAATAAGGAACAAAAGGTTGATTCCTCTGTTCAGAAGCAAGGCACCTCTTTCCCAGTCTAAAGTACCTAGTGCTAACTGGAACAGGTCAAAACGGACTAAGAAATCTATCCCTACTGCCAAATCTGCATGAAGGTGTGTCCCTTGATCCAGAGGTTCTGGAAGGGGGGAGGTTAAGCCTTTTTCAGGAGGCTTGGTTTCATTCTGTTCCAGATCCCTGAGTTTCTAAATATAATTCCCCAGGGTTATCAGATAGGTTTCAGAACAAGACCTCCAAGAGGTCAAATGTCTGAACTTGAGGGCATGGAAATTGAACAGTTAGTTCCAGAATGAACCCATGATAAAGACTGGTAGTTTGAATGTTGTGAATCCTACATGGTGTTGACATGATATTCCCTATAAGATATGTTAAAGCTATATAGTTTTATATAATTTATATTCATTATTATTGTGTCTGTATATATTGTTAATAATGATTTTACTATAATACAAGGTAAGAGACTTATAGACAATCTATCCATATTCTATCAGTATCTGTGTTTCTAATTGGATCAATTATTTGTACACACACCTGAATAGGTGTGTTTCTGTTTAGAGGATAGGGATTGGTCATTAGGTATATTTAAGCCAGACAGCAGTCTGAGAAACGCGTTGCTTATTGTCTAAATTATTTTAGTGTAATATGTTTGACATTTTTTACTTCACTATACCATTAAATTTTGGTGTTTTAAACTTACTATTGAGAGTCTGAGCTTATTTAGTCCATCTTGGACAGTGGAGAGGCCAGCTACCTTGTCGAGTCCAGTGAGTTGGGACACTGAGAGTTCCCAGTCTGCCTCTATTAGCACAACTGAGTGCTGCCACACTTGTGAGTATCAATTTGGCATTTTCAGTATTCTATTTGCTCCAACTGTATCACACTAGGAGGCTCCTTTGTTTTTGTGATCCCCTTTTCACAGAGAAAGTTTTTATCCAGACCATCTATGTGACAAAGAGCTGACTCCTATCTTTGGGTATGACACCTTCATCATCTGTAAAACACAGGAGGATTTCCTTACATCAAAGAGACTGTGTTTTCTTTGGGATATCCCTGAGAATTATGTCCCATTCAGCTAAGATTTTACTGGACTTTATTTTTTATTTTTACATTTTTTATCATTTATTATTTTTTATATTTTTTATCTATATCATAGCAATTTATATATATATATATATATGGTCCTAATTCTTATTTTTTGCGCCCCCTAGAGTTACCATCTAGTTTGTGTAATAGGTATTTCTAGAGATTTCTCTGATTCAGTGATTGAAACCTTAATTCAGGCTCCTAATTCGGTAACTAGGAAAATCTATCATACGGTCTGGAAGGCGTCGGTGTTCAGATTATGACTTTTTCTGGCATTCTTTCAGAATTCCTAGGTTTTTGCAGTTCTTACAGGATAGTCTGGATAAGGGTCTATCTGTTCAGTTCTCTGAAGGAGCAGATTTCTGCTCTTTCAGTTTTGTTTCATAGGAAGATTGCTATTCTTCCTGATAGTCACAGGTTTGTTCAGGCTTTGGTTCGCATTAAGCCTGTTATTAAGCCAATTTCTCGCCCATGGAATCTTAACCTGGTTTTAAAGTCTCCTCCTTTAGAACCTTTGCATAAGGTGGACATTAAACTGCTTTCTTTGTTTTATATATTTTGGCTATCTCTTTTGCTAAAAGAGTTTCAGAGTTATCTGCTCTTTCTTGTGATCCTGATTATCTTGTTTTTCATCAGGATAAGGCAGTTTTATGGACTACATTTGCTCTCTTTTTTGCCTAAGGTTGTTTCTTCAGATAACTTAGCAGAGAAATTGTTGTCCCTTCTTAGTGTCCCGTTCCTAAAAATGTAACAGAGAGATTTTTGCATAATTTGGATGTTAGAGCATTGAAATATTATATTGATGCTACTAAGGATTTTAGACAGACTTCTAGTTGTTTATTCACTTTTCTGGTGCTAGAAAAGGAAATAAAGTTTCTGCAGTTTTTTTGGCCCCTTGGTTGAAACTCTTAATTCACAAGGCTTACTTGGAGACAGGTCAGCCACCACTGCAACAGATTACTGCTCATTCTATTAGGTCAGTTGCAACTTCTTGGGCTTTCAAGAATGAAGCTTCAGTTGACCAAATTTGCAAGGCTTCTTGGTCTTCTTTATATACTTTTACTAAATTCTATCATTTTGATGTATTTGCTTCTTTTGAGACAGCCTTTGTTAGGAAAATCCTTCAGGCAGTTGTCTCAGCTTAATTTTTTCTTGCCTAACTGATTTATTTGTTTAATGTTTTTAACCCCTTAGTGACCCTTTTTTCAATTTTCTTACCGTTATGGACCAGGGCTGTTTTTACATTTCTGTGGTGTTTGTGTTAAGCTAAATATATTTGTGTTTAGCTAAAGATACCATTATTTCTTCTGTTATGTGTGATCAGTCCACGGGTCATCATTACTTCTGGGATATTATCTGCTCCCCTACAGGAAGTGCAAGAGGATTCACCCAGCAGAGTTGCTATATAGCTCCTCCCCTCTACGTCACCTCCAGTCATTCTCTTGCACCCAAAGACTAGATAGGAGGTGTGAGAGGACTATGGTGATTATACTTAGTTTTTATAACTTCAATCAAAAGTTTGTTATTTTACAATAGCACCGGAGCGTGTTATTACTTCTCTGGCAGAGTTTGAAGAAGAATCTACCAGAGTTTTTCTTATGATTTTAACCGGAGTAGTTAAGATCATATTGCTGTTTCTCGGCCATCTGAGGGAGGTAAAAGCTTCAGATCAGGGGACAGCGGGCAGTTGAATCTGCATTGAGGTATGTAGCAGATTTTATTTTCTGAATGGAATTGATGAGAAAATCCTGCCATACCGTTATAATGACATGTATGTATACCTACACTTCAGTATTCTGGGGATGGTATTTCACCGGAATTACTCTGTAAAAGTACATTAAACCTTTTAATAGGTATTTAATTCATGTTAAACGTTTTTGCTGGAATGTAGAATCGTTTGCATTTCTGAGGTACTGAGTGAATAAATATTTGGGCATTATTTTTCCACTTGGCAGTTTGCTTGTTTTGATTATGACAGTTTCGTTTCTCTCTCACTGCTGTGTGTGAGGGGGAGGGGCCGTTTTTGGCGCTCTTTGCTACGCATCAAAAATTTCCAGTCAGTTACTCTTGTATTTTCTGCATGATCCGGTTCAGCTCTAACAGAACTCAGGGGTCTTCAAACTTCTTTGAAGGGAGGTAGATTCTCTCAGCAGAGCTGTGAGACTTATGTAGTGACTGTGTTTTAAAACGTTGCTGTGATTTTTATGTTTAAAATTTAATTAGTGTTACTTTACTAATGGGAACAAACCTTTGCTAACAAGTTGTGTTGTTTTTAAAGAGTGATGCTATAACTGTTTTTCAGTTCATTATTTCAACTGTCATTTAATCGTTTAGTGCTTCTTTGAGGCACAGTACGTTTTTGTTAAATAAGATTGTAACCAAGTTGCATGTTTATTGCTAGTGTGTTAAACATGTCTGATTCAGAGGAAGATACCTGTGTCATTTGTTCCAATGCCAAGGTGGAGCCCAATAGAAATTTATGTACTAACTGTATTGATGCTACTTTAAATAAAAGCCAATCTGTACAAATTGAACAAATTTCACCAAACAGCGAGGGGAGAGTTATGCCGTCTAACTCGCCTCACGTGTCAGTACCTGCGTCTCCCGCCCGGGAGGTGCGTGATATTATGGCGCCTAGTACATCTGGGCAGCCATTACAGATAACTTTACAAGATATGGCTACTGTTATGACTGAAGTTTTGGCTAAGTTACCAGAACTAAGAGGCAAGCGTGATCACTCTGGGGTGAGAACAGAGTGCGCTGATAATTCTAGGGCCATGTCTGATACTGCGTCACAGCTTGCAGAGCATGAGGACGGAGAGCTTCATTCTGTAGGTGACGGTTCTGATCCAAGCAGATTGGATTCAGATATTTCAAATTTTAAATTTAAATTGGAAAACCTCCGTGTATTACTAGGGGAGGTCTTAGCGGCTCTTAACGATTGTAACACTGTTGCAATACCAGAGAAAATGTGTAGGTTGGATAAATACTTTGCGGTACCGGCGAGTACTGACGTTTTTCCTATACCTAAGAGATTAACTGAAATTGTTACCAAGGAGTGGGATAGACCCGGTGTGCCGTTCTCACCCCCTCCAATATTTAGAAAGATGTTTCCAATAGACGCCACCACACGGGACTTATGGCAAACGGTCCCTAAGGTGGAGGGAGCAGTTTCTACTTTAGCTAAGCGTACCACTATCCCGGTGGAGGATAGCTGTGCTTTTTCAGATCCTATGGATAAAAAATTAGAGGGTTACCTTAAGAAGATGTTTGTTCAACAAGGTTTTATATTGCAACCCCTTGCATGCATCGCGCCGATTACGGCTGCGGCAGCATTTTGGATTGAGTCTCTGGAAGAGAACCTTAGTTCCGCTACGCTGGACGACATTACGGACAGGCTTAGAGTCCTTAAACTAGCTAATTCATTCATTTCAGAGGCCGTAGTACATTTAACCAAACTTACGGCTAAGAATTCAGGATTCGCCATTCAGGCACGTAGGGCGCTGTGGTTAAAATCCTGGTCGGCTGATGTAACTTCTAAGTCCAAATTACTTAATATACCTTTCAAGGGGCAAACTTTATTTGGGCCCGGTTTGAAAGAAATTATCGCTGACATTACAGGAGGTAAGGGCCACGCTCTACCTCAAGACAAAGCCAAAGCTAAGGCTAGACAGTCTAATTTTCGTCCTTTTCGGAATTTCAAAGCAGGTGCAGCATCAACTTCCACTGCACCAAAACAGGAAGGAGCTGTTGCTCGTTACAGACAAGGCTGGAAACCTAACCAGTCCTGGAATAAGGGCAAGCAGGCCAGAAAACCTGCTGCTGCCCCTAAGACAGCATGAACCGAGGGCCCCCGATCCGGGACCGGATCTAGTGGGGGGCAGACTCTCTCTCTTCGCCCAGGCTTGGGCAAGAGATGTCCAGGATCCCTGGGCGCTAGAGATCATATCTCAGGGATACCTTCTAGACTTCAAATTATCTCCCCCAAGAGGGAGATTTCATCTGTCAAGGTTGTCAACAAACCAAATAAAGAAAGACGCGTTTCTACGCTGTGTACAAGATCTATTATTAATGGGAGTGATCCATCCGGTTCCGCGGTCGGAACAAGGACAAGGGTTTTACTCAAACCTGTTTGTGGTTCCCAAAAAAGAGGGAACTTTCAGGCCAATCTTGGATCTAAAGATCCTAAACAAATTCCTAAGAGTTCCATCGTTCAAAATGGAAACTATTCGGACAATTTTACCCATGATCCAAAAGGGTCAGTACATGACCACAGTGGATTTAAAGGATGCTTATCTTCACATACCGATTCACAAAGATCATTACCGGTATCTAAGGTTTGCCTTCTTAGACAGGCATTACCAGTTTGTAGCCCTTCCATTCGGATTGGCTACGGCTCCAAGAATCTTCACAAAGGTTCTGGGTGCCCTTCTAGCGGTTCTGAGACCGCGAGGAATTTCGGTAGCTCCGTACCTAGACGACATTCTGATACAAGCTTCAAACTTTCAAACTGCCAAGTCTCATACAGAGTTAGTTCTGGCATTTCTAAGGTCGCATGGATGGAAAGTGAACGAAAAGAAGAGTTCTCTCTTGCCTCTCACAAGAGTTCCATTCTTGGGAACTCTTATAGATTCTGTAGAAATGAAGATTTATCTGACAGAAGACAGATTAACAAAGCTTCTAAATGCATGCCGTGTCCTTCATTCCATTCAACTCCCGTCAGTAGCTCAATGCATGGAGGTGATCGGCTTAATGGTAGCAGCAATGGACATAGTACCCTTTGCACGCCTACATCTCAGACCGCTGCAATTGTGCATGCTGAGTCAGTGGAATGGGGATTACTCAGATTTGTCCCCCACTCTGAATCTGGATCAAGAGACCAGAAACTCTCTTCTATGGTGGCTTTCTCGGCCACATCTGTCCAGGGGGATGCCGTTCAGCAGGCCAGACTGGACAATTGTAACAACAGACGCCAGCCTTCTAGGTTGGGGCGCTATCTGGAATTCTCTGAAGGCTCAGGGACAATGGAGTCAGGAGGAAAGTCTCCTGCCAATAAACATTCTGGAATTGAGAGCAGTTCTCAATGCCCTTCTAGCTTGGCCCCAGTTAAAGACTCGGGGGTTCATCAGGTTTCAGTCGGACAACATCACGACTGTAGCTTACATCAACCATCAGGGAGGGACAAGAAGCTCCCTAGCAATGATAGAAGTATCAAAGATAATTCGCTGGGCAGAGTCTCACTCTTGCCACCTATCAGCAATCCACATCCCGGGAGTGGAGAACTGGGAGGCGGATTTCTTGAGTCGCCAGACTCTTCATCCGGGGGAGTGGGAACTTCATCCGGAGGTCTTTGCCCAAATACTTCGACGTTGGGGCAAACCAGAGATAGATCTCATGGCGTCTCGCCAGAACGCCAAACTTCCTCGCTACGGATCCAGATCCAGGGATCCGGGAGCGGTTCTGATAGATGCTTTGACAGCACCTTGGAACTTCAGGATGGCTTATGTGTTTCCACCCTTCCCGCTGCTTCCTCGATTGATTGCCAAAATCAAACAGGAGAGAGCATCAGTGATTCTAATAGCGCCTGCATGGCCGCGCAGGACTTGGTATGCAGATCTAGTGGACATGTCATCCTGTCCGCCTTGGTCTCTACCTCTAAGACAGGACCTTCTGATTCAGGGTCCATTCAAACATCAAAGTCTAACTTCTCTGAAGCTGACTGCTTGGAAATTGAACGCTTGATTTTATCAAAACGTGGTTTTTCTGAGTCGGTTATTGATACCCTGATACAGGCTAGGAAGCCTGTTACCAGAAAGATTTACCATAAAATATGGCGTAAATACCTATACTGGTGTGAATCCAAAGATTACTCCTGGAGTAAGGTTAGGATTCCTAGGATATTGTCTTTTCTACAAGAAGGTTTAGAAAAGGGTTTATCGGCTAGCTCATTAAGGGGACAGATCTCAGCTCTGTCCATCTTGTTGCACAGGCGTCTGTCAGAAAATTCAGACATCCAGGCCTTTTGTCAGGCTTTAGCTAGGATCAAGCCTGTGTTTAAAACTGTTGCTCCGCCATGGAGTTTAAACTTAGTTCTTAACGTTTTACAGGGTGTTCCGTTTGAACCCCTTCATTCCATTGATATAAAATTGTTATCTTGGAAAGTTCTATTTTTAATGGCTATTTCCTCGGCTCGAAGAGTCTCTGAGTTATCAGCCCTACATTGTGATTCTCCTTATCTGATCTTTCACTCAGACAAGGTAGTTCTGCGTACTAAACCTGGGTTCTTACCTAAGGTTGTCTCTAACAGGAATATCAATCAAGAGATTGTTGTTCCATCCTTGTGTCCAAATCCTTCTTCAAAGAAGGAACGTCTTCTACACAATCTGGATGTAGTTCGTGCCCTCAAGTTCTACTTGCAGGCAACTAAAGACTTTCGCCAAACTTCTTCCCTGTTTGTCGTTTATTCTGGACAGAGGAGAGGTCAAAAAGCTTCTGCTACCTCTCTCTCTTTTTGGCTTCGTAGCATAATACGTTTAGCCTATGAGACTGCTGGACAGCAGCCTCCTGAAAGAATTACAGCTCATTCCACTAGAGCTGTGGCTTCCACTTGGGCCTTTAAGAATGAGGCCTCTGTTGAACAGATTTGCAAGGCTGCAACTTGGTCTTCGCTTCATACTTTTTCCAAATTTTACAAATTTGACACTTTTGCTTCTTCGGAGGCTATTTTTGGGAGAAAGGTTCTTCAGGCAGTGGTTCCTTCTGTATAATGAGCCTGCCTATCCCTCCCGTCATCCGTGTACTTTTGCTTTGGTATTGGTATCCCAGAAGTAATGATGACCCGTGGACTGATCACACATAACAGAAGAAAACATAATTTATGCTTACCTGATAAATTCCTTTCTTCTGTTGTGTGATCAGTCCACGGCCCGCCCTGTTTTTTTAAGGCAGGTAAATATTTTTTAAATTATAATTCAGTCACCACTACACCCTTGGCTTCTCCTTTCTCGTTGGTCTTTGGTCGAATGACTGGAGGTGACGTAGAGGGGAGGAGCTATATAGCAACTCTGCTGGGTGAATCCTCTTGCACTTCCTGTAGGGGAGCAGATAATATCCCAGAAGTAATGATGACCCGTGGACTGATCACACAACAGAAGAAAGGAATTTATCAGGTAAGCATAAATTATGTTTTTCTTTATATCATATAGTTTATTATAAAAAAAATTATATAAAATATGATGAAAAAATTGAAAAAAAAAAACACACTTTTTATAACTTTTACCCCAAAAATTTGTTACACATCTGCAACTAACAAAAAATACCCATGCTTAAATAGTTTCTAAATTTTGTCCTGAATTTAGAAATACCCAATGTTTACATGTTCTTTTTGCAAGTTATAGAGCAATAAGTACAAGTAGCACTTTGCTATTTCCAAACCATTTTCCCCCCCAAAATTAGTGAAATTTACATTGTAACACTAATATCTTCCAGGAATCCATGAATAACCCTTCACATATGTTTTTTTTTAGTAGACAACCCAGAGTATTGATCAAGGCCCATTTTGGTATATTTTGCCAAATGCGATAAAAAAAGATTGTTAAATTTTTCACAAACTTTAGGTTTCTCACTGAAATGATTTACAAACAGCTTGTGCAATTATGGCACAAATGGTTGTAAATGCTTCTCTGGGATCCCCTTTGTTCAGAAATAGCAGACATATATGGCTTTGGCATTGCTTTTTGGTAATTAGAAGGCGGCTAATTGCTGTTGCGCACCACACTTGTATTATGCTCAGCAGTGAAGGGGTTAATTGTAGCTTTATTGTAGAGATCAGTCTTCCACCTCACATCTCACCCCCTGATCCCTCTCAAACAACTCTCTTCCCTCCCCCACCCCGCAATGGTTACCCCCAAATACTTTTTTAAAATATATTTTCTGCAGTGTAGGATCCCCTCTTACCCCCCAACCTCCCTGATCCCCCCCAAACAGCTCTCTATCCCTCCCCCTCTACCTATTAGCCACCATCTTAGGTCTGCCAGTACCCAGTTTGCTGCATTTTTACTTTTTTTTTTAAAAAAACATTTTTTTTTCTGTAATGTAGCTGTCCCCCTCCCAGATCACTTTCCCTCATCGGATCCCACATAGGATCCCCCTCATTGCCCCTTCTTCCATACTCCCTGCTTCCTCCTCACTGCCGCTCAATTTTTTTTCTTGCCTGTAGCATGACGTAGCAGTCCCACCTGCTCCCGCCCCCCTCCAGCGATTGGCCACCCACCCGGCTCCCTCCTAACCCTCCCACCCCACCAACGATCAGCACCATTGCTGGCCGATGCAGAGAGGGCCACAGAGTGTACCTCTTTGCATCAGTTACTGAATGGTGTAATGCACGATGCCTCAATATCGAAGCATCGCTGCAATACCCTGAGAGCGGCTGGAAGTGATTGGGAAGACATGCCATGTACGTGCTTGGTCGTTTACGGCCGTTTTCTGAAGGACATACCTGGCACGTCCTTGGTCATTTAGGGGTTAAAATAAGAAACATATTTGCCCTTGTTGTGATTTTGTGGGGATGTAGATTTAATTCCTCAGTGAAAAAAATATGTTTTTTAAATCCCTCCCTATATGTTCATGATCCAGGAGTAATGGATTGTGGACTCTCAACACCTGTATGAAAGAAAACATAATTCATGCTTACTTGATAAATTAATTTCCTTCATGGTGGTGAGAGTCCATGAGACCCCACCCTTTGCTTTTGGGCTTAGTATTTTTTTCATCACATCTTTTTTCTCTGCTCCTTTTATTGCTCATATTCCTTTATCTTACCTCATTTTTCTTGGCTTTACGTTAGACTGAGGTACATGTGAGGTGGGAGTGGTTTATAGAGCTCTTAGGGTTTGGGAATATTTGCCTCCTCCTAGTGGTAAGGAATAGTAATTCCCAGGTGTAATGGATCATGGACTCTCACCACCATGAAATAAATTAATTTATCAGGTAAACATAAATTATATTTTTTGTTAGTAAATGCCAAACTTGACAAAATAAAAAACAACTAGACAAATTATCTTGAGTGCTTTTTTTAAATTTAAAGGAACATTAGAATAATTATTTTAAATACATAATGTATATCAATTCATATATAACATAGATTTATAAGAAAAATAAACTATTATGTACTGCAAATGATGTACCATTGCCAGCATATTTGTAATGAGTGGTACCTTGGAAACTACCTAATTTTCTATAAAGAAATGGACAATTCCAAATTTCCATTATTTAATTTCTTCTACTGAGGACAACTAGGGACAGATAAACTGTAACTATAATGGCTGTGTGGAATAAATCAATGTTAAAGTAATTGTATTTATCAAGGTAGAAACCCATTTAACAGTTTATATATCTCTCACAAACACCTAACTGTCCTCAGCAAAATAGATCTGATATTAAAAAGTTAAGTTTCAACATTTTTATAAAAATTCAGGAGATTGGGAAAGCCCAATATTTTAATTATTATTGAGATAAATTACAGGAAAACGGGACAAAAGAAAGATCCAAAGTATATTTTTTTACTACACATAATGAAACATTTTATACTACAATTCAAAGTGTTTAGTGGTCCTTTAAAGTATTTCAACCTTTTAAAAATGCTATTTTATTTATTAATATTTTAAACGATTCTGCAAAACAAGCAATGTGTCAAATTATGACTATTATGTTATTATGTCTGTCAAAACCAATAATATATATAAAGGAACGTGAGACATTCTGGAATTTGTTTTCCATGTGTCTTTTTTATAATAATAATTTTATATATATATATATATATATATATATATATATATATATATATATATATATATATGTGTATGTATATATTATTTAAAGGTATATTAAATGGAATTAAATGTGGGAGCTACCTAAAATAATAAAACTTTCAGGTCTAATAAAACTATTAAAGGGACAGTCTAGTCCAAAATAAACTTTCAGGATTTAGATAGAGAATGTAATTTTAAACAATTTTCCAATTTACTTTTATCACCAATTTTGCTTTGTTCTCTTGGTATTCTTAGTTGAAAGCTAAACCTAGGAGGTTCATATGTTAAAGGGACATGAAACCCACATTTTTTCTTTCATAATTTAGTGAGAGCATGCACTTTTAAAACAACTTTCTAATTTACTTCTATTATCTAATTTGTTTAATTCTCTTGATATTCTGTGCTGAGTAACATAGTAACATAGTAGATAAGGTTGAAAAAAGACTGAAGTCCATCGAGTTCAACCTATACAAATCTAAAATACTTACAAAAAGCTCCAGTTAAGCTTAAATAACCCCATTAAAATGTGTCCCATTTTATACTAGCAATCATATCCATGAATTTTGTTTATATACAGAAATTTATCCAGACTATTTTTAAATGTATCTATGGTATTGGCATTCACTACCTCCTTTGGTAATGAGTTCCACAATTTTATTGCTCTTACAGTGAAAAAACGTTTCCGTTGCAGGAGATTAAATCTCCTTTCCTCCAACCTTAAATTATGACCTCTTGTCAGAACCAATTTTCTTGGAATAAAAAGAGCTTCTGCCATCTCTGTATATGGGCCTTGAATATATTTATATAAAGTAATCATGTCACCTCTCAAGCGCCTTTTTTCTAAAGAGAACAGACCCAGTTTGGCTAGCCTCTCCTCATAGGTTAATTTCTCCAATCCCCTTATTAGCTTTGTGGCCCTTCTCTGAACTTTTTCTAGTTCTGCAATATCTAGATATGCTCAATAGCTGCTGATTGGTAGAAGCACATAGATGCCTCGTGTGATTGGCTAACTCATGTGCATTTCTATTTCTTCAAAAAAGATTATCTAAAGAATGAAGCAAATTAGATAATAGAAGTAACTTGGAAAGTTATTTAAAATTGTATTCTCTACCTGAATCATGAAATATATTTTTGGGGTTTAGTGTCCCTTTAATTTCTAAGCCCTTGAAGGCCGCCTCTTCTCTCAGGGCATTTTGACAGTTTTTCACCACTAGAGGGTGTTCGTTCATGTATGTCATATAGATAACACTGTGCTCACGCACGTGGAGTTCAGGTGAGCCAGCTCTGATTGGCTAAAATGGATGTCTGTTAAAAGAACTGAAATAAGGGGGCAGTTTGCAGAGGCTTAGATACAAGGTAATTACAGAGGTAGAAAGTGTATTTATATAACTGTGTTGGTTGTGCAAAACTTTTTAAACAATAAAAATTCTGGTGTAGACTGTCTCTTTAATATGGCATTATGCCATTCAGTTACAAAATGCGCAGTTTGTGTCTCACCAGTTCCAAACCTGTTTAACAACTTAATTATTTTACAAACAACCTTATCACTAGAATATTGTGTGTATGTTCACATTATGCTAATGTTAAAAATAGAACCTGTGACCTAAATCCATGTAAAGAAATCTTTTTTATTAATCACTTTAGCACACAAAATATTAATGGAAATAGAAGCAGCAGTGTTGTTTATAGGAGGATTTTAGTTACAAAGAACATATCACACAAAAAATAGCATAATATTAAACTGGATTTGTGTGCGTGCATGCGTGTATATATACCCACGTACATGTGTACTTTTATCATTCTTTTATTTTCTCCTACATTGGTGTGTCCGGTCCACGGCTTCATCCTTACTTGTGGGATATTCTCATTCCCTACAGGAAGTGGCAAAGAGAACACACAGCAGAGCTGTCCATATAGCTCCCCCTCTGGCTCCGCCCCCCAGTCATTCTCTTTGCCGCTCTGAACAAGTAGCATCTCCACGGGGGTGGTAAAGAGTATGTGGTGTTAGTTGTAGTTTTTTATTTCTTCTATCAAGAGTTTGTTATTTTAAAATAGTGCCGGTTTGTACTATTTACTCTACAGCAGAAAGTGATGAAGATTTCTGTTGAGAGGAGTATAATTTTAGCACCAGTAACTAAAATCCATTGCTGTTCCCACGCAGGACTGTTGAAACCAGAGAACATCAGTTGGGGGGAACAGTTTGCAGGCTTAACTGCTTCACGTATGATCAGTCATTTTTCTAACAAGACCATGTAATGCTAGAAGACTGTCAGAAATTCCCTCTGGGATAGGTAAGCCATTTTTTCTTAGACTCTGTATAAAATGATGGCTTATATTTAGGGCTCTATGCTGGTTGACACTATTGTGGGCTTTAAAATCGATTACTTTTTAGCATGTTTTCACTATAAATAAGGTGTTTTTGCAGACTTTAAAACACTTTTGGGGTTTAATTTCGGCCTGGCACTTATTTGGACACCTAAATCTAGTCAGAAAGGCCCCTCCACTCTGGAATGAAGAGGGAGGAGGCCTCATTTTCAGGCCTCAATTGCGCAGTTGATTTTGCCTAGGCAGTCCATGCAGCTTCATGTGGGGCATCAGAAAGGACCCCAGAGAGGCTTATTTCCTACTAAAATAATCCCTAAGAAAGGTAAAGGCTACAGGGGAAGCTGGGGCTAGTTCTGTAGTGTGTTAACCGGTTAATAACTGTTATTAGCTCCGGTTTGGGCATTAAGGGGTTAATTGGTCTAAAAATTGTGTGCAATCTTTTCAAAGCATTAAGGCTCTGTGGTGAAAATTTCATGAAAATCGGATGTTTATTTCATGGTTTTTTGATGTTTCAGTAATAATGTGTGCTCTTTTATTATTTAAAGAGACAGTAACGTTTTTGTCAAAAATAATTTTTATTGCATTGTAGTTCTGTTTAAGCCTGTCAAACATGTCTGAATCTTCAGATAGACTATGTTCTGTATGTCCAAAGGCCAAGGTGGTTCCCCCATTAAATTTATGTGTGCAGTGTGCCATAGCGTCCAACCAGCTTAAGGACAGTACAATCACACTTAAAAATATAGCCCAAGATGATTCTTTAGCTGAAGGTAGTGAAGATAGCTTGCTTTCCTCTCCTTCTGTGTCAACACCAGCTATGCCCGCGCAGACGATGCCCAGTACATCTAGCACACCAATTGCGATTACTATGCAACAATTAGCATTTTTTATCCAAACTGCCAGCCTTTCCTAGGAAGCGTGATTGCTCAGTTTTAAACACAGACAATGAGCAAGCAGATGCAGAGGATAATTTATCTGTAGTGCCCTCACATCAAGCTGACTTGGCGGTGAGGGAGGGCCTGTCTGAGGGAGAAATTTCTGACAGGAAAAGTTTCTCAGCAGGCAGAGCCTGATACCATAACATTTAAATTTAAGCTAGAACACCTCCGCGCCCTACTTAAGGAGGTCCTAGCTGCACTTGATGATTGTGATCCTTTGGGGATCCCAGAAAAATTGTGTAAAATTGTGAGGATTTATTATATGATTAATGAGAACCCAGTTGTATCTACTCCACTCAGTCTCACACCAAACCTAGGTACCTTGATAAACTAGGAACCTTATTTTGCTCATTGACTGAGGGTGACCTGTTTAGGTCAAAAGTAAATTACAACTAACTTTAGTTGCAGGAGATATGCACAACAATGTGTAAAAAGTTTAATACTATGTATGTGCTAATACTCTCCAAATTAATATAATAGCAAGTTGCTAAATAAGATAATCTCTTTGGAGAATGTGAAATAATATCAACTTTATGTAATAGAAGCTCAGTTAGTAACTCTTCATATGGAATGTAGCATATCACTCAGATACAAAACTTGAATGTTTAGGGTAGTACGGTTCATATGCAAACTTATTTATAAATACAGCAGGATTGTTATAGCTTTATATTGTATGCAGAAATAACCAGGGTTTAAGCATGCAAACTTTCCAGTAGTAACGTAAATGTAGAGGATTGATTTGTTAGTATATGCAGTCTTTGGAATAATATGATATTAGCAATAACTTTATGTTAAGTACGATACCCATAACTTCATGACCAGCGTGTACTTGTGGAGTCTTTGCTAGCTGGCGAATATGTTGTCCTGAGAAGCAGAGTTGAATCCGACAAAAGAGAGGAGCTGCGACACAAACTCCCGGAGTGCTGATGACGTCAGACGCCGAACTACTGCAGACACGCTGTATGTCAGTTAGCGTTGCTGAACAAAGAATGGTGTCCTGTAATTGAAAGGAACTTTGCAGATTGAAGGTTAGCAAACACTTAATGAAATAGAGAGAGCTTCTTGAAAGTTATGTTCACTCCTCATGCGAATCAAATTACCAAGCACAGTTGAATTAGAGAGGAGGGCTTATAAAGGCATAACGGTCATGTGATATTATGTTTAAAGGGACAGTCAAATGTGGAAATCATGAAGTATAGAAAGAGAATTACAGTGATATGACAGAACACCCCCCTTAACGATCTGCTCCGCAGATCAGGGTTTGGGACGGTCTGGATGTCTGCGATGAAATAGAGATACCAATCTAGGGGCTGATAAGTTAGTGGATGGTTCCCAAGAATCCTCTTCAGATGTATAATTTTTCCAGCGGACAAAATACTGTAGAGAATTCTTATAGAATCTAGAATCTAGAATGGATTCAACTTCGTATGAAACTTCATCCTCAATAAGTGTGGGAACTTGAATCGTCAAAACTTGATCTCTGACTGGAACATAAGGTTTCAAAAGGGATACATGAAAAGTTGGATGTATCCTAAAAGAATTTGGTAGTTGTAAAGTGACAGCATTAGCATTAACAATCCTAATAATTTTGTAAGGACCAATAAACAGAGAACCAAGCTTTTTACTGGGAATGTGAAGCTTCAAGTGTTTAGAAGACAGCCAAACTAGATCTCCCACCTTATAATCAGGAGGTTTTGTTCTCCTTAAGTCATAATAACGTTTTTGCTTTTCCTGAGATTGTATTAAAATCTGTTTTAGTTGAATGAATCCTTCAGCAATCATATTCACTGTGTCATTTACCAAAGGACAAGAACTTTCTGATCTTTGAAGAAGATGATAAGAGGGATGAAACCCATAGTTAATGAAAAATGGAGTTGTATTGGTAGATGAATTAATGGTGTTATTGTAGGAGAATTCAGCAGTAGGTAGAAGAGAAGACCAGTTGTCTTGTTGAAATGTACAGTAGCATCTTAGATATTGCTCTAAACTCTGATTAGTCCTTTCGGTCTGACCGTTTGTTTGAGGATGGTAAGCTGAACTCAAACGGCGATCAATATGCAAACTAGAACAGAGTTGTGTCCAAAATCGAGAGGTAAATTGTGTACCCCTGTCAGTTGTAATAGAATTAGGTAACCCATGCAATCTGACAATATGTTTGATGAACAATTCTGCTGTTTCTGAAGCTGTTGGTAAAGTGTGAATAGGTATAAAATGTGCCATTTTTGAAAAGAGATCCACAACAACCAGGATGACTGTGTTGTTAGAAGAGGGAGGTAGATCGACAATGAAATCTAGGGCAATATCTTGCCAAGGTCTGTCCGCGATTGGAAGAGATAAAAGTAAACCATAAGGGTGAATTCTTTGAGATTTACATTTGGTACATACAGCACACCCTTGTATGTATTGTTTGACAGACTGAATCATATGTGGCCACCAGAAATCCCTTTGAATTAAATGAAGAGTTTTCTTGAAACCAGGGTGTCCTGAAAGTGGTATATCATGTGCCATAGTTAAAATGTCATTCCTAAGAGATTCTGGAACATACAGTGCATGACCATGGTAAAAAAATCCATCATTACCTTTATGAATCCTGGAATCATTAATCAATGGATCATTCTGTTGTTGTTCTTTAAGAATAGGTGTTTTCCCCACTAAAAGGCCGATTAATTTTTCTGGTGGTATTATTGAGTTTAGTTCGGAACTCTCAGTTAATGGAGTTGAATATCTAGATAGAGCATCTGCCTTTGTATTTCTTACTCCTGGACGATAAGTGATTAAAAAATCAAATCTAGTAAAGAATAAACTCCATCTGACTTGTCTGGAAGAAAGACTTTTATTAGTTTTTAGATATTGTAGATTACGATGGTCTGTAAATATGATGATTGGAAATCTTGCCCCTTCTAGTAGATGTCTCCAAAATTCAAATGCATGATTGATGGCTAGAAGTTCTTTTTCCCCAATTGGGTAATTAATTTCGGCAGAATTCATAACCCGAGAATAATATGCGACAGGATGAAGCATGTTGGTAGAAGAATCTCTTTGCGACAGAATGGCTCCTATTGCAAATTCGGAAGCATCTACTTCTAATGTATATTGTTTCGATGGATCTGGGAATTGTAGGATTGGAGCGGTAATGAAACTATGTTTGAGAGCATTGAAAGAGTCATCTGCCTGTTGGTTCCAGTGGTATTTGTGGTTCTTTCGGGTGAGTAGTGTGAGAGGTTTTGCGATAGTAGAGAAACCTTTAATAAATTTTCTATAAAAATTTGAGAATCCTAAGAACCTCTGGAGCTCTTTCTTATTTTTTGGAATAGGCCAGTTAGTGATGGCTTGTACTTTGTTGTCCTCCATGGATATTCCTTTTGGTGAAATATGATACCCCAGGAAAGAAATAGTATCAGAATTGAATATACATTTTTCTGCCTTAGCATATAAGTTGTTATGTCTTAATCTTGAAAGAACTGTTCTGACATGTTGTATGTGATCCTCTTTGGAATTTGAATAGATGAGAATATCGTCCAAATAAATGACAATGTATGTGTCGAGTAAATCTTTGAAAACATCATTAATAAAAAACTGAAAAGTTGCAGGTGCATTGCACAAACCAAAAGGCATAACACAGTACTCGTAGAGACCATACCTTGTACGAAAGGCAGTTAACCATTCATCACCTTTACGAATTCTAATTAAATTATATGCACCTCTTAAATCCAGTTTGGTGAAAATGGTAGCACCCTGTAACCTCTCTATGAGTTCTGGAATAAGAGGTAAGGGATATCTATTTTTTATTGTACAGTTGTTCAGTTGTCTATAGTCAATTATGGGCCTGAGACTGTCATCTTTATTCTTCACGAAAAAGATTCCGGCACCAGCTGAAGATGTAGAAGGCCGAATAAAACCTTTTTTTAGATTTTCCTCAAGATATTCTTTGAGATGAAGCAGTTCTGGTTCAGAGAGTGGATATATACGACCATAAGGAATTTTACTGTTTGGTTTTAAATCGATAGGACAGTCGTAAGGTCTGTGAGGAGGTAGAGATTGAGCCTCAACCTTATCAAAAACATCATTAAAATCTGAGTACTCTGTAGGTATATTTGTCATATCGACCTGTAATAGAGTTTGTGTTTGTGTACAGTGTGTTTTACAATAAGGTGAGTCAAAGGAAATAGAACCACTATTCCATGAGATGGTGGGTTGATGTTTCTTTAGCCATGAGAGTCCTAGAATTATGGGGTATAAAGGAGAATGAAGAACCTCGAAAGTACACAATTCAGAGTGACCTGATGAAAATGCTAATGATAATGGAATTGTATGATGGGTAACAGGACCTGAATTGATAAAAGAACCATCAACGACACGAATAGGTAATGCAATTAATTTTTTAATTATAGGAATCTTGTGATTTTCAACAAAAGAATAATGAATGAAAATATTAGTTGCTCCTGAATCGATTACCACCTGGGCTTTAAGTTGATGTTGATCCCACTGTAGACAAACAGAAAGAGTAAAGTGGGATGAGTTTTTTATAACAGTCTCATTTATATGAGCTATCTCTTGCTTACCCTTTTTTGATTTTAACAGAATTGGACACTCCTTTACTCCGTGATCTTTAGCAGCACAATATAAACAAAGATTATGTTGTTTTCGTCTGGCCTTTTCTTCCGGTTTAAGAGGACCTTTAACAAATCCTATCTCCATTGGCTCATCAGTTGATCGGACAGTGGAAACTGAATGAGAGCTGTAGGATTTCTTGGTAGATAATTCTGATGACCCTCTTTCAATTTTCCTTTCCCTCAAACGACGATCAATAGATATAGACAAGGTCATAAGATTTTCTAAGTCCTTAGGAATAACTACACGTGCCAATTCATCTTTTAGAGAATCTGCTAATCCAATACGAAATTGATTTGTCAAAGCTGGGTTATTCCACTGTGTGTCAGGTGCCCACCTTTTGAAGTCAGTTATATATTCTTCTACAGGGCGTCTACCTTGTCGCAAATTTCTGATCGAATTTTCTGCTGAAGCTTGTTTGTCATGATCTTCATATAGTAAGGACATGGCATTAAAAAACGATTCTAATGAGTTTAAGATGGGATCTTCTTTCTCATAGTATGCATTTGCCCATGCCTTGGCTTCACCAGTAAGATAGGAAATTACTGTTAGAACTTTAACCCTTTCGGTAGGATAGGTTCTTGGTTTCAGTGAAAATAATAAAGTACATGAATTTTTAAAGTCTCTAAATTGAGTCCTGTCTCCAGAAAATCTTTCAGGTGGACAAATTTGTGGCTCAGGGGAAACAAGAGGTGGTGGTAACGTGTGAGCAGGTACATGATCCCTAATGTATTTTCGTAATTCCTGATTTTCAACTTGGAGGTCCCTAAGACCCTGGATCATTATATCCATATTTTGAGAAAGGGTTCCAACACGGTTGGATAATTCAGTAACATCCATTATAGATACAAGTGGGTTAAGAGGCTTGGTAATATGTGAGGATTTATTATATGATTAATGAGAACCCAGTTGTATCTACTCCACTCAGTCTCACACCAAACCTAGGTACCTTGATAAACTAGGAACCTTATTTTGCTCATTGACTGAGGGTGACCTGTTTAGGTCAAAAGTAAATTACAACTAACTTTAGTTGCAGGAGATATGCACAACAATGTGTAAAAAGTTTAATACTATGTATGTGCTAATACTCTCCAAATTAATATAATAGCAAGTTGCTAAATAAGATAATCTCTTTGGAGAATGTGAAATAATATCAACTTTATGTAATAGAAGCTCAGTTAGTAACTCTTCATATGGAATGTAGCATATCACTCAGATACAAAACTTGAATGTTTAGGGTAGTACGGTTCATATGCAAACTTATTTATAAATACAGCAGGATTGTTATAGCTTTATATTGTATGCAGAAATAACCAGGGTTTAAGCATGCAAACTTTCCACTAGTAACGTAAATGTAGAGGATTGATTTGTTAGTATATGCAGTCTTTGGAATAATATGATATTAGCATTACTACGGCAATAACTTTATGTTAAGTACGATACCCATAACTTCATGACCAGCGTGTACTTGTGGAGTCTTTGCTAGCTGGCGAATATGTTGTCCTGAGAAGCAGAGTTGAATCCGACAAAAGAGAGGAGCTGCGACACAAACTCCCGGAGTGCTGATGACGTCAGACGCCGAACTACTGCAGACACGCTGTATGTCAGTTAGCGTTGCTGAACAAAGAATGGTGTCCTGTAATTGAAAGGAACTTTGCAGATTGAAGGTTAGCAAACACTTAATGAAATAGAGAGAGCTTCTTGAAAGTTATGTTCACTCCTCATGCAAATCAAATTACCAAGCACAGTTGAATTAGAGAGGAGGGCTTATAAAGGCATAACGGTCATGTGATATTATGTTTAAAGGGACAGTCAAATGTGGAAATCATGAAGTATAGAAAGAGAATTACAGTGATATGACAAAAATAGACAATTTCCTAGAGGTCCCAGTACACACTGATGCGTTTGCGATACCTAAGATGGCGGAAATAGTGTCTAAGGAGTTGGAGAAGCCAGGTGTTCCTTTTGTTCCCCCTCCTATATTTAAGAAAATGTTCCCCATTGTTGACCCCAGAAGGGACGCATGGCAGACGGTCCCTAGGGTAGAGGGGGCAGTTTCAACGTTAGCTAAGCGCACAACTATTCCAATAGAGGACAGTTGCGCTTTCAAAGATCCTATGGATAAAAAATTAGAAGGATTGCTTAATAAAATTTTTGTTCAGCAAGGTTTCCTTCTTCAACCAATTTCGTGCATTATTCCTGTCACCACAGTGGCGTCTTTTTGGTTCGATGAACTAGAAAATTCGCTCCAGAAGGAGACTCCATATGATGAAGTCATGGACAGAATTCACGCACTGAAGTTGGCTAATTCCTTTATTTTAGATGCCGCTTTTCAATTAGCTAAATTAGCGGCGAAAAATTCAGGTTTTGCAATAGTGGCGCGGAGGGCGCTTTGGCTAAAATCTTGGTCGGCGGATGTGTCGTCCAAAACAAAATTGCTTACTATTCCTTTCAAGAGTAAGACCCTATTTGGGCCAGAATTGAAAGAGATTATTTCAGACATCACTGGGGGAAAGGGCCATGCCCTTCCACAGGATAGACCTTTCAAAGCAAAAAATAAGTCTAATTTTCGTTCCTTTCGCAATTTCAGGAACGGACCGGCTCCTAGCTCTACAGCCTCTAGACAAGAGGGTAACACTTCCCAGCCCAAACCAGCATGGAAACCATTGCAAGGCTGAAACAAGGGGAAACAGGCCAAGAAGCCTGCTGCTGCTACCAAATCAGCATGAAAGGATAGCCCCCGATCCGGGACCGGATCTGGTAGGGGACAGACTCTCTCTCTTTACTCAGGCTTGGGCAAGAGATGTCCTAGACCCCTGGGCTTTAGAGATTGTCTCTCAGGGGTATCTCCTAGAATTCAAGGACCTTCCTCCAAAGGGAAGGTTTCACATGTCTCGCTTGTCTTTAGACCAGACAAAGAGACGGGCATTCTTACATTGCGTAGAAGACCTTTTAAAAATGGGAGTGATACACCCAGTTCCAAAAGCAGAACAAGGACTGGGTTTTTACTCAAACCTGTTTGTAGTTCCCAAAAAGGAGGGAACATTCAGGCCAATTCTGGACTTAAAGATCCTAAAGAAATTCCTCAGAGTTCCATCATTCAAAATGGAAACAATTCGAACAATTTTACCAATGATCCAGGAGGGTCAATACATGACTACCGTGGACCTAAATGATGCATACCTGCATATTCCGATCCACTAAGTTCACCAAGAATTTTTACAAAGGTGTTAGGATCCCTTCTAGCAGTGCTAAGGCCAAGGGGCATTGCGGTAGCACCTTACCTAGACGACATCTTAATTCAGGCGTCGTCCTTCCACAAAGCGAAGGCTCATACGGATATTGTTATAGCCTTTCTAAGGTCTAACGGGTGGAAGGTGAACGTAGAAAAAAGTTCTCTGTCCCCGGTCACAAGGGTTCCCTTCCTGGGAACAATAATAGATTGGGTAGAAATGAAAATCTTTCTGACGGAAGTCAGGAAGTCAAAACTTTCAAATGCTTGTCGAGTTCTTCATGCCATTCCTCAGCCTTCTGTGGCTCAGTGCATGGAGGTAATCGGTCTAATGGTTGCGGCAATGGACATAGTCCCTTTTGCCAGAATTCATCTAAGACCATTGCAACTGTGCATGCTCAAGCAGTGGAATGGGGATTATGCAGATTTGTCTCCCCAGATACAAATGGACCAGAAAAACAGAGACTCGCTCCTCTGGTGGTTGTCTCAGGATCACCTGTCTCAGGGAATGAGTTTCCGCAGACCAGAGTTGGTCATTGTCACGACCGATGCCAGTCTCTTAGGATGGGGCGCGGTCTGGGACTCCCTGAAAGTTCAGGGTCTATGGTCTCGGGAAGAATCTCTTCTCCCGATAAACATTTTGGAATTGAGAGCGATATTCAATGCGCTCCTGGCTTGGCCTCAACTAGCGGAGGCCAAATTCATAAGATTTCAGTCGGACATCATGACGACTGTAACGTACATCAATCATCAGGGAGGAACAAAGAGTTCCCTGGCGATGAGAGAAGTATCCAAGATCATCAAATGGGCGGAGGATCACTCCTGCCATCTATCTGCAATTCACATCCCAGGAGTAGACAAATGGGAGGTGGATTATCTGAGTCGTCAGACTTTCCATCCGGGGGAGTGGGAACTTCACCCGGAGGTTTTTGCCCAGTTAACTCAATTATGGGGCGTTCCAGATCTGGATCTGATGGCGTCACGTCAGAACTCCAAGGTTCCACGCTACAGGTCCAGGGATCCCAAGGCGACATTGGTAGATGCCTTAGTGGCGCCTTGGTCGTTCAATCTATTCTCCTCCCCAGGCTAGTAGCCAGGATCAAACAGGAGAAGGCTTCGGTAATTCTAATAGCTCCTGCGTGGCCACGCAGGACTTGGTATGCAGACCTGGTGAATATGTCATCGGCTCCACCATGGAAGCTACCTTTGAGACAGGACCTTCTAGTACAAGGTCCATTCGAACATCCAAACCTAGTTTCTCTGCAACTGACTGCTTGGAGATTGAACGCTTGATTCTATCTAAGCGTGGGTTTTCGGAATCAGTTATAGATACTCTGGTTCAGGCTAGAAAGCCTGTAACCAGGATAATTTACCATAAGATATGGCAGAAATATCTCTATTGGTGCGAATCCAAGGGTTACTCATGGAGTAACATTAGGATTCCAAGGATTCTTTCCTTTCTCCAAGAGGGATTGGAGAAAGGTCTGTTAGCTAGTTCTTTAAAAGGACAGATATCTGCTCTGTCTGTCTTGTTGCACAAACGTCTGGCAGCCGTGCCAGATGTTCAGGTGTTCGTACAGGCGTTAGTCAGAATCAAGCCTGTCTTCAGACCTGTGACTCCTCCATGGAGTCTAAATTTAGTTCTTTCAGTTCTTCATGGGGTTCCGTTTGAACCTTTACTTTCCATAGATATTAAGTTACTATCTTGGAAAGTTTTGTTTTTGGTTGTTATTTCTTCTGCTAGAAGAGTTTCTGAATTGTCTGCTTTGCAGTGTAATTCACCCTATCTGGTGTTTCATACAGATAAGGTAGTTTTACGTACCAAGCCTGGTTTTCTTCCAATAGGAATATTAACCAGGAAATAGTTGTTCCTTCTCTGTGTCCTAATCCAGTTTCTAAAAAGGAACGTTTGTTACACAATCTAGATGTGGTTCGTGCTTTAAAATTCTATCTAGAAGCAACAAAGGATTTCAGACAGACATCTTCTTTGTTTGTTGTCTATTCTGGTAAGAGAAGAGGTCAGAAAGCTACTGCTACCTCTCTTTCCTTCTGGCTAAAAAGCATCATCCGATTGGCCTATGAGACTGCTGGACGGCAGCCTCCTGAACGAATGGGCTTTCAAGAACGAGACTTCTGTTGAACAGATCTGTATGGCAGCGACTTGGTCTTCACTGCATACATTTGCAAAATTTTACAAATTCGATACTTTTGCTTCTTCGGAGGCTATTTTTGGGAGAAAGGTTTTCCAAGCAGTGGTGCCTTCCGTTTAGGTTACCTGACTTGTTCCCTCCCTTCAACCGTGTCCTAAAGCTTTGGTATTGGTTCCCACAAGTAAGGATGAAGCCGTGGACCGGACACACCAATGTAGGAGAAAACAGAATTTATGTTTACCTGATAAATTTCTTTCTCCTACGGTGTGTCCGGTCCACGGCCCGCCCTGGCATTTAGTCAGGTTTAAAATTTTTATTTTTTTGTACACTACAGTCACCACTGCACCCTATGGTTTTCCTTTTTCTCCTAACCGTCGGTCGAATGACTGGGGGACGGAGCCAGAGGGGGAGCTATATGGACAGCTCTGCTGTGTGTTCTCTTTGCCACTTCCTGTAGGGAATGAGAATATCCCACAAGTAAGGATGAAGCCGTGGACCGGACACACCGTAGGAGAAAGAAATTTATCAGGTAAACATAAATTCTGTTTTTTCATTTTGAATTCCGTATCTCTTTAAATTATCACTACTACAGTACAGGTTCAACTCCCCAAATCCGGAATTCCAAAATCCAAACTTATTCTGAAATCCAGACGTTTTATTTTTTTCAAATAAAATTTTCACAAATACTATTTTTCACTGCCTGGAAGTTACAATCTTTGCCTTTTTTTTTAAAATGTGTTCTAAATGCAAATAAAAGTCTCCATTTATTTAAAACACCAAATGCTACCTTTTTTAATAACAGTATTATCTTTTTAAGGGCACTGTGTATATGAAAGCATTAAAAAATATATAAAACTACCTTTAGCTTACATGTGTACAGGTGTATAATGATATGTAAATATTGCCTAAATGACATAATAATAAGATATTGGGCTCCATGTACTAAGCGGCAGGCGGACAGCTTCTCAACTCGTGAAGCTGTCCGCCCGCCTTCGCTACACAAGGGCAACGGATCTGTTGATCTGCTTGCCCGTATTTATCATTACACACTCATAAGCTTTCCCTGCTTCGTACATGGAGCCCATTGTTGTTTACACTTGATTCCATCTAAAGTCTCCAATTTAATAGATGTAAATATTTCAAAACCTAAACTTTTCTGAAATCCCAACCTTTTGGATAAAGGGTTTTCTACCTGTATAGTAAATAAAAATGATAATACTGAAGTTTCTTGACAATTATAGGATATGCGTGTGTGTGGAGGGGGTTACTGTCAACTAACATGCATTGCTAAGTGCTATATTCACCAAATTTACCACTATAATAATTATTGATAATTATTATTAGTTTACCTTTTGCTACTACATTTTAGTTGGAATGTTATTTCTCCTTATCGTGCACTGCTTCCTCATTTGAGTTCCAGAATATATTACTTTAACAACAAGGAATGTATTCTGTTCCAGTTGAATTTTTTTTTTAAGTATATGGGGAGTTTTGTAGATCGGTTGTTTAACCCCTTAACGACCAAGGACGTACGCCACACGTCCTCTAAAAAAATACACTTAATGACCGAGGACGTGTGGCGTACGTCCTTGGTCTGGAAAGCAGCTGGAAGCGATCCTGCTCGCTTCCAGCTGCTTTCCGGTTATTGCAGTGATGCCTCGATATGGAGGCATCCTGCAATAACCCCCCTTGGCCATCCGATGCAGAGAGAGCCACTCTGTGGCCCTCTCTGC